>NC_041741.1:38481347-38784377 GCF_004115215.2 Ornithorhynchus anatinus
CTCTTCCCACTGCGCAGGCGCCGACTCATCCTCCGGCCCTGCGGCCCTGCGGCCCCAAGCCGCCGCCGTCGCCAGCCTTCCGGCCGTTCATTCAGTCAGTCGTACGGATGGAGTCATTCATTCAATAGTATTTATTGAGCGCTTACTATGTGCAGAGCACTGGACTAAGCGCTTGGAATGAACAAGTCGGCAACAGATAGAGACAGTGTCTGCCGTTCGACGGGTTTGCAAGCGCTCACTGGGTGCAGAGCACTGGACTAAGCGCTTGGAATGGACAGTCGGGCATCAGACAGAGACCATCCCTGCCCCACGACGGGCTCACAGTCCAAAAGGGGGAGACGGGCAGCAAAACAAGTAGACAGGCATCAATAAAATCACAGGAATATGCACAAGAATTTCACAGTAAGGGCTTTCGGTTTCCATTCCTGGCGTTCATTCAGCGTGGCTCAGTGGAAAGACCACAGCCTTGGAAGTCAGAGGTCAGGGATTCAAATCCCGGCTCAGCCTCTTGTCAGCCGTGTGACCTGGGGCAAGTCACTTAGCTTTTCTGGGCCTCAGTTACCCCATCTGTCAAATGGGGATGAAGACTAGGAGCGCCACGTGGGACAACCTAATTACCTTGTATCCTCCCCTGCGCTTAGAACAGTGCTTTCCACATTGTAAGAGCTTAACAAATGCCATCATTATTCATTCAGTAGTATTTATTGAGCACTTGCTCGGTGCCGAGCACTGTAGTAGGCGCTTGGGAGAGTACAATGTAACAATAAACAGAGATGGTCCCTCCCCACAATGAGCTTCCAGTCTCCTCAGCTGAAGCCTAGGGCCGTTGTATTTCCAGGAGGCGGGAGGACCACTACCAGACTATTCTCATCCTTTCGAATTCATTATAAATATTTGCGAGAATAGGTCTCCTCAAACTTTACAGCAGATAGTATTGATGTTCTGAATTTATGCAAGGTAATAATAATAATGTTGGTATTTGTTAAGCACTTAGTATGTGCCAAGCACTGTTCTAAGCACTGGGGTAGATACAAGGTCATCAGGTTGTCCCACCTGGGGCTCACAGTCTTGATCTCCATTTTACAGATTAGGTAACTGAGGCACAGAGAAGTTAAGTGACTGACCCCAAGGCACACAGCTGATAAGTGCCAGATGTGGGATCAGAAGCCATGACCTCTGACTCCAAACCCCGTGCTCTTTCTCGGAGACCCTGGGGAGGATGGGATGGTGTGGGAAGGGAAAGGAGAGTGTGGGATAAGAGGCAAGAAGGGGAAATAGGGTTAAAATAAAGAGAAGAAGAAAGGCCAAACACTGAACGTGAACACAGTGCCACCCGCTTTATTCCACGTGCATAAACACAGAGCACTTTGCCAGGGTTTGAGGTGGTGGAAGCACCCAGGCCTCCAGTGAGGCTACAGGTCTGGGACGGTCAGAGCTGCCGTAGCACCAGACCTCAGGGCTCCCTTCCTGGGACCTGGCCTCCATAGCACCAGACTTGCTGTCCTGAAGCTTGCATATCCCCACCAACCTCTTGCCATGGGGAGGGTGGAAAATTCTTACACATGGCCCACATCTCCCTCCCTGCCAGAACTTTGCCACTGACTGAAATGTGCATGCATTCCCTATTACGCTTTTTATCTTTAGGTTTGTCAAATTACAAGTACAAAAATCTCTGGGAAACACACACACACACCCATAACCCCACACCCACATATGTGTCCTTAAAACATTTACTCTGCCTGTCTTGCTTTTGGTTTACCAGTTTCAAGTTTTCATAAAACAGTTCTTTGGGTAGCCTCCTGTTGCTACAGTCGATTCACAAGCCCCATTCTGGGTAGCCAAGTTCAGGTGAAGACAGACAAAAAAGAAATTCCACAGTGAGCCCTCAATAAATACTATTGACTGATAAGAGGGGAAAAAAGAGAATGGAAATACGATATGTGGATTTATTGTAATTGTCCTGCTAAAAGTTAAATTAGCAAGTGTCAGGATGATGGCCAAGCCTTGACAGTCACTCTTCTCTTCAAAACATATAGCTCCTTCTAACCATTTTTGTTTCTGCATGTTAATATTATACCTTTCAAGAGCAGACCCCAGAGGTCCATGGGATGACAGATGAGCCCAACTTCCCGAGTCCCCGGTCTCTTGCAAGGCCTGGATTCCACAGTGACGGTGATTGTCCCGGCTCCAGACAACGCTATGCAAATTTCAGATCTCACAGTGACTGTAGCTTCTGAAAACCCCTGGGTCCTGGGGGGAGGTGGAGGGCAGAGATTGGACTTCCACGATGAGAACCAAAAGGGCTTAACTGTTCCAGGCAAAGGCAGTACTCTGCAGATCCCAGAGCTTTGGTGCCATGCAGACCAGTTGTGACTTCTGAACTCTCCCAGCTCCAGCAGGGTGCAGGGTCTCAATTCCGGTGATGGTGATCTGGATGGGAAACTTGCTCCAATCAAGGGCCATCACAGTAGTCCCCAAGGCTCACAGGGGAATGGCAGCCCGGTCATGTCTTCTGAATTATCCCAGCTCTTGCAGGCAGCAGGGTCTAAACTCTGGTGGAAGTGATCGGGACTGGGGGAGGTTGGTCCGGGCAGAGGCAGTCCACAGCGGCCCAGGGGCTCACAGCGGCACGGCAGGTTGATCATGGCTTCTGAAGTCCTCCGGCAGCAGCTGGGCTAGAGTCTACGTAATTTCTCCCCAGCGCTATAGGAAATGAGGACAGCAGAGTAAATCCAATGGAAATTCAGTTTTAGGGTTTTTATACAGTGAAACGGTAAGCCTATTCATAGTGTGTCAGAGACATTTTTAAATAAATTCATTCAATTGTATTTACTGAGCACTTACTGTGGGCAGAGCACTGTACTAAGCACTTGGAAAGTACAATTCAGCAAGAGACAATCCCTCCCCACCACGGGCTCACATAAATCAAGCAAGACACTCAGCTAAGCCTTACGGTCAAAGCGTGAGAGTCTCAATTTATGTTGAACATTGTTTCATGTGTAGGCACGGGGCAGAATCCATGGGGATGGATTAGCAAACTCTTTAAGCAAAAACTCATGTCTAGTTCCACTCTGGAAACTGAAGCCTGAACTGAACACGAATCAACTTACAACAATTTTGTATTGGCTAAAACCGTACCATCCTCTTCATCACTCTCTCTGCCCCCCACCCCATTTTCTATTTTATAAGAACCAACAATACTAAGATGTTTTTCTAAATTACTAGAGGAGAGAGGAGAGAAATGAAAAACATTGCCCATTTTAAAATGCAGGAAATTTCCTTGGTCTCCTAATGACCTTGGGGATCATTTATTTACCTCAGCGTGGCTCATAAATACCTACCTGGAACTCCGGGATAAAGGTTAGAAAAAAGAGCAAGAAGTTAAATGCCACAATCCACTCACTGATGGCACTGATATGATGAATCAGATACGCCTAATGGGGAAGGGAAAAAAAAGAAAGCAAACTTCTGAATATTGTAAGGCAGGAGGCAGAGGAGAGATTTCATGAGCTAAAGTGTGAAAGGGACAAGTACCCAGGGAGTTAGTTTCCCAATACGTCTTTTAAATGGAAGGAAATAGAATCCCAGCAGTGAAATTAATGAATTGGATTTATGGTGGAAAGTCTCCCCTGTGTAGTCTAATTTGTTCCAAGGCCAATTAGAGTCCTCTGGGGGAAGTTTCTTCAGAACTGCCCCAGCAATCCAGCAGTGAGGGTTTTACTCACCATGGCTGAGATCGATCAGTGGGAAAAATGCCACATCTCCCAACCCAAGGCAGAAATACTCACCGTTGCCTAGTATTTCTAGATGTAAGCTCATCGTGGGCAGGGAATATGTCTATTTGTTGTTGTACTCTACACACCCTAGCGCTTAGTACAATGCTCTGCACACAGTAAGTGCTCAATAAATATGACTGAATGAAGGAATATCTCATATGGAAGCCTGAAAAATCACTTTTTCAAAACTATGTCCTTGACTACTGCATACATTTCAGACTTTCTACACATTTCCTATGTCTGGGTGGAATGAAAATCTCAGAGAAATCCTTCCTTTCTTATTCTGGGGGTATTTCAAAGACATCAAAATCATCCAAAATTCCAGTGTCCTGCCATCACCCTGGGGAAAGTCTGGTTTGATAGCTGATTCGTCCCCAGATGTGGAGTCCAATTTGAAGGCTGCTTGACTGTTGCTATCAATTTACCGACCTTGTGCCCTGAAATGAAACTTGGGGCAAGTCATTGCTCTTAGAAACAACTGATCTACCACCACCCTCATCAACGGTACTTACTGAGTGCTTACTATGTGCAGAGCACTGCACTAAGAGCTTGGGAAAGAACAACAGAGTTGGCAGTTCCCTGCTCATAAACCCAAAGGAGCATAGGGTATGTCTTGTTCTCCATGACCTTGGACATGTACAGGGAGCTTCTTCCCCTGCAGGCAGTGGAGGAGCAGTGGTGTGGCTGGGACTAGGGTGGGTGGGGGAACTAAGAAAATGAGGCCAGAAGGGCACAGACCTCCTCTTTCATCAGTGCTCTCACTTCCCAAGGACTAAGGATGTTGCTGTAGTGGTGCCCAGGGGACGATACATACCACCTGCACAATGTCTCTCCCTCCACCCACCATAAAAACATTAAAAGAACGCATACTAAAACAAAGTGTAAGCCAGGCCATTCCCCAGATGTTAAAACACTTCCAGATTCTGCCTCTTCCAATTTCTTCTATTCCAATGCTGCAATCAACCATATTTACTGAGCACTTATTGTGTGCAGAGTACAGTATTAAGTGCTGCAGGGATCATCTTCCTGAAGCATTGCTCTACACACATCCCTCTGCTTCTCAAAACCCTCCACTGGCTTCCCATGTCTTTCCACATCGAACAAAAACTCCTCAAACTTAGCTTCAAGACTCCCCAACATCTTGCCCCATTCTCCAAGACTGTTCTCGTCACACAGTCCTCTCCAGCTCATTCTCCTCATTCTTCTCAAGAAACTGTAACTGCACCTCGCTCTTGGTTCTCTAGCTTTCATTTCTTCACCCATGTCGTTCCTCCAGCCTAGAAGTCTCTCCTTCCCCAAATGAGACATTCCACAGCTCTCCCCATAGTCAAAGCTCTCCTAAAATCCTTCTTCCGACAAGCCTTCCCTGATAAGTTCCCAGCATCCTAAGTAATACAAGTCTAGCAGCCGTCTCCTATGCTTATTTATGCCCATCCTCTGCACTTTCGCATATGTTATTCAACTGAAAATACAATTACCTACCTCAATTATGCTGTTTGCTCATCCATCATCAGAACTTGCCCCTACTTAGGCCTTAATTATACAATTATACTCCCAACTCTGGTCTATCCAGAGCTACTTATAGGGTGAGAACCACGGCGTCACTATGGGTCGGAGACGACTCGACAGCATAAGACAAGAAGGACAAGGCATGGGTCGGCTCTAGCTTGTAAGCTCATTGTGGGCAGGGAATATGTCTATCAACTCGGTTATATTGTACTCTTCCAACACTTAGTACAATGCTCTGCACCCAGGAAGTGTTCAATAAATACAGTTAATTGAGAAAAACAAACTCATAATTAGGACAGAAGCTCTGACAACTAATGGAGGTAGCAGGGCGGGACTGTGTAGTTTGAACAGGGCCTGTTTTAGCCAACCGTCTGGAGAGCTGCCCCAACTGCCAGCCTCCCCATCTGGGCACAGCCATTTTGGCCCTGGCACCTGCTGCTGTTGCACCTCAGGTGGTTGCCCAAAGCAATCCGCCAAGAGGACCCTGTCCAAAATGAAGTCACTGTTCTTATAAGGTTCAGGGGAACTGCCCTGTTTTCCACCCAATTTTCCTCCAGGCCTAGATCTTCTTTCTCCCAGTAGTTTTGCAAAACATTACCTTTGTCCCTGTATTCAATTTGAGGTTGAGTATGGAGATCAGTGAGGCACCTACAATCACTGAGAAACCACGGGTTAAGGAAAGCAAAAGAGATAAATAACTACTGGATCAATGGAAGGCTTTATTCTTTTGCCAATACCTGGAAATTCAATAACTGTAAATGACAGACACCTGCTGACTGGTGCCTAAATGAAATAAATCCAGATAAAAATCTATAAGGGGAAGAAGAAGAACTTAAATATTTAGACTATCTTCCTTGGAATTTAATCTTTGATCTCCTTTGATTATTCTTTGGTTTTCTGCTTCTGAGAGGGATAGCTTTATCACTCTGCTTCTAAGTGAAATATTTTTATCATATTATTTTCAAGAGGATCACTTTAAAGAGTTTGTTCAGACTTAATACTGCCTAAGCACAATTCCTGAAATGTGTCAGTATAGAATAATATGCCTTAGTGGCACTTTTCAGGTCTGTTTCTGAGACTGAGGTAGCTTTTCTCCACTTTTTCACCTCCTCCAGGGTCAAAAACTGGACCCAGTATCCCCAAGCTTTCTTGGAGCCCTGAACTCTGGGAAAGAGACATTCCTCACCTGCTCCCAATTCTGTGTGTGCTAGATAAGGGGAAGAGGCACATATTAACTCCAAGATACTCCAATTATTAGAACTGGGTCAACCCCAGAATTTGGGAAATTGAGATTGGGGATGATGACTTTTTGGAAAATGGGGGAAATCCTTCCTCCAATCCATTCTCCCTTCTCCACTCCACCCCGGGAGTCCCCAGGTTACCCTCCCTGCTCACTCTGAAGGTGAGATCTATTCCCATATAAAAGACCCACTTCAAGTACTGACCAGGCACCTTAAGAAAGGACCAGCTTTAATAAACAAATGTCAAACTCGCAATAGGAGTAACCTGCCTTTTCGCAAAGGTTTATTACATTTAGATACCAGTTTGCAGGTTTCTTCATTTAGGTTTATTGAATTTCCAGGTGTCAACAAAGGAATAAAGTGCATTTCCCCAAGTCCCGAGATTTTGCACAGCAGAATCCTGACCGATTCCCAAAATGGGAAGGAAATTATTTTTTATGGCAGGTGCTGAGTACTTACTGTGTGTCAAGCACTGTTCTAAGCACTGGAGTAGATTCAAATTGAAGATGAAGACTGTGAGCCCATGTGAAACTTGGACAGGTTGGACAAAGTCCCTGTCCCACATGGGGATCACAGTCTAAACTGGAGGGAGGTTTAATCCCTGTTTTACAGATAAGGTAATTGAAGCACAGAGAAGTCAGTTGCCCAGAATCACACAGCAAGCAACTGGCAGAGTGGGGATGCTTTTTCCACTATGACACACTGCTTCTCAATTTCAACCAGACAGGGCCAGCATGTCTACTATAACTGGATCATCCATTTCTGGTCCCCTAAAAGATTTCCCATATTGACCATCTCTAAGCAGGAAGCTTTAGTGGTGCAATCCAATGACTAGAGCAGGGGATGGGCCCCGGGGCAAATAAGAGACCCAGCTCCATCATGGTTCCACTGACTAATCCATTTGTGAATACCCAAACAATTCTGTGTTCATTTAGGTTAAGTGACTTGCCCAAGGTCACTCATTAGGAGAGTGTCATACCTAGGACTAGAAGCCAGGTCTCTTGATTCCCAATTCCATGCTCTTTCAACTAGAACTCCCTGTTTTTGAACAATTCCAGGTTCACCCTGTCCAGCCCCTTTTGGAATCTGGAAGACTTTGTGTTGCACACCTAGGGGAGAAAAGGTCAACCCGAGGATTTACTAATGTTTGAATGCTTGAAGTACAATGTCGATTAGGAACTCTGGACAGGAACTACAAAGATAAACATCTTCATATGACTTTCAAACCTGAACCAATTGTAAAGGCAAATAAAGACAAGAAGGTATTCTACTTTCCCCACATATTTCATCACGATAGGCTTCCCAGTAGATATTTTTGAATGAAATTGACTCTGCTAAATTGTTGAGCCTCACTTCCCACTCACTTGTCATCCTGTCACCAGGAAGAAAGACAATAACCCTCCCCCCCTTCCTCTTCCCCTAGACGTTTCATTTCACCACTGAACATTTTATTCATAGAGACTGTTCTGTACAAATTCTAATCTACAGCCATTGATCTCGTTGTTTTTACTGAGTTTCTGTCAAAGACAGAGCTCTTGAAAACACACTGTAAAACTTTAAAAGGATACGGAGGACAACAGCAATATATGAAACAACAGAAATGATGATTCTGATGACACTGATCAAAAAAAGACTCCACTGTGGGCATGCCTTGCAGGAAATAACTGTCACAAGTATGACATATATGACCCCACAGACAAAAGTCAATAAGGCACCACCATCATGAATCAATGGCACAGCCAACTCCTGGAAAGAGAATCAGCACACAGATTAATGTGCAACAATAGTCCTGGCCTGAATGAATGATATCTTTTAATGGTGAATATTCCTGCATGGAGTACAGGTATAATAAAAAAAAATTGTGGTATTTATTAAATGCCTACTGCATGGCAAGCGCTGTTCTAATCGCTGAGGTAGATAAAGGGTAATCTGGTTGTCCCATGTGGGGCACACAGTTTTCTATCCATTTTACAGATGAGGTAACTGAGGCATAGAGAAGTTAAGTGACTTGCCCAAGGTCACAGAGCAGACAAGTGGCAGAGTCGGGATTAGAACCCATGTCTTCTGTTTCCCAAACCCGTGCTCTGATATGATGAAAGGTATTTGAAGAAGCATTTGAGAAACAGGGTGATCTAATGTATGGAGGGGAACCTGAGAGTCGGAAAGACCTGGGTTCTAAACCCAGCCCTGCCATTTGTCTGCTGTGTGACCTTGGGCAGGTCACTTAACTTCTCTGTGCCTTAGTTACCTCATCTGTAAAATGGGGATTAAGAATGTGATCCCCAAATGGGAACAGAGACTGTGTCCAACCTGATTATCTTGTATCTACCCAAGCACTTAGTAGAGTGCCTGACACATAGTAAGTGCTTAACAAATACCATAAAAAATACTAATAAGCCCTCCCTCTTTGTCCAGAGTCTCTCTCACCCTCTTAAAATGTCAGGTTTCAGAAAAATACAAATTCCCTAGGCTAGATGCCAGTACAGAAATATAGGCATGAGTGACCCGCCTGCTAAAGCTGGCCATTCACTGGGAATCCCAAACCACTGGGGAAAGTGGAGAGGTTCCAAAGGGAACAAAACACAGAAACTGAAAAACTTCGAACACCTGCTTCAGGTGGAAGCAGAGCCCTTATATAACATCAACCCCCACTTGTCTCCTCCTTAAGACACTCGACCTGCTTCCCTGCCACCTCATTCCCTATTACCACCTTGTTCACACTCCAGCTTCTCTCTCGCTCACTTTCTCTCTCCAGGGAAACAGAAATACTGTTCAGTTGAAAGATGCTGGTATTTGTTAAGCGCTTACTATGTGCCGAGCACTGTTCTAAGCGCTGGGGTAGACAGAGGGGAATCAGGTTGTCCCACGAGGAGCTCACAGTCTTAATCCTCATTTTACAGTTGAGGTAACTGAGGCACCGAGAAGTTAAGTGACTCGCCCAAAGTCACACAGCTGACAAGCGGCCGAGCCGGGATTCGAACCCATGACCTCTGACTCCAAAGCCCGGGCTCTTTCCACTGAGCCACGCTGCTTCTCTATCATGTAGGTATGATGATAGGGGAAAGAAAACAATACATAACTGGTTGGAAAATTTGAAGAACAATTTTCAGTGTGAAATGAGAATGGAATTCTTCAGTTCCTTCATTCCAACAACAGGAAGGAACTCCTGTTACTCTCCCACATGTCACCTGCACCTCCAGGTATCTACCCTCATCCACTTTCTCCAGCCCTGTTCCTCCACCCCAGTTTGGTCAAAAACACTAAAAAATAATCCAACTGCAGCTTGGACTCGGAAGGATTTGCCTAGTTCTCAGTGAAGCAGGAAAGGAGAAGTTTGGGAAATACGGGGTTTTTTTTAGTTTTAGGATCCGTTAGGGCCCGGGGAACAGAAAAGCCTGTAATGCATCTTTCCGTTAGGCAGATATGCTGTTGCCCCAAACCCGGAACGAGAAGCGGTTTAATGGCCCTCGAAACAAAACTATTGTCTCCAGGATCCAATCCCTGCTAACATTAGGTCGGTACTTCACACTAGGACTGCATCTCAAAAATTCAGATGCAAATTAGATTTTTCAACTGAAAAAAATTATCATCAAGAATATTCTTACTCCACGCAAAATCATCCAACCAGCAATAATGGAGCAAAATGTCTTCATTTAACACCATGCCCATTTAATTACTGAGTTTGTAATCATACAGAAATGAAAAGTTGATGCTGAAAGAGTTGCTGCAGACTGTATGACATTCCGGCGATGATTAAAACGACATCTTGCTGTTCTTTTTCCCAATCTGGTGAAGTTTTGTGCTGGGTTTGCTCAAACACTCAAAGGTGGGCCGGGAAAGTGTCTGTTTATTATTATACTGTACTCTCCCAAGCGCTTAGTACAGTGTTTTGCACACAGTTATCGCTCAATAAATACGATCGAACGAACGAATGACCAGGGAAGAGATTAGAGCCTTACGGAGCCTTGGTGCCCTTTTGCACCTCTTTTTTGGAGCTTATACTTTGGCTTTGATTGTGCTTCTCAAGCCAGGAGGCCAGAAGACATTAGGAGCAATGTCAGAACTTGAAAGTGTTGCTGCACATGATTTTTTTGTGAGTTTCCTGCCTCTGTGGCTTATTCCAGTTAAGCAAATCACAAAATCCTAAAGAATAAGAAAAGAAAAGTGCGACTCCTAGTGGATCCCACACAAAGTAGGAAACTGGGATGATGGGTCTCTTTTTTTCTTTTTTCCATTTATAGGCTTCCTTCCAGCTCCTTTTAATCATCATCGTATTGGTATTTGTTAAGCGCTTACTATGTGTTAGCACTGTTCTAAGCCCTTGGGCAGATACAAGGTGATCAGGTTGTTCCATGTGGGGCTCACAGTTTTTTAATCCCCATTTGACAGATGAGGTAATTGAGGCCCAGAGAAGTGAAGTGACTTGCCCAAGGTCACACAGCTGACAAGCGGCAGAAGCGGGATTAGAACCCCCAACCTCTGACTCCCGTGCTCTTTCCACTAAGCCACGCTGCATTTTACTGGTGCCTTTTAAGTGCCTTTTGAAAGCTAAATGATTGTGGTGATCGACTTGATACGATTTTGAAATTCAGTACATTTTTTTGGTAGAAGAAGCAGCATGCTCAATGGAAAGAGCACCGGCATGGGAGTCAGAGGTCGTGGGTTCTAATTCCGACCCCGCCACCTGTCAGCTGTGTGACTTTGGGCAAATCACTTCACTTCTCTGTGCCTCAGTTACCTCATCTGTAAAATGGGGATGAAGACTGTGAGCCCCACAATGGACAATCTGATGATCCTGTTATTTGCCCAAGGGCTTAGAACAGTGCTTGGCGCATAGTAAGCGCTTTACAAATACCATCATTATTATTATTAATAAGTAGATCAATCAAATTTCTCAATGTTAACCCTGACTTCTCAAGTGCATGCATTTAAAATATCTTATACTGAATCTATTACACTAAAAAATCTTTATAAGTTGATAAATTTCATGTCAGTTAAGACTCTCTATCTACATTCACATATACTGTACCTGTGGATATTACCTGTGAATTATGTAAAACGATTTAAATTTATTGATGTATATTTAAAAACAAATGCTGGAATAATTTCCTTTTAAAAATCTGCACATCTAAAAATTTTAAGGAAAAACTGGAGGTAAACAGTCCCATAATAAAGTAGCCATTTCTTAAATTTCCAAATAAATTTAGAGTCTATTTCTGAAATTATATTTACTGAAAACACATTTTTAGTGTACGACCATGTCCAACATAAAAAAAAACCCATAAGTATTTGGAAGTGTCACGATGTTTCCAGTCTAATGAACTCTACCTCTCTAGTCATATTGAACTTTTAGAATGTGACTGTTAAAGAATTTAATATAAAATTTTTATTTTGAGCACTGAAGTTAGTAAAATTTATTTTGAAGTTAAAGCATTCTGGCTAACTTTTTAAATATTAAAGTACAACTTTGGAGCACAAGCAAACCATGGAATTCAAAGTCATTTTTAGGAACACCTTAAGCACTTAAATACCACAATTATTATTATTACTATTAAATTTCAAGCAAACTGGCCAGTTCACATAAATTCATTTACTATCCTGATTAAGGAGTTAGCATTGGTAACACTAACACAAAATATAAGTTTTCATGCAAATTTTCACTATTTGAATTTAAACTGACATCAAAGTTGTAAACTAATTTTTTGTAAGAATTATTTAAAAGTTAACATCTCATAATTCCCCCAAGCACCACACTGAAACAAACCCTTGCAGTGGAAAGACAATCTACACCACTTTTTAAAATCCACCAGCCATTCTTCATTCCAAAGAGCAAATGTGAGATTTTATATTCTTTCAAAAACATTCTAAAATATACCTTGAATCATTGGGATACAGCTATACGTTTTCATACTTTCAATGATAAAATCAAAAGACTTTGATAACAGAGCTTTGGGACATACCTGAAAATTTGCAACAATACACATCCCAACACAGCTCACCAATCCAAAAATGGATGAAACGATGTTAAACATGGGACTGATGAAATGTGAAGTTTCAGTTTGCCTCTTTACCATTTTAAATTTTAGATAGATTGTGACTGTGCCTGCAAATAAATCATGGAACAATGTGTTGAATTATTTACCGACATCACCAACAACATTTTGAGTGCCTATAGGGAGCAGCTGGGGTATAACAGAAGAAGAGAACAAACAGATAATGGGATATAGCAGCCGAAGAACCCTTATAGCCAACGGTTATGAATATTCCTTTCTTACTCTTAGAAAAGTGGATATCGGAAGTTTTTCTGGAGTGCAGTGATGCGATTTGAATGGTATTTTCCCCACTGTATTCATTGTATTTTCCCCATTTTCTACTTCAGCACTTTCTATTTCACCTATACTCAATGAATGAGTCATGATGATGTCCTGCCATTTTATTTTATTTTTGCTATTCTAACCTGATTTGACTGTACTTACCAAGAAATGCTGAAATGTTAATCATAAATCCAAAGATACAACTCTCTGGGGAGGTTGTTCCAATGTCACTAAGAAAAAAAATACACACTAATAAATATTAATTTAAAATCCTTGTAACAGAAAGACAATCTCTATTGCTTAAAGTGACCTTTTCATTTAAGTTAATGAGGATGTACATAGTCCCTGTCCCACATGGGGGGGAGGGGGCTCACACTCTCAATCCCCATTTTACAGATGAGGTAACTGAGGCCCAGAGAAGTGAAGTAATTTGCCCAAGGTTACACAGCTCACATGTAGTGAAGTCGGGATTAGAACCCAGGGTCTTTTGGCTCCCAGTCCCGTGCTCCAGCTGGAATGGTACTAAGAAGTGGGAAGGAACGGCAGAAGGGCTTAGTAGAAATAGCACGGGTTTGGGAGTCAGAGGACGTGGGTTCCAATTCCGGGTCCGCCACTTGTCAGCTGTGTGACCTTGGGCAAGCCAGTTAAATTCTCTGGGCCTCAGTTACCTCCTCTGTAAAATGGGGATGAAGAGTGTGAGCCCCATGTGGGACAACCTGATTATCTTGTATCTACCCCAGTGCTTTGAACAATGCTTGGCCCATAGTAAGCGCTTAACAATTATTATTAAGGGAACCAGGGAATAGTACTGGGAAGGAGGGTGGGGGGCAGGAGAAGGGGATTGGGGAATAGTACTAAGGGAAAAGAGGGGAGGGGAGGGTTGCCTCCAAATCTCCGTGTGTAGGAGAAGCCCCGGGGGATGCGGGGAGCCGCTGGCCCCAGACCTAAGATGATGGGAGGCTTAGGGAGAAGTGGCCCGATCACTCACCGTGATTCATTCATTCAATCGTGTTTAATACTATGCGCAGAGCACTGTACTAAGCGCTTGGAAAGTACAATTCAATCTAGTACAGTCAATGGGGGGGGGGGGGGCGACGGCATTGGCCGGGAGACACTCATCCTTCTTTACTTTTGATTCTGATTCTGGAATGTCCAACTTAAAAACTGGGGCGGCTGGTGCCTGCGCCTGAACCCACACAGAGATTGGGCGGCGGGTGGAGGGTCCGAGCGTGGTTTAGTGGAACGAGCCCGGGCTTGGGAGTCGGAGGTCGTGGGTTCCAATCCCGACTCCGCCACTTAGCAGCTGTGTGACGTTGAGCAAGTCACGTCGCTTCTCTAGGCCTCGGTGACCTCATGTGGAAAATGGGTATTAAGACTGTGGTCCCCACGTGGGACAACCTCATTACCTTGGAGCTACCCCTGCGCTTGGAACAGTGCTCAGCTCATGATAAGCGCTTAACAAATATCATCATTATTACTATTATTATGATTAGGAGGAAGCATGTCATCTCCTCCAAGAGGCCCCTCTGGATTAAGACCCACATTTCCTCATCTCCCACTCCCTTCCGTGTCGCCCTGACTCGTTTCCTTTGCTCTTCGCCCCTCGCCCAGCCCCAAGCCACTATGTAGATACCTGTAATGTCATTTATTCTTACCGAACCCCCTTCTAGACTGTGAGCTCGCTGTGGGCGGGGACTGTCACTCTTTATTGTTGTCCTGTATTCAGTAATTCAATAGTATTTATTGAGCGCTTACTATGTGCAGAGCACTGGACTAAGCGCTTGGAATGCACAATTCGCCAACAAATAGAGACCATTCCTGCCCAGTGACGGGCTCGCAGTCTAACCGGGGGAGACAGAGAGCAGAGCCAAAGAGAACAAAACAAAAACAAGACAACATCATCAAGATAAATAGAATCAAGGGGATGGACACCTCATTAACAAAATGAATAGAGTAATAAATAATATATAAAATGAGCACAGTGCTGAGGGGAGGGGAAGGGGAGCAGAGGGAAAGGGGGGCTCAGTCTGGGCAGGCCTCCTGGAGGAGGTGAGCTCTCAGAAGGGCTTTGAAGAGGGGAAGCGAGTGAATTTGGCGGAGGGGAGGAGGGAGGGCATTGCAGGACAGCGGGAGGAGGTGGGCCAGGGGCAGGTGTGAACGGAGGACGGTGAGGAGGTGGGCGGCAGAAGAGCGGAGTGTACGGGGTGAGAAGGGAGGTGAGGTAGGAGGGGACAAGGGGATGGAGAGCTTGGAAGCCATGAGTGAGTTTTTGTTTCGTGCTCAGGTTGATGGGCAACCACTGGAGGTTTTTGAGGAGGGGAGTGACACTCTCCCAAGCGCTGAATACAGTCCTCTTCCCACCTCGTGCGCTTCATCAATAGGACCGAATGAACGAATGGCGGCGCGTCAGGCTTTCCCGTACCTGATGAAGGGGAGGAGCGGGTCGACGTGTCCTTTGAGCACCGCCACCCCGTAGGAGATGATGAAGGCGGCGGAGGACCAGATCACCAAGGCCAGAGGGAGCAGGGCCACCGCCTTCAGGGAGCGCAGCATCATAGCGCCGCGCCCAGGGCGGCCACCGGGCCCGGGTCTGCGGTGGCCCAAGTGTGCGGGCTGGGACGGGGGCGGGAGCCCAACACGGAAGGGGCCGGGAGGCCGTCAAGGCCAGAGGAGGGACGGGGGGAGGGAGAAGACAACGGCCGGCGGGGCAGGACGGGCCGGGTGGGAGGGAGGGAGAACACAATGGCAGGAGGGGTGGCCCTTCTGAGGGAGAGAGGAGGGCGGGAGGGAAAAGACGACGGCCGGCCGGCCGGGCAGGACGGGCCGGGTGTAAGGGAGGGAGAAGACAATGGCCGGAGGGGTGGGGAGGGCCGGGTGTAAGGGAGGGAGAAGACAAATGGCCGGAGGGGCGGCCCACGCCTGAGGGAGAGAGGAGGGCCGGAGGGAGAAGACAAGGACCGGCAGGGCGGGTCGGGTGTGAGGGAGGGAGAAGACGAATGGCCGGAAGCGCGACCCTTCTGTGAGGGAGAGAGGGAGGAGGGCCGGAGAAGAAGGAGGCCGCCGGGCCGAGCCTGAGGGGAAAGAAGAGGGCGAGAGAAGAGCGGGGCCGGTGGGCGAGTGTGACGGAGAGAAGAGGGCACAGGGCTGAGGGCTGCCGGGCCGGGCCGGGCCGGGCCGGTCCTGAGGGAGAAAGGCGGGCCGGAGGCCACGGCAGGCGGCGAGGCCGGGGCGAGGTCCGTGACGTCACAAAGCGCCATCCCGCCGCCTGCCCCGGCCCCGCTCAACGGCGCCGGAGCCATCTCCAATCTTTCCGGAACGAGAATAATAATAATTATGACCAAAACCGTGCTGTCTGTCAAACGGTTACTCCGTGCCAAGCACTGGGGTGGATACAGGTGAATCGGGTGGGGCCCAGTCCCTTGTGTCCCAGGGGCTCACAGGCCCAAACCGCATTTTACAGCTGAGGCCCCGAGGAGTGAAGGGATTCGCTCCAGGTCACACAGCCGATGAGAGACGAAGCCGGAATGACGGCCCATGACCTCTGATTCCCAGGCCTGTGCTCCATCCACTAGCCCATGCTGAGAAAGAGAAGGTCATGGGTTCGAATCCTGGCTCTGCCACTTGGCAGCTGTGTGAATGTGGGCAAGTCACTTCACTTCTCTGGGCCTCAGTGACCTCATCTGGAAAATGGGGATTAACTGTGAGCCTCACGTGGGAGAACCCGATTACCCTGTATCAACCACAGCGCTTAGAACAGTGCTCTGCACATAGTAAGCCCTTAACAAATACCAACATTATTATTATTATTGTTGTTAAGTACGACTTCCCCCTGGGCAGCACCATTTCCCGCCCAGAGTCCCACGCCCTGGAGACTCTTGGCCGTGCCCACTCCCCCTCCCCAGTGTCCACAGTGATGGCCGGAGGACCAGCTCCTTGAGGCGGCGGGCTGGCCTTCCTTGCTCTGCCACCCTCCTCACTGGGGAAGTAGGAGCATGAGGCCCGGCTGGGAGGAGCAGCAGTGGGTCCTGACTGAAAGAGCCCGGGCCTGGGAGTCAGAAGACCTGGCCTCTAATCCCGGCTCTGCCACGTACCTGCTCTCTGACCTTGAACAAGTCATGTAACTTCTCTATACCTCAGGTTCCTCATTTGCAAAATGGCGATTCAGTACCTCTTCTCCCTCCTACCTAGACTGTGAGCCCCATTAAAAATCTCAGTCCAGTGCATGACACACACTGAGCACTTAATTCTTTTATGGTAGTCGTTAAGTGCCAGACACTGAACTAAGCGCTGGGGTAGATACAAGCTAATCAGGTTGGACACAGTCCCTGCCCCACATGGGGCTCAAAGTCTTAATCTTCATTTAACAGATGAAGTAACCGAGGCAGAGAATTTCAGTGCCTTGCCCAGTTTCACACAGCAGATGTGGCAGAGTGGGGAATCCAGAGATTCAGTGCCTTGCCCAATTTCACATAGGTGTGGCAGAGTGGGGATCCAGAGAAGAGAAGACCCAGGTCTTTCTAACTCCCAGGCCCGTGTTCTATCCATTAGGCCACCCTACTTCTTAACTATCACTATTAATAACTCTCCTCTCAGCAGGTGCAAAAAGATTTCTAGTTCCCCAGGAACTCTTCCAAAGAGTCTGAATTTCCATTTGCTTTGGAGTTACTCAGTTGTTCCACCACCTGTAATTAATTTTCATGTCTGCCTCACCCCACTAGGTTGTAAATTCTTTGAGGGCAGAGATCATGTCTTCTACCTCTCATACTTTCCTCCCAAGTGCAGTGCTCTATTCACAGTAAGTCCTCAATAAATGCCAGTGATGATTGCCTGGGTATAAGCCAATTTCCTTTAAGCAGTCTAAAATAGAGGTTGCCCAGAATGGACATTGGGTAACATCAATAATAATAATAATGTTGGTATTTGTTAAGCGCTTACTATGTGCCGAGCTCTTTTCTAAGCACTGGAGTAGATACAGGGTAATGAGGTTGTCCCACGTGAGGCTCACAGTCTTCATCCCCATTTTACAGATGAGGTAACTGAGGCACCGAGAAGTTAAGCGACTCACCCAAAGCCACACAGCTGACAGGTGGTGGAGCAGGGATTAGAACCCACGACCTCTGACTCCTAAACCCATGGTCTTTCCACTGAGCCATGCTGCTTCTCTATCAATCAATCACCCAACCAACCAATCAATGCTAAATAGTGAGTGCTTACTCTGTGCAGTGTCTAAGCACTTGGAAGAGTATAATGCAGTACAGTTGGTAGACACATTCCCTGCCCAAAACTGGTTTACAGTCTAGACCGAGAGACAGCTAACAGTCATTATCTTACAGTGAAAGTTTGGGGTTTCTAAGTTCTGCGGTAAATACAGTACATTCAGATCAGACCCAATCTCTGTCTCACATGGAGCTCACAGGCTAAGCGGGAGAGAGAACGTATTAATATCCATTTAAAAGTGAGGAAACTGAGGCTCTGACGAGTCAAATGACTTGCCCAATGTCAAATAAGTGGCAAAGCCAGAAGCCGGCATGGTGCAGAGGTGTGTGGGAGGGGAAGAGGTAGGGGTGGGTTCAGGGGATCAGAACAGGAGGATAAGGAGGCTAGGAGAGCCATGGGAATTCCTAACCCAATTCTTAACCAATATTTCCAATTAAATACTGAAAAATTTCCAGCACAGAATCCAGTTCCTTACTAGAGCAATCCTATGGTGACATGAAATTGAAGTAGCCTCACGTGGCAGTGATTTTCCATCTCTCATCTCAGTAGTTTTATTCCTGAAGAAATGCTTGAATATATTCGACAACTTGAGAGATTACCATTGGGAATGGCTCCACTTAGGGGCGATAATAATTTTTTCATAAGTTTATTTAAAGATTGTGAAATGGTGGTACGGGAACATTGTCTTACGTCAGAAAGACCAAAACTTTTAAATAGAAATTAAAACTTTTCTCATGCCATTTTTTAAAATGGAGAGTAGAACCCCTAAACTCTTTATTTTTCTATCAACCCCCTCACCCAACCCCCAAAACCCAAACATCTCTGAATCAGTTGAGACCTCGTTTCAAGCTTGGCAACTGATTATGAGAGAGGTGAAAGTACTGGGGAGTTGCGGAAGGAGAATGGGGACAGAAGGCAAATAAAGACTATAAGGGTCAGAAAATTTCCATAGTAATGTCCTGTAGACCAGTCCAGAGGACTCTCAACAACTGTTTGGTAAAAGTAAGGGTGGGCAGCTCTTCAAAAAATCTCTAATTTCCATCTATTTTTTCATAGCTCAGGTATTTGCTCTTCTGTTGACATTTCTGATCACCTAAATGGCCAAATATGCATAGCTTAACTATTTTCAAGAGGATTTTTTCACTTGAAATTTCCACTTGTGACCTGTATCTAACAGGGCAAATCCAATCCTTGGGCCCAGAGTTTGATTAAAATATCAAAGAAACTATTTTATTTCAGCCAATTAGGGTCTAACAGAAATTTCTTATTCAAAGGATTCAAATTAATAAAGTTTTACTCTGATGGTCATGTAAGCTTGTTGTGGCCAGGGAATGTATTTGTTAATTCTCTTATATTGCCCTCCCCTGAGCGATTACTATAATGCTCTGCACATAATACCGTGGATTGATTGATTGATCGTATCAATGTGTCATAAGTAGCTGTTTTTCCCTACTGGTATAGTATCTCAGGTATCACAAAATGCTCTTATAAGAGCCCTAAACTTTGACAAAATCTTGGTAAAAAAAACCCGACCAAAGTTCATTCCATCATATTTATTGACTGCTTACTGTGTGCAGAGCACTGAATGTGTACAAGTGTTATTGACTAAGATATTCAAAAGAAAAAATGAAAAGTGTTGGGAAGCAGGGTTAGCATTATGGCCTTGTGGATAGAGCACAGGCCTGGGAATCAGAAAGACCTGGGTTCTAGTCCCACCTCTGCCACTTGTCTACTGTGTGAGCTTGGGCAAGTCGCTTCACTTCTCTGTGCCTCAGTTACATCATCTGTTATATGGGGATTAGGGCTATGAGCCCTAGGTGGGACAGGGACTGAGTCCAACCTGATTTGCTTGTATCGATCCCAACGCTTAGTACAGTGCCTGGCACATAGTAAGCACTTATATTCCACCATTATTATTATTACTGTGGCCCTACAAAGTAGGGGAATAACAAATTAATGGAAATCATTAGGGACAATAACTTAGTTTCAAAAATACCTTTGGGGAAGAATATTCTGGTGAAGAACGTGGGGAAAGCAGGAACACTTTGCTCTCTGTGGTCTCAATGGGATCAGTTTTAGAAGTCATATGAAAATATTTTTCTTTGTAGTGCCTGTTAGAGCATGTAATATTGATCTTGCACTTCAAATATTAGCTCTGTTAATAAAACCTAAGAGAACCTTTCTGCCTTACGTGTCATCCAAATTTCAAAGAGGGTAGACAGGGTGAACCTGCAATTGCTTGAATCTCACCCAGAGAAGCAGCCTGATCTAGTATTAAGAGCACAGGGCTGGAAATCAGGAGATTTGGGTTTTAGTTCTAGCTCCGTCAATCTCCAGATACAATTTGGGCATTTGGGAAATAAAGCAGCGGAGACTTTCCGCAAGAGGTGGGCTTTCAAGAGGGGAAAAGTTGTGTTCTGGTAAATTTGAAGGGAGAGGGAGTTCCAGGCAGGAGGAAGGATATGAGCAAAGAGTCACAGGTAAGAGACTTGAAAGCAAGGCAAAATAAGAAGGTGAACCTCATAGAGAGGCACATAACAGTTTGGCTTTTGTTAACCTTATAATACTCAGATTCCACGAAAGAACAAACTTTGGTTTGCAAAGTTATTGGTCTAGGATTGCTTCCTCCCTGTCTCTTTCCCAACCTAGGAATCAGATGTAGATTTGACAAAGGGAATATTACCTTTAAAGTCATCTGAAAAGTTCCAGATATGACAATTGTTCCTGGGGGGACTTCTGTGCTTTAGTACTAGTCCCAAAGCCAGAGTAGTTCCTCTCCTGGGCCTCTTCCCACCCCCTGACAAATCATCAGGGATGAATTGCCAAAAGCTATTCCTTCACATTCTAGTGGTTGTACTCTCCCTCTTCCTCTATTATTATTATTAATTTTATTATATTTGTTAGGCACTTACTATGTGCCAAGGACTCTACTAAGTGCTGGGGAAGATACAAGTTAATCAGGTTGGACACAGATTCCTCATCTGTAAAATGCACTTTTTACACATAGCATAGTGGACTTTTTACAGAAGCACATGGCCTAGTGGGCTTCATTGATGGGAGGATTAGGTCTCCTCGTGAGGTTCCAGTTTTCATGACCTCCCTGGAAAAACCTCCAAACACATCTCTCACTTCTCAAACCACTCTCTGAACTGCCCATCTTTTTCTACATCAAACAAAAACTCCATCACTGACTTCAAAGGTCGCCTCCAGTTCTCTCCATTTCACATGTGAATTCTCCTCACCCGATGCTCTCCAGCTCACACTTTTTGCTCTTCTCACCTCCAACCCCTTCCTGATGCTACCCCCAGCCCCAGGCTGGAACTTCCTTCCCCTCAAAGCTGCTAGTCCTCAGCCAAAAGCCTCCCAAAATGCCACCTCCTCTAAATAGCCTTTCTTGATCAATTCTCAACACCCTGACTTGTCTCAACACTACAGCCTCCCCTAGCACAATGTATTCATCTGGTTCCATTCTCAACACTTATTTAGATCTGAATCTTCATTTGAATATTGAGTTTGTTTATTTTGATTTCACTCTTTGTAAAGATATTTGTGTCTGACTTCCCTGTTTAGAGGGTAAGATCGCTGTGTGCAGGAAATGTGTCTTAGACTTGTATTATTTCACACAATAGTGTGGCTACTGTCATGAGGGAGAGAGAACCAGTGGGGATCAGAGAGATCAGATCTGCTGTTACGTGATGGAGGAAAGGAAAGGATAGGCATGTCCTTTGAGCTCTGCGATCCCTAAGGAGACTAGCAAGATAAAGCCAAGATAAAGACTTTTATAAATTATGATGATTTAATTACTTTTCCTCCTTGAAAAGTATCCACCCCAGTGCTTAGAACAGTGCTCGGTACATAGTAAGGGCTTAACAAATACCATCAGCGTGGTTTAGTGGAAAGAGCCAGGGCTTGGGTGTCAAAGGTCGTGGGTTCTAATCCCTGCTCTGCCACTTGTCTGCTGTGTGACTTGGGGCAAGTCACTTCACTTATGAGAAGCAGCGTGGCTTAGCGGAAGGAGCCCGGGCTTGGGGGTTAGAGGTTGTGGGTTCCAATGCCGGTTTCACCACTCGTCAGCTGTGTGACTTTGGGCAAGTCACTTCACTTATGAGAAGCAGCGTGGCTTAGTGGAAGGAGGCCGGTCTTGGGGGTTAGAGGTCGTGGGTTCCAATCCCGACCTCACCACTCGTCAGCTGTGTGACTTTGGGCAAGTCACTTCACTTCTCTGGGCCTCAGTGACCTCATCTGTAAAATGAGGATGAAGACTGTGAGCCCCACGTGGGACAGTCTGACTACCCTCTATCCACCCCAGCGCTTAGAACAGTGCTTGGCACGTAGTAAGCGCTTAACAAGTACCATTATTGTACAGTGCTCTGCACACAATAAGCGCTCAATAAATACGAAGACTGTGGGCCCGTTGTGAGGCAGGGATCGTCTCCATCTGTTGCCGAATTGTCCGTTCCAAGCGCTTAGTAGAGTGGCCCGCATATAGTAAGCGCTCGGTAAATACGATCGAATGAATGAATGACGACCCGATTACCTCGTATCTAGTCCAGCGTCTAGAGCAGCGCCCGGCACACAGTAAGCGCTTAACAAACCCCCTCATTACCGTTACGATTTCCTTCTGTGGCAACTTTTGGGAAAGTTCCCGGACTGGATTGGACGCAGCGGTCCAATTTCTTCATAGAGGAGAAGGTGGGAGGAGGGGCCGGGAGGGTTTGGGGGTGTCTGCGGGGGGCGGGCCGGCTGGGCGGGAAAACTTGGTGGCGCGGCCGGGGCCCATCCGCAGAAGCAAAAGTGAAAGGAGACGTTTCTGTCTGTGGGCTACCCGCCCCGTCCCCTCCTCCCCCTCCTCCTCTTCCCTCCCCCCGCCCCCTGTCCTCCTCCTCCTCCTCCTCCTCGTCCTCCTCGTCCGGCCCCCGGCCGCCCCGCCGCAGCTCCGGGCCTCGGAGCCCCTCGCCCGGCCCGGCAGGATGCTGGCCAACTTGCAGGGGGTGGCCTTCCTCCCCTTCCTCTTGGTGACCTGGTCCTCCGCTGCCTTCATCATCTCCTATGTCATCGCCGTGCTCGAAGGACACGTCAACCCCTTCCTTCCCTACATCAGGTAAGGGCAGGTGAGACCCCCCCCACCATACCACCCTCCCTCCAGATCCTTTTAGCCCCCAGGCCCCCTTAAGGGGTGGGCCGGGGGCGCAGGGCTGCCCTAGGAGGGCCCGGGGAGGGCCCCTGGAGACGGGACCCTCTAACTCGAGTGGAGCCAGAAGGGTCCTACTACGAACGGCCAGAGGAACTGGGAGAACTTAGCCACTAATAATAACGATGGGGGCACGGGTCAAGCGCTTACTACGTTCCAGGCACCCTACGAAGCACTGGGGTAGATACAAGACAATCGGTTGGCAACTGTCCCCTTCCCATTTGGAGCTCACAGTGCACCGGGGTGGACACAAGAGAATCTGTTGGACCTGTCCCATCCGGGGCACATAGTCTATATTATAGAAAGGTTATTGAGTGCCCATTTTACTGTTGAGGAAAGCGAGGCAAGAGAACTCAGGTTACTTGCCTAAGGTGACCCAACAGGTAAGTGGCGGAGTCAGGATTAGAACTCTGCTCCTCCGACTCCCAGCCCATGCTCTTGGACTTGAACGTCCAGCCTGGGGTGGAATGTGAAGTGTGAAGGCACCCGAGCAGCTGTGCCTTTTCCACTGAGGGCAGGAGGGAGGGAGTTTAAATTGTAGCAGCGCTTTTGAAAATGGCAAGATCTTCTCGGCGATTAGAGTTGTGACACCTTCGTGCATTGGCACCGGAGACTATGGAGTCACCTTCGTTGAGAGGCACCTTGAAGGGAAGGGTAAATTGCTAGTTAGTTGGGATGGTTTAAGCGCCTCGAGGGTCAGGATAGTGCCCACTTACCCCTTTGTACTCTCCCGGGTACTGAGCACATGGTGAGTGCTCAGTAAATACCCTTGATTGCCGCCCTGCCCGGATTAGATGACTCCCTGAGTTCTCTCTCAACTCAATGACTTGATGATTGTATTTCAGTGCCCTCCTTCCTTGGCCTCTTTTCAGTTTATTCGCAATGATAGTTTCAAGCTAGGATTACAGGGAGCAGTGGAGTGGGGCAGGGTTAGAGCAAAGTCTCTGAGCAACCTTAATCCCAGAAGTAAAGAGATGTTCTGTCGTGCTGAGGTGACTCCTTCTTCAAGCCAGCTGGCCTGTCACAGTGACAGAGGCTAATTTGAGTCGTGGGGGAAGAGACAATCATCCCATAATAACAAATTTCTTTGCCTTAGGTGGTCATTCATTCATCTTCTCTACACAAGCAAGGAGTTCTGTTTGCTTTGAGAAACTTCTGCACTTGTGTCAGGAATTTCTGACGACCGACAACCACCCTGCTATTCCCCAAGAGAGCAGCAGAAAGGTCCATCTCTCTGTCTGTCAGTCAATTGTATTTATTGAACACTTACTGTGTGCAGAGCACTGTATTAAGTGGTTGGGAGTTTACAGTGTAACAAACAGATACATTCCCTGCCCACAGCAGGTTTACAGATATGTCATAAGTGCTGTGGGGCTGGGAGCGGGAATGAATAAAGGGAGCGAGTCAGGGCGATGCAGAAGGGAGTGGGAGAAGAGGAAAGGAGGGCTTAGTCAGGGAAGGCCTCTTGGAGATGTACCTCAAATAAGGCTTCAAAGTGGGGGAGAGTAATTGTCTTTAGGATAAGAGGAGAGAGGGCATTCCAGGACAGAGGCAGGTCGAGGGGGAGAAGTCTGCCACGAGATAGGTGAGATAGAGGCACGACGAGAAGGTTAGCATTAGAGGAGCGAAGTTTGTGGGCTGGGTTGTCGTAGGAGAGTAGAGAGATGAGGTAGGTGGGGGCAAGGTGATGGACTGCTTTAAAACCAATGGTGAGGAGTTTTTGTATGATGCAGAGGTGGATGGACAACCACTGACTGGAGTTTTTTGAGAAGTGGTGTGACATGTTCTGAACTTTTTTGTAGAAAAATGACCCAGGCAGCAGAGTGAAATCTGGACTGGAGTGGGGAGTGAGAGGAGGCCGAGAGGTCAGCATGGAGGCTGATGCAATAATCCAGGCGGGATAGGATGAGTGATTGTATTAACGGGGTAGCAATTTGGATGGAGAGGAATGGGCAGAATTTAGCCTGATCCTCCTACCTCTTCTTCCTAAACTATCTACCCTAAACTAACAGCCATCTGTACACCAGTTTTCATTGCGCACCCTCGTTGGGCAGATCACAGATCTAGGCTCCCTGCCCCTTTCCTCCTTTTCTTTCTCACACTTCTCCCAACTACAGTTTAAAGGATCACTTGAACTTTGGGGCATTTGCTGCCGCTATCACTAATAATTTATTTCATGTGTATCTTCTGGATGTGCAGTGACCTGCAAGACTCTGTTCTGGGTTGCTTATTAATAACAATAATAATAACAATAATAATAACGGTACTTGTTAAGCGCTTTCTGAGTGCCAGGCACTGTACTAAGCGCTAGGGTGGATATAAGCAAATCGGGTTGGACCCAGCCCGTTTCCCATGAGGAGCTCGTGGTCTCAATCCCCATTTTACAGATGAAGCAGCTGAGGCACAGAGAAGTGAAGTGACTTGCCCAAGGTCACACAGCAGACAAGTGGCATAGATGGGATTAGAACCCATGACCTTCTGACTCCAGGCCTGTGCTCTATCCACTGTACCATGTGCTTCTTGTTCTTCACTCAATATGGATGACTTCCAAATCTACCTCTCTAGCCCTGGTTTCCCCAGCAATTTAATCTTATATTTTCTTTTGCCTCTCAGGCATCTCTCTTTGGGGTAGCAAGGTAGTTTTCTGGGTATAGTCCCTTCTTGCAGTTCTCATGTGTATAGGTAGGACCCCCTTCTGTAATACAAGTGCATTTTCTGCAGTAAAGGCTGTAAGATCTCCAAAATGGAGCTTCTCATTTTTCTCTTAAATACACTTCTCTTCATCTTTCTTATCCCTGTCAATAACACCACTATCCTCCTCATCCCATAAGCCTGGACTTTGGAGTCAGTCCCAACTGCTCACCCTCTTTCACGTATCACATTAAATGAACTCAGCCCTGCCAGCTCTTCTTCCACATCATCATCATCATCATCAGTGATATTTATTGAGTGTTGACTGTGCGCAGACCACTGTACTAAGCATTTGGGAAAGTACAGTACAACTTTCCCCCATCCTCCTTTCCTCTCCATCCAAATAGCTATCACCTTGGTTCAAGCACTTGTCACCTGCAGTTAGATTACTGTGTCAGCATCCTCACTGGTCTTCCAGCTTTCAGCCTTTCCCCCCCCTTCAGTCTATACTCCCCACTGCTGCCCAGATCATCTTTTTATATAAAACACATCTCTCCACTCCTCAAAAGCCATAAGCAGAAATCAGTTTCCCTCTGCATCCAGCAGAAATGCCTTACTGTTGACTTCAAAGCTCTCCACCAACTTTATCCATCTTACTACAGTCAATCAATCAGTGGTATTTGAGGGCTTACTCTGTGCTGAGCACTGCGCTAGGTGCTTAGGAGAGTACAATACAGTAGAGTTGGTAGACCTGTTCCCTGCCCACAAGGAGCTTACATAAAGTGTAGAGGGAGAACGTCAGCAGCTTTCTTAACGAGCTGTTCACCTGCAGCAGCTACCTCCAAACTCACCTGACTCCCTCGCTCTTAACTCTCCTACCTCTTGGTACAGTACTCTGCACACAGTAAGTGCTCAATAAATACCATTGACTGATTGATTGTCATGCTTTATGTCCTTGCTGCTCATGGTTATTTTTCTTAATTTTTAATGGCATTTGCTTAAACACTTACAATGTGCCAGACACCATACTAAGTGCTGGGTTAGAAACAAGCTAATCAGGTTGGACACAGCCCCTGTCCCACATGGTGTGTTCACAGTTTTAATCCTCATTTTACAGAGGGGATAACTGAAGCACAGAGAAGTTAAGTGACTTGCCCAAGATCACACAGCAGATGTGGGGGAGCCAGGTTTAGAACCCAGGTCTTTCTGACTCCCAGGGTCGTGCTCTATCCACTAGGCTATGTTAAATCTTGTGAAGTTGCAAAAACACAAAGAAACAGAGAGTTCTGTGTGGCACAGTGCAGTAGGCTAAGGTAGAGGATGGGAAGTGTCTTGACTGACACCCCAGACATGCAAACAACCATGTAATAATAATAATTGTGGTGTTTGTTAAGTGCTTTACCATGTGTCAGGCACTGTACTAACCGCTGTGTTGGATACAAGAAAATCGGGTTGGACACAGTCTTTGTCCTTTGTGGGGATCACGGTCTCAATCCCCGTTTTACAGATGAGGTAAGAAGAGTGAAGTGACTTGCCCAAGGTCACACAGCAGACACGTGGAGGAGTTGGAATTAGAATACATGACCTTTTAACTCGGGGGGCCCATGTTCTATCCACTAGGCCACGCAGCTTTCTACCTACACCTAATCTACTTGCCTCAACTTGTGGATCGTGTTATACCCTAATAGACTCATGTTGCGGGAAGAATGTTTCCTAATTCTTCCAACATGTTTTACCCAAATTGTCTATTGAAAGCATGTGCTTGAGCAGGCTGGGGCGAATTTCATTCCCGTTAAGAGATCAGATGATACTGTACAGACCTAACCTCATAAATTAATTCATTTAAAAACTGAAAGAAAGGATGTTGCAAGATTTCTGTTGTGAAATTCTGAACTTTTAAGGCTTAGCTAAGCTTCTTAAAGTGTAAGTACGGGAAATATCAAACTAAACTAGTTTTCTAGGCAGAGTCCCCCTTCCGGCAGCTCCCGTGGGTACCGGACCTCTTCTGTAGTTCAAGTGAGTTTTTTGGGGAAGACTGAAGGATGGGAAATACTAGCTACAGCTCTTGGATTTTAAAACTTAGGTTTTTACTTTTTTAACCCAACTCATTCTCGTAATGCCGTGTGAGAAGGGGATTGTGTCTGATTTGATTGTATCGTTATCTACCCTAGTGCTTAATGTAGTCCTCGGCACATAGTGAGCACTTAGCAAATACCAATTATTACTATTCTCTACAAGTTTCACCTTCACATCAGAGCCCTACGTGATGACGAGAAAGATCACCATCCGAAAGGTGTAGCGTAACCTGTAGCCGGTGGCATGGACTGGCTAGGTGTGGTGGCATCTATATCACTGCCCAGGCGATGGCTGTGGGGCTTGTGGAAGAATGGCTAATGGAAACCCGTGTTGGCTACACCCAGTTTTAGAGATATTTTCCTTCATTAGAGCGTAGAAGAGGTCCTTCCTCATCATAGCTGTGGCTGTTGGGGGTGGTTTTATAGTCGGATAATCATGGGGAACGGGCCTACCAGATCTGCCCAGAGATAGAAGTGATTGGTGATACCGATCTATCTTGAAGCACCCCCCCCACTCCCCCCCTGAAATAACCACTCTGGCCTGGCCTGCATATGTCCTAGTCTGTTGCTTCTGCATTTTCCAACTCTGGTCTCTGGTTGGGTGAAAGACAGTTCCATTTTGTTGTTGTTTTATCTTTGTTTTGTTCTGTTTCTATAATTTGGGCTTTCCCCTGACTTTCAGAAGAAAGTGGAAAAGAATCACTTGACTGATACACCTTCAGTTTGATTTGAGGTCTGATGCCCTTCAGTCTCCCAGAGGGTATGTTGGCCTTCTGGATTCGATCTTCCACTTTATCCAGTATTACAGTGGACTGTGTGTGTCCTAAGTGACTGAGTTCTGTAATGGCATGTGATTTCATGTTACTGTTTTTTTTAAGGTATTTGTTGAGCGCTTACTATGTGCCCAACACTGTACTAAGCGCTCGTGTAGATATAAGCTAATCAGGCTGGACACACAGTCTTAATCCCCATTTTACAGATAAGGAAACTGAGGCACAGAGAAGTAAAATGACATGCTCAGAGTCACACAGCAGACAAGTGGTGGAGCTGGGATTAGAACCCAGGTCCTCTGACTCCCATTACTACTGAAGATCTTTGCTTGTGTGTAGGTTTCCTTTCTTTGGTTTTCTTCAGCTCTAACTGCAAAATAGTTTATATCATCTACATATCTTTTTGTCTATACATCTCTAGAGGACAATAACCACTTTTATAGCATGTAGTGTGAAATATTTTTCAAAGGTCCTTGAGAATCATATAAAAGACTTGGTGCTGCTTCTTGCATTTCTCTATCTGGTACACTGTGACGGTCAAGGCTGCTTTGCTGTGTTATTCTCTGAAAGTGTTCAGTCAGCAAAGCTCTTCAATAACTAGTCCAGAAGGATGCTAGCTAGGGTCTTGCGAGGAGTGTGCTACAATGAGAGTTGACCCAATCTGATTTTTTTTACTTTGAAAATGGATAGGGTGAAAGATGATCTTGGAGATTCTGTGACTTTCCATGGAAAAGCTTGTGTAAATGATTAAAGCTGTGGGTTTCCTTCATGCTTGTAGATGTCAGTGGGTACCCTTTTGGGTGCAGGTGCTTTGCCAGTTTTCATGGCTCTGACTGATGTGGTGATTACCACAGTAGTTGGGACAAGTGTCATGTCTTTTCATGTCAGAAGGTTGCCTGGGGTCAGAAGGGCCTCATTTTCAAGAATAGATGATATGTTCAGGAGGCTATTGAATTGTTGTTGCTCTCTCAAAATTCCCTTCTGGACTGTGATGAGACTAGAGCCTTCTATTCTCTTCAGAGGTCAATCAATCAATTATATTTATTGACTGTTTTACCATATGCAGAACACTGAACCAAGTGCTTGGGATCTGTGGTCGTGTGTAAGGGACCATCGACCTTTAATAAGGTAGAAATCTTCACTTGGGAGCATTCTCTGTGGCTTTGGAACTTCTCAGCTCTGGCGAGCCATCATCTGTCATTCCTTCTCCCTAACTAATCTGATTTGCGTGTCACGGTATTGGTTTCTGAAAGCTTCTCTGCTCTGAGGTGCTTGTTTAATTCGTTAATTGTTCTGCTGTAAGTAGACTTTTTAATGCTGACTCATTTTCACCGAACCAATCTCGGTGGCTTCAACTAGACACATCTAATTTCTTGATGGCTGCCTGTTTAGCAGTATAGCAGAGAAATTTCCAGATGCTGTTTCCATTGGAAATTGTAATCTGAGATGGGAGGGCACCAGTCCTAGGACTTGCCATATTTCCAGTTCCTGGCCGGTCCCCATTTTACAGCTGAATGTTTGCCCCACTTCATCCCTTTCAATCCAACCCATGAGGGGCAGTGACATCCCATCACTCCTTCCAGAGAACTTCCCTTCTTGAGCAGTGCATTCCTCAACTGAGCTGAGCAGCAGTATTGCTGAGGCTGCTGTTTTAGGAACCAGATGGCCAGCATCTTGAGCATTGGTTGAATATTTGCTTAAGATAGAGAAAGGGGTATTCCCCCACCAGGGGAACATTTGCTGGTGGTTTGTTTCAGTTGTGGGGATGAGTTGCCCCCACCCCTTCACAATCTCTCTTGCCTCAGCCCCTGGTTGGTTGTTAAAAGGTGGCAGCCTGTGGCCATGGAAAAGGATATCTTTGTGTGCCTTCTTCAGCCACAGACACTGTTACGCCCTCATCCGATTTATTTACCGCTGATGGGTGACACACAAATTCCCTGTCATCAAAGAATTTACAGCCAAGGGGAAGATAACACAAAACATGAACATTAAAAAAACACATAAGAGCGTGGATAGTAGAAATGTCTACATATATCTGCAAGAATATTAATAAATGTGGAGGAAGGAACGTGGATGTATAATTATGGCAGTAGGGGGTAATCTCCAGAGTTAGATCTGGAGATACTTACCCCATTTCTGGTTTTAAAAAAAAAGGTCATTTTCTTGTAACCTTACTTATGATAGCTGCCAGAATATGTGATACTTCCATCAGGACATTAACTAGAAGAGGTTTTCAAGACTCTAGGAACCATGCTTCAGGTTAAGCAGCTTGGTTATGGCCTCTTGGAGTGGTTCTCTTCTGAGGCTCAAAGTTTTTCTTTTTTCCTTTTAACTATGAATGGCGAAATCCTATCACTACCATTATCCACATAATTAAAAGAAAAAGCCATTTAAAGTTGTAGTTTATCTCTTTCCACTACAAGGATTTTAAATTAATCTTCAGTGGTGTTTGTTTTCTTTTTTTCACAGTGACACAGGAACGACACCTCCAGAGAGTGGCATCTTTGGATTCATGATTAACATTTCAGCATTTCTTGGTAAGCAAAGTGAGTTCAGTTTAGAATAATAATAATTGAAAAATGACAGACCCTCTTCATAAATCATTCAGTAAGTGCAGGAAGGACTGAATTAGACTCTGGAGAAAACCCAGTGAAAATAGAATGAGACATGAAAATAAAATGAAAATTCATTGGTTACAATGAAAAAGCCCTTACCTTGCCTTCAAAAGAGGAAGGCAGGGAAGAAGTTGGTAGAGTGCACATATTGGCCAAAACATCCTAAAAAGGTTCATGACCAAAGCAAGAGCAATATATGAAGACACATTTAAAGAGGCTAAAAATGGAAAACCACCCTTTCTCAACTCATTGTTAAGCACTTACTTTGTGCCGGGCACAGTACTGAGTGCTAGGGCAGATAGATGATAATTAGGTTGGACACAGTCCCTGTCCCACGTGGGGTTCACAGTCCTAATTCCCATTTTACAGATGAGGAAACTGAAGCACCAAGAAGTTAAGTCATTAAGTCACATAGCAAACAAGTTTTAGAACTGGGATTAAAACCCAGGTCCTGTGACTCCTGGGCCTGCGCTCCTTCCGCTATGCCGTCCTAATTCTCAAAGACCTCTTTCGGTCCAACCCCTCAGCATTTTCAAATTTTTCGCATCATTCTAAAATGGCAGTGGAGGTACTGAAGCGTTGTGATAAAATTAAAAGAGTACTGTGTGGACAGAAATCCATACAAGTCCATCCATTCACTGGAAGATAAAGAGCAGAGCTCGTCAGTTTAGTTTTAATTATAAAATATATTCTGTCCTTGAACCACTCACAGGACACAGTCACTGGATCTGTGAAGCACAACGGAATCCCACTCAACTGACATGCACTCAGTGTCTGCTCTCATTAAGCCAACAACTATTTTTGATTGGCTGGCTGCACGAATTGAAAGATGGATGGGAAACATGTATACCACTATCATCTCTGAACCTTTCCAGAAGCAATGATCCCGTTATAGTTCTCTTATTAGAATGTTTGTTATGGGCAGAAAACACACCATGTACACCTCCCACCATCCCCGGCATTCAGTGTATAATGTGTCACCCCTACTGGGTACTCAATAAATACTCCTACTTACTCTTATTATTCATAATACTTCTCTTACTACCACCACCACTGTACTTGTCTTTCAACTTTCCCCTCCGTAAACTATTGTTCTGATCCTTTCCCTCCCGTGGAACTCTTCTTCCTTCAAATTAATCAAACACACTCTTCTCCACCTTCAAAGACACTCTAAAAATTCAGCTCCTGCCCAGTTGAAATCACATTTACACTCGTGTATATATTTTTCTTTCTTTGGTTTTTATCATTTGGTATTATGCTCTTATTCTTTACCCTATTATATTCTGTCAGTTTGCATCCGTTTTTCTGTCCCATTAGATTGTTTACTACTGAAGATCAAGAACCATATCTTTTACTTACTTCCTCCTCTCTGTAATTTATTTGAATATATGCCTGTTGACTGTAATATATGTTTGTCGACTCCTTGTGGGCAGGGATCGTGTTCTGCACACACTAAACACCATGATTGATTGATTCAGTGATGTTTCCAGGGACCTACACCTGCGCCCTGCATATGAAAGGTACTCAATAAATGCTCTTAGTAAGGATGATAAATTCCATAAATGTTTTGGTGCTTTATTTTCAGGTGCAGCCACAATGTACACAAGATTTAAAATAGTGAAGAAACAAAGTGAGACTTCACACTTCATTAGCCCTGTGTTTAACATTGTGTCATTTGGTCTTGGATTGGTGGGCTGTATTGGAATGTGCATTGTAGCAAATTTTCAGGTATGTCTCATTCCTCTTTCAGATTCTTTTATTTTTAGTTTTACACGTCCAAATTTATAGTGCGTATCTCAATGATTGAAGACGTATTATGGGAGATTTCTGAGAACTAATCTGAAATTTCCTTTATATTTCCTCTTTTGAAAGATAAATGACCATCGATTCAAAAATTTAGTGATGTGCTATTTGTCTGCCAAAAACTTTGGTTGTGACAAACCTTTGCCTTTTCACTGCAAAAGTTTGTTTCAGGGTGGGGAGCAATACTGTTTGTGGTGCTTGAGAGGATTAGGAGGATTTGGTTTTCCATTTGTTTTTCAACCAATTAGACATTCTGTGGTTTTGTTGTCTCATTAGATTTCAACAGTAGCCCTTCACAGTAAGAGTGTATGAAAAATTCTAACTTGTGTTACTGTTTCCAACAATGAATATCTTAATCAGGATGGTAAGTGAATTAATATCAACTTGTCAGTAGCTTGTAAATTTCTTAAAAATGTCACTAACTTCCAGGGTTTGCTTGTGTTTCCAAGTGATATTTCAGTATTTTACAAGCTAGTCAAAATGCTTTAAATAGTGTCGACCAACTGTAGTATATTGTACTTTCCCAAGCATGTAGTACAGTGGCCTGCACAGTAAGTGCTCGATAAATATCACTAGGATAATGGAAAAATACATTTTTGCTAAACTCAGAAAAAAAAAGATCCTTCAGTAAGTTCGTTAACAACTGCTGGCCCCAAAATTGCAAAATGATCAGAAGTAGAGTTCATTAGAGTGAAAATATGATTTTTCGTATACTTTAGGTTTGTTAAAAAATATTTGGCTATACTAAAAATATGCTTTTCAGTAAGATTGTTTCTCCAGAAATAAACACTGAATTTATGTGGCAGTTCAAGAAATGGCCACCTTGTTATGGTGCTCTTTCACTTTGGTTTTTCTTTGGAGCTTTTAGATTAATAGACACTTAAAAAGAAATGAATGCTGCATTTACTTTTTTGAAAATGTCAGAAAATTAGTTTCTTTTAATTCACCATTAATAAAAATACAATAGATGTGAACGTAGGTGGTACCTTAACATGCAATTGATCACCTTAATTATCCTTATAAGAATTTTTGAATGTGATAGATTCAATATAAGATGTTTTAATGAATGTATATGAAAAGATAGCTAACACTGAGAAAATTAAATTATTCAATTCCGTGAACATGTATTTAAGTTCTGAAATGCATCAGCCTTCCCCCCACTGTTATTTAGCTATTAAATGTTCAAGAGGAATGTAAAAAGAGTTGAAGGAAAAGTTTAAAAATGAAAGGTCTTAGGCAGAAGACTCTCTCAATTTCCTTCTCAGAGTAGGGTTGCATCAAGGCTGGAAGTTTTCTTTTCTTACTCCTTAGGAATATTTGTTCTTGTTTCAGTGCAAAGATTGCTAAACTGGACATAAGACACAAGTGAATTCCTGTTGTTGTAGGGTTAAAGTTCCATCCCCATGATCTAGAAGGAGGAAGTGGAATTTAGAGTGGGGTGGGAACTCAGTTAAAGAAAATCATGTGTAACACATCCCCATTCTGACATTTATCCTAAATGTCTCTCAGGTTTCTTAACTTTAGAAACATAATCAAAGCCAAAGTACAAGCTCCAGAGAGAGGTGCAAAAGGGCACCCAGGCTTTGTAGTGTTCTGTAGTCACTTCTGTGGTTCTTAGTAAGTGCGTCAGCAAACCCGGCATAAAAATCTACCAGATTGCTTTCTCTGGGAAAATGAACAGCAAGATGTTGTTTTAATCATCACCGGGATGTCATACTGTCTGCAGAGGCTCTTTCGGCAACAGCTTGCCAAAGCCAAAACCAGAGAGTGTATGTTTTCCAGCAGTTTCCAAGACTCTTGTGAAGTAATTATAAAGCAGAGGGCTGAGAAATCCTGAACTATGCCACGTGAGTGAGCGAAACAGAGCAGGACTAATAGGGCTACCTACAGAGTTTGGTTGCTAACAGTCAGTCTTCACCTACCAAATTCATTACCTGCATAGTTTCTTGTAGGCACCCAGGTGCCCACAAGACTTACAGTCCTCTAGACTGTAAGATCATCATCCAAATCTGTTGTATTATCCCAAGCAGTTAGTACAGTGCTTTGCCCATAGTAAGCATTTAATGAATACCATTGACGATGATACCCAAAGGGACTTGGGACCATAATAAGACCATTGGTCCTGGGTTTGGGAAGTAGTGGCTTTCCATTTGGCTCTCTGACTAGGGAAGCAGATTGTGGAAAATTTCACTTTCTTGGAGTGGTTGGTGCACCAGGTCCTCAGTTTTCCACACTGTCCACTCCCCCAGATTACTGCCACTCCTCGACTCTGACGCTCAGGGAGACGCAAACTCTCTCCCCAGTAATCCTCCACCAGTTGTCCAACCCTCCCTTCCCCTCCCTCCCTGCTCCTCTTGTCTGCTGGTCCAGGGTACTCGGATGGGGTGGCAATCATTAGCCTGGGGTTGAAAAAAAATTTAATCCAATCCTGGTTTGAGTGGCCATTTCTAACTCTGCTATGGCCTTTCCAACCACAATAGCCATTATTTTTTACAATTCCTGCTAGACCTGTCTGTGGCACAAAACCCCCAAGGCGGTTCTTCCATCTTAAATTTTCATTGCCAATGGTGTAGTCCCAGAGACTATTCTCGTACTTGCACAGCTGGGATTAGAAACTCAGATCTCTTAAACTCCAAAGCTGCATTTTTCCACAGTGGGGCTCATATCAGTCAGAATTTGATGTCCTGAAGTATTAATAAGACTACAGAGACTGCACCAGGGAGAAAATGTTGATTATGATATTGATTAAGCTGTTTATTTTGGGTCACACACCCGTATTGAGCAATAGGGTAGATACAAGGTAATCAGATCAGACACAGACTTTGTCCCACACTGGGCTCACAGTCTAAGAGAAGGGATCTTTATACCCATTTCACAGTAATGATAATAGTGATGATAATAATAATAATAATAATAATTGAGAAGTGCTTAATACTAATAATAATGATGGTATTTGTTACGTGCTTACTATGTGCCAGGCACTGTTTTAAGCACTGGGTTAGATACAAGATAATTGGGTTGAACACAATCCCTGTCTCACATAGGGCTTACAGTCTAAATCTAATCCCCATTTTACAAATAAGGGAACTGAGGCACAGAGAAGTTAAGTGGCTTGCCCAAGGTCACACAGCAGATAAGTGGAAGATTAGAATCCATAACCTTCTGACTCCCAAGCCTTTGCTCTATCCACTAGGCCATGCTGCTGCTTCCTGAGTGCCAAACACTGAACAGGATAAGCAGGTTGAACACAGTCCCTGTCCCTCATGGGGCTCACAGGCAAAGAGAGAGGGTGAACAGATATTTAATCCCATTTTACAGATGAGGAAACCGAAGCACAAACAACTTAAATGACATGCCTGAAGTTACGGAGCAGATCAGTGGCAGAACTATTGGAACCTGGGTCTCTTGACTCACAATCCCATGCTCCAATAACAAAATTTGGCTGAGAAAATCAGAGAAATCATTGTAGGCTGGTAAAATAAAATATCAGAAAGGCCCTCGACAGCTCAGGCATGTATAATATTCAGCCTCCCCTTCAAATTGAGAAGACTGTGTGATAAAATGTTATTCTCTAACTCACACAGGGCAATCAGGACTTTTATCTAGCTGAGTGCTTGTTGATTTTCCTGTCCCTATCTCCCTGGTGATTCTGAGTTGTGCAGGCAAACCAAAGTTGTGAAACACGCTCATAATTGAAAGAAGTAGGTAGGTTTTATAGCAGCACAAGGACATTTAAGCATCATTTAGGGAGAAGAGACAATGCTGTTCCTCCTTGCGATTACTAAACTAAATACAGACTGTGACTCTCTCTCTCCCAACCACCCCACCCCTCTCTGCCCTTACCACTCCTTTCTTCCTCAGAACTTGGAGTTGGGCAGTGGCAGGGGGGTGGTCATCTTGTCCGTCCCCTCTCTACCAGCCCCCTTGGAGTTCACCGTCCCTGACTGGCACTGGATGGAATGTCCCTGAACTGCACCCTCTCTCTACCCCGGACCACCTGCCCTCCCACCTGCACTGTTCAATCTCCTCCACCCCCACAAATCACGCAGACAAGGGGAGGAAGGGGGAAGCAGAGAGGGGAAGGCTGGAGGGGAGAAATGAGACCTACTTTGGGACAGCCCAACCCCTTTGTCCTTCTGGTTCAGAGCTAGCCCCCTTGTCCACTTTCTTCCCTGCTTGCTTTACTGAGCCAGCCACCACCCTCAATACCGGGCCCCACTGCTCCGATTCTCACTCCCACCTCCCTCCTCCAGCTGTGTGTGTACCCCCTTGCCCAGTCACTGACACACCCAGACTCGTAGGGCCCAAAATAGCAGCAGGGGGAGCAGCCCGAGACCCTCCCTCCCTGTCTCCCTCTTCCCCACTTCACTTCTCTCTCAAGGTCAGGTGATGTTGATTGAAGAAAACCCTTGATAACGCCCCCCCCACAAAAATTCACTTTTTAATGTCTACTCAAAATTAGTCTAACAATGAGAATTAGCTGACATGATGATCATTTAGATCAAAACTTGCTCCACACTGTTGGATTCTATTAAAGTACATAGGCAGGTGTCAGATTTTGAGCCGCAGTGACCATACTTTACTTCCGGTAGCATCTTAGGGGTGTGATATTTGAACTTGTGGTTCTTTTCGTGGCTTGTATGTGGATAAACCTTAACAAGAGCTTGAAATACTCTTCAGACACTTCCCGTCTGAACAAAGTATTTGCCTTAGACCGTTGTCATGGTACCCATACATTTATTTTTTGATAACTTCCTTGTTTGTTATTCCACAGTTCAGGGTTTGGAGAAAGCCACAGTAATAGCAAACTTCATTCTCTAGGCACCCAGAAAATGTCCTTCCTGAGAGACGTTTAGGTTATGTGGCTCATCTTCTGTGAATTCTATGGTGTCTAACAAGTTTCTTTTTCTCAAATGAGTTTGCTCTACTGAAAAGACAGTTTCTTTGCGGTTCAGTCTTGCCAACAGTCAGTTTGTTGTAGTCATGCTGTTTTTTTCCTTTAGTCATCATCTGGACAAAGCTAGGAAGTTCCTTGAAACGGTGCAGAAAAAGAAGGCTAGTTTCACCAACTGTCCTGTTTAACAGATCCAGCCTTCATGCTTAACTAACCTGAGTGTACATCTCCTTTGAAAAAAAAAAAACAAAAAAACTTTTTTATTTCTGGATGATTGCAAACTCAGTATGAAATGACCACAGTGTCAAATGAGGGCCTTTTGTTTGGAAGCTGCCAGTGGTCTAACTGGGATGTTAAAGAACGTATCACTCCATTATTGCTATTTGGCTGTATTTGTATGGAGCAAATTAATTTTTGAAAACAATTTTAAAGTAGGAAATACAAAGAAAGAAAGTTTAAAGTATGTTTGGCCCAAATCTGCAAGGTTCAATCCTAGTATGAAGTGCTAAACTAATATAGCAAGGATGTTTGGGGAGCCATATACAACGTATCTCTTTCCAGGTTTGGGAGAGTAGTATATCTGCCTGACAGATGCATTTTGGGCTTTTCTGTTGTCCAGCCTGTCCTATCACTCTTCTGCTGCTTTGAGGGGCCCCAGGAGTTCAGAGAGTCCAGTAGGAGTGAGGGGGAACACAGAGTAACAGAAACTGTCATTTCTGCTGATTACAAGGCCAATTCAGAGGCTCTCTCAAGGATGCTGTCACACATCAAAACTGCATTGTTTGGACAACTTTGACATATTATTTCTCAACCCTTTCCATACTGAATTGGGACACAAACAATAGGAGCAAGTCCCCCTAACATTCATTGACCTCAAAAGGAGGAACCTTTTTTAAAAATGGTATTTGTTAAGCACTTACTATTTGCCAGGCATTTGTACTAAGTGCTGCGGTAGGTACAAGTTAATCAGCTAGGACACAGTCCCTGTCCCACATAGGCCTCACAATCTTAATCCCCATTTTACAGATAAGGTAACTGAGGCACAAAGATGTTAAGTGATTTTCCAAAGATCACACAGGAGACAAGTGGTAGAGGCCGCATTAGCCAGGTGCTCTGACTCCTAGACCCATCCTCTTTCCACTAAACCACACTTCTCACTTATTAAGATCCCAGGAAGATCTCTTTTTTCATCCTGCTGTTAAGCTTAAACCCAAGAAGACACATCCTCTGTTTCTGTTCTGAAAATCAACTTTCTGCTAGCCAGGAGAAAGGGAATTTCCTATACTAGACTCAGAACACAAGATAGGTACTGAGTTGCTGTGTGGCAACTGCCTACAAGTGGGGGGAGAGAAAATTCCTGAACTAGGATAGAAATGAGAAAAATACAAAGTAGGTGTTGAGTTTGTGTGTGGCACTGCAAAATAAGGAAGAATTTTTTTTTTAAATGGATGATTAATGACATATCAGGTAATTGTCCCAGTGCTTGCTTCTTTTTTTTTTAATTACACACACATGTTCCCTGGTCATAGTACTGAAATAGGCCAAAATCTGTCCTCGCCCTCCCATGACTTCTATTACGCTCTCTGCCCTAGAAGTGCATCCATCATTTCAAGGGAAATACCTTTCCCTTCTGGCAGGCAGCAAGGAAAAGAGGCAAAACAGTAACAGCCAAAAACGTTGCTCACCGACTCCACCTTCCTCTCACCCACGCCACCTTCTTCTCAGCCACACAAGAATAGAAATTTGAAGTGTGATTACTTAGAAAACAATTGGCCAGTTTCTTCAAAGAAACAAACCTCTCCTTGATTGAGGTAAATGACATTTAAAGATCGCTTGATTCTTGTGATAAATGAAGCAGCAAAGCTGGTGCTGTCTCGCCTGTCTTGTCTGTCCTTCCGCCAACCTCTGGCTCACGTCCTGCCTCTGGCCTGGAATGCCCTCCCTCCTCAAATCCAACAGACAGTTACTCTCCCCCACCTCAAAGCCTTATTGATGTCACATCTCCAAGAGGTCTTCCCAGACTAAGCTCCACTTTTCCTCATCCCCCACTCCCTTCTGTGTCACCCTAACTTGCTCCCTTTGCTCCCCCATCTCCACCCCAGCCCCAGAGCACTTATGTATATATCTGTAATTTTATTTATTTGTATTGATGTCTGTGTTCCCACCTCTAGACTGTGAGCTCATTATAGGCAGGGATTGTCATTATTTATTGTTGTCAAGTTCTTTTCCAAGAGCTTAGTACAGTGTTCTGCACACAGTAAGCATTTAATAAATACAACTGAATGAATAAATGAATGAATGCTGCACTATCACCAGGTAGAAAGTTAGTACTAGAGTTACCGTGAAAAAGATGGCCAGCAGTAGTAGAAGAACAAGGGAGATGGTTGGAGTCAGGACGAGAGCAGCTAACCAGGTCTGAAAATAAAAACCATGAATTCCAAACTTTTTGTTCCCTGCCCCTCAGAGCTAGGCAAATCCTTCTAAGTCCAAGCTGCAGTCGGATGAATTTTTAAGGAGATTAGCCCTATTAGGGTGGGAGAATGTGGGCTGGAGGAAGTGGGTGAGAATCGGACACCTGGAAAGACAGGTGTCATTATAGGAGGGCAGATAATAAGACTTTTGTTGAAAGAAGGAACTGAAAAATTCAGTTTTCATTTCACCCTGAAAGTTGTTCTTCAACTTGTTCAACCAGTGATCTATTTCTTCTTTCTTCCCAACATCATACCGGCATCAACCTTCCACTGAACAATCTTTCTATTTCCCTGCGGTGGGGGTGAGAGAGGAAGAAAGAGAGAAAGACGGAGAGAGAGGGACAAGAGAGAAACTGAGGGAGAGAGGCTTATATACAGTCCCTCTAGAACTGTCTACCAACTCTGTTGTATCGTACTCTCCCAAGCACTTAGTACAATGCTCTGCACACAGTAAGCGCTCAGTAAATACCATTGATGATATAAGTTGTTCTGCCGCCACAACTGCAAACAGCTGTTTGGAGCTTTACAGCTCCCGTTTCCATGTCTTGTTCCCTTTGGAATCTCCCCGCCTTCTCCATGGTTTGGGACTCCCCAGTGTGAGGAAGCACTCACTCTTTGTGTGAGTCCATCAATAATAATAATAATGTGGTATTTGTTAAGCGCTTACTATGTGCAGAGCACTGTTCTAAGCGCTGAAAGAGATACAGGGTAATCAGGTTGTCCCACATGAGGCTCACAGTCTTAATCCTCATTTTACAGATGAGGTAACTAAGGCACAGAGAAGTTAAGTGACTTGCCCACAGTCACCAGCTGACAAGTGGCAGAGCTGGGAATCGAACCCATGACCTCTGACTTCCAAGCCCCTGCTCTTTCCACTAAGCCATGCTGCTTCTCTATCAATCAGTAGTATCTATTGAGTTCTTACTATGTGCACTATGTGCTTGGGGGAGTACATGACTACAGAATTAGTGGACATGTTCCCTGCCCATAATGAGTTTACAGTCTAGAGGAAAGAAATGGCCAGCCTTAGTCATCAGCAGGCAAGGCACCCCCTCTCCCCCCCCGCCCCACCTACATTTCTGCACCAACCACTGATGAATGCATCAGCCCTACAGAATTTGTACTCTGTCATCCTTTGGATCTAACATACTTGGTGCTGAGGGAGATTCTGGATAGGAAGGGAGGGCTTGTTAAGGTGCTAATTAGTGTCCATCAGACCTAGTCCAAGTAGGAATGCTACTGTTAAAAAACCATCATTCATCCAAGGCAGGACCATGTCCTCAATCGCAATAACGTGTAAAATGATTCTCTTTTCAGGAATTAGCTGTGCCGGTGGTCCATGATGGAGGTGCACTTTTAGCTTTTGTCTGTGGGGTCATTTACACCCTACTTCAGTCCATCATCTCTTACAAGTCATGCCCACGATGGAATAGTGTTACTATGAGCCGTATAAGGATGGTCATCTCTGCTGTATCGTGTGCTGCTGTTGTTCCCAGTATCCTTTTCAGGGTTCACAGTAGGTCCCCAGAGCCCTGCCCTTTCCAGAAACCAGCTAAAGATCACCAGACCGGCACTTATGAAGAAAAATTTTCACAATGACAGTGTCATATGACTAAAGTGGTCTAAAGGGGAAATGAAATGCATAAGGGGAAAAAGAGGGTTTTAACTGTCAACCTTACTAGTGGCAGGATAACACGTGAGTGGAAATCATTAGGGACAATAACTTAGTGGCAATTTGATTCGAAAGTTATCTTTTGGTAAGAGTACCTTGGTGAAAAATGTGGGGAAAGTAGGAACTCTTGGCTCATTCTTTATTTGCCTCCCAGTGCAGGCAGGTTTGGAAGTGATGTGAAAATATTTATTTTTCTTTGTAGTGCCTGGCTAGAATATCTAATATTGATATTGTACTTTAAGTATTAGCTCTGTATAAAACAGAAGGGGTCAAATCTTTTTCTCCTAGGTGTGCAAGGCAAGGCCTTAAATTCCAAAGAGGGTGGACAGGAGGAACGTGGAATTGTTCAAGTCTCACAGAGGCAGCAGGTTCTAGGGGAAAGAGCATAGAACTGGAATCAAGAGACCTGAGTTCTAGTCCTACCTCTGCCACTGGCCTGCTGGGTGACTTTGAGGAAGTCACCAAATCTCTCACTTAAATGTGCCTTAGCTTCCTCATCTGTAAAATGGAAATGAGATACCTGCTCCTCTTACCTCTTAGACAGTGAGATTCATGTGATATTATATCTACCTCAGTACTTATCAATTGATGATATTCACTGAGCACTTACTGTGTGCAAAGCACTGTACTAAACACTAGATACTAAATGTAATATATAGTGAGCAATTAATTAGTATTATTTATATTAAACCTTGGTATTAGTGAGCCCTTACTGAAACTTGAAGGGGCTAGGTTCAAGATAACAAAAAGGACACAGTCAGCTGAATGGATTATCATCAAGGGAATTGAAACCTTTTCTTCTTGAAACTTCTATTTTACCCTGCAAAGACCATATTTGGCATTTAACGCAAAAAGCATTTGAAAAATATGCTCAATTATGCATCATGTTTTAGGAGAAATGAAAGTAATTTAAGTTTTTCTCTAAAAAATGCTTAGCCGTTTAGATTGAAAATGTGATGAGTGGGGAAAAAAGTCATAACTTTCAAAGTTTCCAGAGTTCTTCTCTGGTTTTATATGAGAAAGCTACAGAATGATAAAAAAAGAGGAACTTAGGTTTTACTGTAAAAATAGGAACTATTGAAGTTTTTTCTTTATAACTAGGAGTGGTTTCATTAACATTTTTAGAGAGGTGAGATAAAGTTGAAAACATGACTCATTGGATTCACGTGCTCTAGAAGAATGCATCTTAAATGCAGATTTCTCTTGCTAAAATGGAAGCTGTAAATCCTACAAAATTAATGTGGAGTTTTAATTCCTTGGTAGTTGTATCAAAAGGAAATTAAAAAAAAGAATGACTTAAGTAAAGGCATAGAGGTACCACATTTTACTATTAGGTGGGCAAGGATCCCCAAGGAAAAATAAAACAAACATTTCCCTTCCTCGGCTCAGCATGCTCAAATTAAATGGAAGAAATAAAGAACCCTTTTCTCTTCATGAAGTCCTATTTAAACGGAAAGGGAATTGGGAACATGGCAGAATAAGTTAACTCTAAGAAGTTCTTATTTCCAGCATCAGATGGACACATTAAAAATCAGAGCCCTTCTATCAGACTCCAAAAACTCTCAATTCATGGAAATTTGGTGTGAGAAAACCCTCTTTTTAATTAATTTTTATCTTAGCAAAAACAATCCTTAAAATTCTCAGTTAGTTGGAGAAATCCCCTCAAAATAATTTAACTTTTTAAGAACCTCAGACAAAGAATTCTCATAAAACAAATTCCCCCAAATGCAGTCTTCATTTTGGTTCGAGGTTTTGTTGCATTTTTCGTGCCTACCTCCTTAGTACATTGCTTTTAAAAGTGCATTGTGCTGATGCCAAAATACATAAACACATATTCAGTAGCACTGTACCGCTCCAAATACTTCTGATTTCTATAGTGATTTTTACTTTCTAAGAATTACAAACATTTTTTCAATTCTCCTCCTAGAACCCTTGTGAAAGGACAAGAATTAGTATCTCTACTTTGCAGCTGGAAAATCTGAAGTACAGAGAGGTGAAGCGACTACTCCAAGACCGCACATTGTTTCAACAATAGAGCTGTGTCTCCTGTTCCCATGTTTCAGTCGCTAGACAACACTAATAAGAGCTTCCTGCCTAGAGAAAATCACCTTGGAAACGCACTTTAGGGGACCTAAAATGAACAATCCAGCTGTCATAGGAGTAAAGTATTTATTGAGCACCCACTTGGTGTGGTACATTGTAGTAGTGTACCATTAAGCGCAACTGGTTGGGAGGAATATTTGCTAAATAGTAAAATATCAATTTCTAAGCATTCCTATTACATGTGATCACCTTTTAGTGGGCTTATCCCTGCACAACACCTAATTCTTGAAATCAACAGTTGATTTTACAAAGTACAGTGCTTGACATGAAAAAAGAAACCTTCATGTGTGGCTATAAAGGAATATTTACTTTAGAGCACCTTTAACATTTACAGTTTCTAAATAGCCCACACGTGTATTGAATCAGAGTATTAAATGCAAGAATTTTTACATAGGTAGAGCTTTCGGTTCTTTGTACTTATTTTGTAAGAGAGATGCCTAATAATGAGTTATGTGTGTCAAATAAAATGTCTTTTATTGGATGAAGGTATGGAACGATTATGTTCAGTTTTGTGGAGGAGAAAACAGTGGATTATAATGAGTCCTCTAGACTGTAAAATCACTGTAGGTAGGAATTATGTCTACCAACTCTGTTGTACTGTACTCTCCAGTGCTTAGTACAGTCCTCTGCACACAATAAGCACACAGTAAATACCATTGATTGCTTACGAGGTGCCTGGGAAGTCCAGTGTAAAGAAGACTCCTTCTGGGAGACGGAAGAACCTGGGTTCTAATTCTGGCTCCGCCACATGTACACTGTGGGCTGATTAGCTTGTATCTGCTTGAAGCACTTAGTACAATACCTGGCATATTAAAAAAATGACACTTTCCAGGCCTCAAGGAGCTTACACCTAACTGGAACTCCCGGAGAGCTATTTCTTCCAAGTTGAAATGCCCTTCCCTTCTCATTCAGACAGGACTCTGGTGGGCACAGACCCAGGGCTTGGGGAAAGGCACTTCCTTTTGGTTTGACACTTTGTGGAAGAGAGTAGGTGGTCACCGTCTGGCTATTCCCACGGCGAGTTTGCCATTTGTGTATTTAAGTTGGTCTTTTCATAAGGATGACTGAGCAGTGCCTGGAGTGGGAATTTAAATTCTTGAAAGGGGTTTCCCCCTCAGCATAAGGCAGGGTGTCCTCCCCAGGTGGAGGGTGGGGATGGAGAATAAGTTCCTAAAGGCCCATAGTCCCCAGCCCCGGTTTCCTAACTCTTTGTGTTGGACCAGTTCTAATAATTAGGGTGTTAGAGTTTCTTTTTTTCAATGGTATTTATTAAGTGCTTACTAAGAGTCAGGCACTGTACTAAGCACTGGAGTAGTTACAAACTAATCAGCTAATCAGGTTGCACACAATCCCCAGTTTGCAGATAAAGGAATTTAGGCACAGAGAAATGACTTGCCCAAGGTCACACAGCATACATCAGAGCTGGGATTACAACCCAGGTCCTCTGATTCCCAGTTCCATGCTTTTTCCACTAAGGCATGCTGCTTCTGTTTGGATGTATGTCTGTACGTATGTGCCTCTGTTCCTTCTCTAGCATAGACCCGGGAGCAGGAGAGGAGCATTTGCCTCCCGGAGTTCAGGGCTGTAGGAAAGCCAGGGAATACCCGGATCCAGTCCCTGACCCCATGGTGGGCTTCCGCTTTGGAGGGAAGCACAGCAGAATAAGAGGAAGGAGGTGAGAAGGGTAAAGTGGGGAAGGGCTACCTTAGCCTCAGAAACAGGACGGAGAGGTGTCAGGAGAGCATGTTGTCCAATGCTGAACTATTTCAAGTGTAGTGCTTTGGATCTTTTGCTCATGAGCTCTTTAAGGCAGTTGTCTAGGAAATGATATGATAAAGGAATTTTCTCTCAAGAGCGGAAACAAAAGCCAGAAGCAAATAAAAGGATGGAATTTCAAGGATAAAGAAATTAAAGACTTGGATTCATTATTCTCTTCCTCTTTTCTATATGGCATTTTTTTCTGGACTTATTCCATTTCTCAGGTACAAGTCAGAAGGTTACCGCTGCAGAGAAGTTTATTGCCTTCCTTCACGTCAGCAAAAGAATGAACCATTTTGACCAGTACAGTAGCTCTCTTTTGTCTTTATTTTCCTTTACTTATTTTTTCCAGTGATTGCATTTGCTTCGCTGATCTCCATAACTAAACTGGAATGGAATCCAGATGAAAAGGTAATATTTTGCAAGATTGCCATCTCTCCACTCCACTAAAAAGGCTACCCATCTTCCTCCACATAAAGCAGAAACTTCTTACCGCCGGCTTCGAGACTGGTGGAAGGTCTCCATCTTACATAGTAGCTTTCTTCCCTGGTTATTCACCAGCTCACCTTATTTTCTAACTGCACCTTGCTCTCAACTCTTCGATCATGCCATCCTGGAATTTATTGCCCCCTGAAATCTGCCAAACCACAGCTCTCCTCTTCTTCAAAGTGCTTCTGTAATCCCACCTCTTCCAGGAAGTCTCCCCTGATTAATTCACAATACCATATCATGTCAGCCCAACACCCACCCCTAGCACTTGAGGATTTTATTTCTATCCTCATCATGTATGTACATTTATATAATTCTCTGTGCATTCCTTTATTTATTCAACTGTTAGTCCTGATGTGTCAGTACTGCTCCTTGGATTGAATCCTGTTTTTCGGGCAGCTTTAATTATATTAAATCTTAAACTCCTTCAAGGCAGGGAACTTGTGTCTTCCTATATTTATACTCTCCCAAGTGCTTAGTTCAGTGCTTGGGGCTCAGTAGATAGATGCTCAATAAATACATATGTAGAGTGACTGAAATTGTAGATCTGGGCTCGGAGAAAAGTGAGTGTGGAAAACAAGGCAGTTCCCCTCAACCTGCACGAACAGTGCCTTCATTTTGGGCAGGGTGGCCTTGGTCATTTGATCTAGGCACACCTGAGCTAATAATAATAATAATGTTGGTATTTGTTAAGCGCTTACTATGTGCCGAGCACTGTTCTAAGCACTGGGGTAGACATAGGGGAATCAGGTTGTCCCACGTGGGGCTCACAGTCTTAATCCCCATTTTACAGATGAGGGAACTGAGGCACAGAGAAGTTAAGTGACTTGCCCACAGTCACACAGCCGACAAGTGGCAGAGCTGGTATTCGAACTCATGAGCCCTGACTCCAAAGCCCGTGCTCTTTCCACTGAGCCACGCTGCTTCTCCAGCCACGCTGCTTCTCCAGCAGATACCATGGCCAGATTGAGTGTGCCCTCAGTTGGAGAGACTGACGGTTGGAACACCTGCAGCAAGGACAGCTCTCAAGATGGCTGGTTAAAATGGACCTACCCCAAATCCTGCCGTTAGTCCTCCCCTCAATTTGGGGATGGTTAGAGGCAAGGTCTAGGTGGAGGTTAGATCCGGTCTTACACCTGGCATCCGAGAAACTGTGGGATGGCCTGGCTTATACAAGCCTCACCACTTTCTTTTAGTGTTTTCGTAATGGGAGGAGGGAGAGATTCCTTTCCTCTCCCTCGCATGTGCAGGTGGCGTGTACCCTTCCCAGCATGTGTACTGCTAGAGCAGCATCCTTAGCCCTTGGGGAGAGAGAACGCTGTTGGGAGAGGAGGACTGTCCTCTGAGGGCCTCTCTTTCTTGTCTCCCCAGCCCCAGCCTCACCACCGCTCCTACACTCCCGGCAGGGAGTGGATAGTACAAGGGCCTGGGAGTCAGAAGATCATGGATTCTAATCCTGACTCTGCCACTTATCTGTTGTGTGACCTTGGGCAGGTCGCTTTACTTCTCTCTGTCTCAGTTACCTCATCTGTAAAAGGGGGATTGAGGCTGTGAGCCCCACTGGGACAGGGACTATGTCCAAACTGATTTGCTTGTATCTACTCCAGCGCTTAGTATGGTGACTGGCACATACTAAGCACTTAAATGCCATAATTATTATATTATCCAAGGACATGGAGAGTAAAATAGACCCCACTCTACTCTGGGTCAGTTGTTTCTGAGAACAATATCCTGTCCTGAGTTTTATTTCAGGGCGGAAGGTCAGTGGCAACAGGTAGCAGCCTCCGGATTGGGCGGTATATTCCTGTTTGAGGATAAATCGGCCATCAACAAGGCTCACCCAGAGTGATGGCAGAAACACTGGGGCTCTGGAAAGCTGCCTTCTCCATGAAGTATGGCCTAGTGGATAGGGCACAGGCATGGAAGTCAGAAGGTCCTAATCCTGGGTCTGCCACTAGTCTGCTGTGTAGCTTTGGGCAAGTCACTTAACTCCTCTGTGCCTCACTTACCTCACCTGTAAAATGGGGATTAAGATTGTGAGCCCCATATAATAATGTATTTGTTAAGTGCTTACTTTGTGCCAAGCACTGTTCTAAGCGCTGTGGTATCATCATGTTGTCCCACGCGAGGCTCACAGTCTTAATCCCCATTTTACAGATGAGGGAACCGAGGGACAGAGAAGTTAAGTGACTTGCCCACAGTCACACAGCTGACAAGTGGCAGAGCTGGGATTCAAACACATGACCTCTGAATCCCAAGCCCATGCTCCTTCCACTGAGCCACACTGCTTCTACGTGGGACATTGTTGCCAACCTGATTAGCTTGTATCTAACTCAGCTCAGGACAGTGCCTGGCATATAGTAAATATCTTAGATTTTATTTTTTTTAAAAAAAATCTGAGCGAGGATCCCATACTCCTAGTGATGGACAAATGAGCCTGGGAAACTGTTCAAAAAAGGTTTATCATGATGTTTCCATTACACCCAGACAAATCAAATATCTAAAGAGTGCCTTAAATGTCACGGTGGTAAATACTTTTTAAAAAGTGATTTTTTTCAAACATTCACACCGATTTCCAGACACCAAAGAGCTCCTGTTCTAGGGTGGCAGAGGCCTCATTTCAACAGGAAACAGTGTCTCCCAACCTTGATGAGGACAGAACTCAGTGCCAAATTACTGGGTCAGGGGTAGGGATCCTGCCCGAGAGGACTCTAGTTTATCTAGTGAACAGAGAACCTAGATGTTGGCCCAGTGGAAACAGCATTGCTCTGGGACTCAGGAGACCAAGTATCTAGTTTAGGTTCTGCCCGTAGCTGGCTTAATGAGAAGCAGTGCAGCTTAATGCCTAAAACAGACTCCTTATCTTTCCATGCCAACCCTGTCTTCCCCCTGAATTTCCCATCACTGTAGGAACCACCATCATCCTTCCTGTCTCATAAACCCTTAATCCTTGGCATTATTCTCAACTATTTCTCTCATTCAACCCACATATTCGATCTGTCACCAATTCCTGTTGGTCCAACCTTCACAACATCACTAAAATCCAACTTTTCCTCTCCATCCAAATCGCTATCTTGTTAATTCAAGCATTTATCGTTTTCCACCTTGCGGTATCAGCCTCCTTGCTGACTTCCCTGCTTCGTGTCTCTTACCACTTGGTTCCTTCACTCTGCTGCTGGGATCATTTTTGTACAAAAACCTTTTAGTCCACGTTTCAAGAACTTCCAGTGGTTACCCATCAACTTCTGCATCAATGAGAAACTCCTTACCATTGGCTTCAAAGTAGTCAATCACCTTGCCCCCTCCTACTTCACCTCGCTACTTTCCTACTACAACCCAGCTCGCACACTTCTCTCCTTTAATGCCAACCTACTCGCTGTACCTCGATCTCATCTATCTTGTCACCAACCTCTCACCCATGTCCTACGGCTGGCCTGGAATGCCCTCCCTCTTCATATGTGACAATCACTCTCCACTCCTTCAAAGCCTTATTAAAAACATCTCCGTCAGTAGGCCTTCCCTGACTAAGCCCTCCTTTCCTCTTCTTCTGTTCCCTTCTGTATCGCCCTGGCAATTGGATTTGCACCCTTTATTCAGACCTCAGCCCCGCAGCACTTACGTGTATATCTGTAATTTATATTAATGTCTGTATCCCCCCTCCCCAGACTTAAGGCTTGCTGGGGGTAGGGAACGTGGCTACCAGCTATGTATGTTATACTCTCCCCAGTGCATAGTACAGTGCTCTGCACGCAGTACACACTGAAATATGATTGATTGATTGATAAAGGAAAGAACACAGGCCTACGTGACCTCGAGCAGATCACTTTTTTGTGCCTCAGTTTCTTCATCTATAAAATGGGGATTAAATCCTATTTAGACTATGAGCCCATGTGGGACGGGGACTGTCCGCAACCTGATTATCTTGTATCCACACAGCATTTAGTACAGGGCACCAAGAAAGTCCTTAACAAGTACCGTTACGGCCCCCCAAAAGCACTGGCTGAGTGCCTCTGCGCTAGCAGCGTGGCTCGGCGGAAAGAACCCGGGCTTGGGAGTCAGAGGTCATGGGTTTGAATTCCGACTCTGCCACCTGTCAGCCGTGTGACTGTGGGCAAGTCACTTCACTTCTCTGTGCCGCAGTTAGCTCATCTGTAAAATGGGGATGAAGACTGTGACTCTCACGTGGGACAACCTGATTACCCTGTATCTACCCCAGTGCTTAGAACAGTGCTCTACACATAGTAAGCACTTAACAAATACCAACATTATTATTATTAGAGTACTGCCCTGGTGCTCGTCCGTGCCCCAGGAGGAACGCGACTGGCAGGGACGAGAGAGAGCAAATGGTGCCGCACGAGACACTGGCAATAAAATCAGTCCTTCTGCCCCAGATTCTTGGCCCTGAGACTTCAGGATGGAAGCTCATCCATGGTTCCCATCGGGAGCGGCCGTCGTGTGGCAAGTGGATGGACCACAAGGTGGAGTCCTTCCACCACAAATCCCATAGACGAACTGTGGCTGGTGAGGAGCCTGCTGCCTCCCACAGAAAACTTCTCCCTCGGCCTGTTCTGGAGCTGCAGGATGCCAGAGGGCCAGCACCCTGCTCCTTGAGATAATGCTCAGCTGCCTTGCCGGCTGGGGGTGAGCTTAGGGCCCTTGCTCGGTTGAGAAACCCTTTTCCTTCTTCTTCCCTTCGAAAAGACAATTTGGGAAACCCCCTGGTTACCACCCTTTCGCAAACACGATGGCTCATCCATTTCCTCTCTGGATTGCAGCTATCCGAATCGGTGGAGGCCGTGAAGTGCCTCATCCCTAAATTATTATTTTACATTTCACTGGTAAGCACGAAGGGTCCATGAGGCTGGAAGCGTAGGCAAGATTAGAACCTTGGCCTAGATCAGAAGAGGGGTGGTGGAGTGGTTCGGAGGGCTTTGGAGAGCGGGGTTTCTAAATCAAGCCAGAAATCAGATATTAAGGTAGGAATTTTGCAACTCGTTTAGAAATTGCGGCCGTTGTCTCCAGTTTTCACTGGAGAAACGTGACCCTCCCGCCCACCTCACACCTTCCCTTCACACACCCACCTCTCCCCCAGGTTCCTGCTCAGATCCCTCCAAAACTCCTCCTCTCAGATTCAGCACTGTAGTCCAAGATGCTTGGAGAAGCAGTGTAACCTTGTGAAGTGCACATTCTCTTGTATTTTGCTCTCAAGTGCTTAGAACGGTGCTCTGCACATTGTAAGTGCTCAATAAATACCTTCGATTGATCGAGTCAGAGGACTTGGGTTCTAATCCCGGTTCTGCAAGTTGCCTGCTGTGTGACTTTGGGCAAGTGACTTAACTTCTCTGTGCCTCAATTTCTTCACCTGTAAAATGGGGATTCAATACCTGTTCTCTCTTCCCCTAAACTCTGAGCTTCATGTGGGACAGGAACTATGTCCAACCTGATTACTTTGTAGCCCAGTGGCTTGTAGAGTGCTGGCGTAAAGTAAGCAATTAATAAATCGCATAATTATTATTAAAAGGTATTTTTCCCCTAATATTGTAGAAGGTAAGACAGAATCTCCCTATTTCCATTAATCCATATATGGTAAATTGGACTCGGTGTGCATTTTCAAAGACCTAAAGTTAAGTGGATAGAGTACAGACCTGGGAGTCAGAAGACCTGGGTTCTAATTCCGGTTCTGCCTCTTATCTGCTGTGTGATAATGGGAAAGTCACTTCACTTCTCTCTGCCTCGGTTATCTCATCGGTAAATGGACATGGACCATATCCAACCCGATTACCTTGTATCTACCCCAGTGCTTAGAATATTGCTTGGCACCTAGTAAGCCCTTAAATACCATACGAATTCTGTATCCCCACTGTCTGGTTAAATGGCCAAACGCCCTCCAGTGCTCTGAAATGTCCCAAGGTTCTAGTGACAAATTCTGCATTGGAATATTAATGCATATTGTGGAATCACAAAATTCCATTTAGTGTGCACTGTGAAGATTCATGGAGCCAGACTTAAAAAGCCTTAGTTTTCTGTGAATCATGGTCCGATGGCACAGTCTGAAAATATAAGGTAAAGCTCAGGTAGACACCCAAGATGCCTCAGTCACCGACAGACCCACTGACAGAAAAGACCAGCTGAGACCAGGCACTCCGCCCTTGATGGTGTAAACTGGGCTGTTTGTTAGTCATTAGGTTCCCTCTTCTTCCTTCCGGGGCCCAGAGGTGGTTGGTCCTAGGAGGGACCCAGGCAGCTCTGTTGGGGCAGAGAAGAAAAAGAATGGTTCCCTGATAGGGTTTGCATGTTTCCCAAAGTACCTAACCTAAATGCAAGGTGAGTAACTTATCTGTGGGCAAGGGCTAGCCATCTGTTTCCCATTAACTATTTATCCTAAAACTTGCTTTGTTTCTTTTTCCTTCCCAATAGGATTATAAGAATCATCTAGGGAGTGCAATTTGTGAATGGACAGTGGCCTTTGGCTTCATCTTCTATTTCCTAACCTTTATCCCAGATTTCCAGGTGGGTTTTTCTAAGGCCAGCAGTTGTAAATCGATGTTGGGAAGCTGTGTGGCCTAGTGGAAGGAGCACGGGCCAGAGAGTCAGAGGATCTGGGTTCTAATTCCGGCTCTGCCCCTTGCCTGTTGGTGATCTTGGGCAAGTCATTTAACTTCTCTGTGCCTCAATTTCCTCATCTGAAAAATGGGGATTCAAGAGTTGTTCTCCCTTCCTGTTAGATAGTGAGCCCCATGTGGGACAGGGACTGTGTCTCATCGAATTATCATGTATTTACCCCAGAACTTAGTACAGTTTTTGGCACATATTAAGCACTTAATACCACAGTGATTACTATTTTATAACGATACCCCAGGACAGTGGAAAACAAGGTAACTTCTTGCATTTTAAAAATTTACATTTTTCTTTTCTACCTTCTTACCTCTAGTGTCTTTAAAAAAAAATCAGTGGTATTTAGCATACATTGTGTGCAGAGCACTGTATTAAGCAGTTGGGAGAGTATTTGGTACAGTGCTCTGCATATACTAAAATCCCAATAAATATGATTGATTGATTGATGATTGATTAAAGAATCAGCATGGCTCAGTGGAAAGAGCACGGGCTTGGGAGTCAGAGGTCATGGGTTCAAATCCTGGCTCTTCCACTTGTCAGCTGTGTGACTGTAGGCAAGTCACTTAACTTCTCTGTGCCTCAGTCACCTCATCTGTAAAATGGGGATTAAGATTGTGAGCCTCACGTGGAACAACCTGATTATCCTGTATCTACCCCAGTGCTTAGAACAGTGCTCAGCACATAGTAAGCACTTAACAAATACCAACATTATTATTGTTATTGATATAGTACCTCAACACTCTTGTATCGATGTTAGAAGGACCAAAGGCAGAGAGACAGGGGGAAGGAATCAATCGAGGGTGTTTATTGAATGCCTACTATGTGCAGAGCATTGTACTAAGCTCTTGGGAGAGTACAATATAACAGTAGTAAAGGACACATTCCCCACCCATCATGAGCTTGCAATGTAGAGAAGCACGATATTTTGCTGATGCCCCAATTGCTTTCAGCTGATGTCTGTTTAGATCCAGAACAAGACTTATGAAATAGTGATAAACTTAAAGAGTCATGCCAGAGTCCATTCATTGCCTTTTAGCCTGTTTCCACATGGGAAACCTTATTTAATACCCACTGAGACTCAGCTCTCATCCTTGGGCAACTGAAAGTCTTGGTTGTATCTCATTTCACAGCATGAAAATATTTATCATTTCCATGTAGAGTAACCCCAGAATGGAATTGCCATTGGATATCTGCTTTGTATCCTTTTTTTTTCTTACAGCACTGGGAAGCATGTATATATGAACTGACATTATTTGTATGAGATTTGAAAAATCACTCTCTAGAATTTGCAGCATTCTAGGGACAGGAATTGGGGAGTAGCAAGGCTGGCTTCCACTATCTGAATATAAAGCTTTGAAAAAATAAAGATATCTTGTTCCGAGTGATATTGGCTTTTGTGGGAATCCCTAAATGAATGGCTTCACATTAGCAGATTGAAAAAACCAAAATGAAATACATTCATTTTTAAGCCAAAGGTGTATTAGCTAAATGACTTGCAAAGAGAGGTGTCTTGAGGGCAGCACCCTAGCTAAAATCTTTGTGTACTCTAAAATAGGAGGGAGGGAGGGAGAGAGAAAGAAGGGGAGAGAATGAATGAATGAGAGGTATGCAGTTAGCTAAAAATCAAATCTTTAATTGCCTCCTAGGATGTGACTGTAAAAGCAACCTTGGAAATACAAAACATCGAGTGAAGCTGGAACTTCACCATGACACTGTGAACTGCAGGGGCCTGCCAGGGGCCCACCCTTGCCTGAGCTACTTGCCCACCGTCGTGGGCGACCAGACCTCACCGTCTCTCAGGAGCAGGGCCACTTCAGAAGCCGGCCCCAGGCTGCCTGGCCCTGTGTCTACCGGAGGCCACCTTCTCCTTCCCATCTCCTTCACGGCAATCCGCCTCCCAACCCCCCTCAGGAGCTGGGAGCCTCCACGGCCCACTTCCCCAGCCGTCAGAACCCTGTGGAGACGACAACATTGGGGAAGCAAAGACTGGTGTAGAGTGGGGAGGAACCTCAAAATACCCCCCTCTGAGTATACTGTTCTCTTTGCCATCTTTGCTCTTAATTTTTGATTCCCTTCCTCTTCCAATGTTCCTGTTGTCTGTAATTTGCTCTCTAATTTATTCCTCTCTTATATGTTTCTGTCCTCCCTGACTTAGATTGTGAGCCTAGTGTGAGACATGGTCTGGGTCTGGGTTACCTAATCTTGAATCTATCAGTGTTTTGCACATGGAAGCACTTAATAAACACTATAGTCAACTAACTGAACTCCAGCTGGTTGGAGTTTACATTCAGATCCTTGCATTTTTAAAAAATGTATTTTAGAGTCACATGGAGCTATTAAGGGCTCCCTTTTTAAGCATTTTGAGAATTGTAGAATAAGTGAGCCAGAAGGAAAATCATCTTGTCCAGTTCTCTGCCTTAGAATAGGGGAAATTACTAAACCTTTTATAACAGATGGTTGTCTGCTCTTTTCTTAAAGATGTCCAGGGGTGAAACTCCACAACCTTCTCTCTTAGGCTGCGCTACAAAAGTGATTGGTCCATGGAGGTCATCGAGTTCTTCTCCAGTCAAAGAGTTCTCCTGCTTTAATTTAAGATTATTTCCTTTTATTCAAACCATGGAGGACATGAGAACAGAATCTCTCCCTCATGGAAATCATTTATATCAGTCAATTATATTGAGTGCTTCCTGAGTGCAGTACACTGTACTACGTATATCGGGAGTACAATATAACAGAGTCAGTAGACAGTTATAGAACTAGAATGGAATTATATCTTGGTGTCTAGTGAAGCTTATTTTCAACCCAAATGAACAGAAAAGTCAAAATAACTGAAGGATATTTTCTAATGGTTTTCCAGAAAGAGTCCATTTGGACAGTGCTTTCCTAATGCACAAGTAAATCAGCCTCTAAGGTTAGAATCGACAACCTGTAGATGCTACAGCCTGCAAACCTGTAGTCTGGGGAAACAATCTCCTTAGCACAGCATTGCCTGAGCATTTAAGAAGATTCTCAGATGATGAAAGAGAAGAGGGAACAGTTGGCATCCTCTGGAAACTGGTATAACACATAGCTAATCCCCACCGACACTCTGAGAAATGGTACCAGCTGTTATTTATGGGAAAGAAGATTACCTTTTTGCCTTGGAAAAAGCTTCTTAGAGGGTGAGGAAAAAAAAATCACCATTGCATGATTTTAAATCATATAACAAGGTGATGTATAATATCAATCATAGCCCTGTACTAAGAGTTTGGGAAAGTACCATCCAACAGAGTTGGTGGTCACATTTCCTGCCCACAAGGAGCTTATAGTCTATATACCATATCACACTTTACCAACCGTCATGGACTATTTTCTAATAGGAAAAGTACGGCAACATACCGTATATGAAATGTCCGCTGCATTCGTAGTGAACTTTCAAAGGCAGACTCACTTGGACAATACACTCAATGGCATATCACCGACACCCAGGAACAAAAGGGGTCAGTAGGAGCAAACCAATACTGCACAGCTTCTCTGATTTAAGGTGAAGAATGATTTTTAAGTCTTGGCCAGCAATTTGACAGCTGCCGCAACTGAAACTTTTAACGGGAGAGTTAAAAGGTAATACCGAACTCAGTTCAGTCTGTCATTTCCTAGTAATACTTGAAAAGTCACAGTTTTACCCTTCACTCAAAACTTCCCTATACTGGGGGGGATTGATTCTTCCGCTTGACTACACTGTAGGTTAGAGCCACCCTAAGATGAAATCTGGCCAGGAGATCAAAAACAAGGTTTTCTTTATTTGTGAAATAATTACTGAGTTGTTGACACTGAGCAGAATGGGGCATACGCAGATATGGCAGGTTGATTTTGCCAAGATGAATAAAGGGTCAACAAGAAGCATAGTTCATGAGACCGTCAGTTGTGTGTACATCTGTGTGTGTTGGGTCAGCCACTGGATCAGAACTGAGAATCTGGAGAGAGGGGAATAAAACCAACATAATAAATGGGTGGTTTCAACAATTTACCTTCAGGTGAGATCAGCACACTGGAGCAGTGTGAGAGAAAGTCAATCAATCATTAATTAAGCATTTACTGTGGGCAGAGCACCGTACTAAGCACTTGGGAGATTACAATGTAACAGAACTGGTAGATACATTCCCTGCCTCCAGCAAGTTTACAGATTTTTTCATTCTCCCAAATTCTAGGTCCAGCTCCTTCTAGAATGGGGGATTATTCTTATTTAGTGATTTGTTGCCTGGCTGTCTGTTTAATTGTGTTTGGGAGGTCTCCTTGAATCAATTTTGTAAAATCAAAGCTTAACAGTTAGGCTTTATGGCCAAGAGATCTTGTCAGATTTCCCTTGGCCAGTACAGAAATCCCTGTTAGGCCTAAAACTTTCAAAAGGAATAAAGGAGTTAAGGAATCTGGCCAAGCCTCAGAGGAAAACTCTGTAAACTCTGCATAAACATTTTCCAAGTTGCAAAGTCGTCAGTAAGCAAGTCTAAGACACAATTTCCCAACCCAATAATTGCCAGCAAACAAGATTGTACTCAGAGGATTTAATTGAAGAAGGAATGCAAAAGGAAATGCTACGATTAAAGTACACAAGCCCCGGGAATAAACCGCAAAACCATTACTCTTCTGGCTAACCTTCCCATAAGTATTGATTAGGTAATAAAAGGGCTCCTTACCATGTGGCAGGCCTGGTACCGGTGTAAAGGCCGAAAAATGAACCCACAAGAGGCAGAAGAGCAACTTTAGCTCTGAGCACTCACCTTTAAAGGCTTAGCCCCCTGGCTTGAGGTGGATTTAGGCTCCCAGTGCCGGGAAGGAAAATACCCACCAGAAATCATTAATGAGTTCTGGGAAATGTAGGCAATCAGCCCCTTTGCCTATTGGGAAATACAATTCCAACTTCCTTCCCTGTAATTCCCTTGCCTATCTTCAAGAGGAGAGTATGGTTCAATTCAGCACCAATTAAATCTTGTTTTATCCCCAAAATCTTTTTGAGTCTATTTCTAAGAAAATTTAAGGAGCTTCAATCTGGCAAACTAATACTGAGAACTTCAAACTTTAACTGCAAAACTGATGAATTTTAAGTGGGATCTAAATTTAGTAAAATAAAAAAAAACCCAACTTCCCAAAACTCATTCGCAATTTCTGTTTCAAGGCAAGGAGTCTTCTTAAAGAGTAATGTGAGGAAAAGAGTACTACCAACATATGGTCCAAGATAGCTTGGTGTAAAAATGGCTTTTCTGTAAGATTTCAGTACCAAATATCAGTTCTATCCCCCAAAATGTTTCTCTTCCTGTGGTTTCTCTGGTGTCTCCAACCTCCCCAGAGTAAAATACTTAGCCTCATACTTTATCAATCAATGATATTTACTGAGTGCTGTGTGCAGATCACTGTACTGGACTGTACTGCTTGGGAGAGTACCATGTAACAGAGTGGGTCGACATGTTTCCCGCCATATCCACCTCCTTATTCAACAAAAGCTTCATAAACTCCCTTCATGGGGATGAAATGAACATAAATGGAAAGTATCTGGGGGGATGACCTGCAGGGAGCTCATTGTGTTATTTAAAGACAACTCGTTCATTTGTGCAAGATCCAAGGGAGAAAAATAGCGGTAAGGATTTTCCTCTTCCACAAAGAACCTGAAGTACAAAGGAGGACTGACTATTGTTTTTATGATTATTCATCGTTATTATTATATTTGTAAAGTGCTTAGTCTGTCAAGCACTGGTCTGATCGCTGGGAGAGGTACATGGGAAGCAGCGTGGCTCAGTGGAAAGAGCAGAGGCTTGGGAGTCAGAGATCATGGGTTTGAATCCTGACTCTGCCACTTGTCAGCTGTCTGACTGTGGGCAAGTCACTTAACTTCTCTGTGCCTCAGTTACCTCATCTGTAAAAGAGGGATTAAGACTGTGAGCCTCACGTGGGACAACCTGATTACCCTGTATCTACCCAGCACTTAGAACAGTGCTCTGCGCATAGTAAGTGCTGAACAAATACCAACAATATTATTATTATTATGTTAATCTGTCCAGACACACTCGCTGTCCCACATGGGGATCACAGTCTTAGAAGGAGAGAGAACAGGTACTGAATCCCTATTTTAAACACGAGGAAACTGAGACACAGAGAAGTTGTGACTTGCCCAAGGTGACCCAGCAGGCAACTGGCAGAGCTGAGATTAGAACCCAGGTCCTCTACCTCCCAGATCCAGGCTCTTTCCTCTAGGTCACACTGCTACCCAGATATTTCTATCTTGCCACTCCAAAATGTATCTCCCCATGTGGGATTAAGGAACCTGTACAACTGCTCTCCACCATAATATATGGTCCGTGAAAGCAGTTGGAGAGAATTGGGAGTTCAACTCTCTTCACCGTTGAGTACAGTCTATTGAACAAACTAAATGGGGACATCTCAGAGAAATTCCAGTTCTGTCAGTAGAACAGAACCCGGTCCAAAGTGGCAGCCTGGATTGTGCCTTTGAGTCCCCGGCAGTGAATCATTAACTGAGCCAGGTGGAAGTTGCAGAAAGGAGAGAGGTGCACCAGAACCAGTTTGAAACTGATAGAATGTGCAACACTGTTTTCTAGAAATTCACAATAGGTGGCACTAATAGACTGCATTAACAATCTGTGTCCAGCTTCAAGTAAAAACCACTGCCCAAATTCCTAGCAACTAGAGAAGCTTTGGTTACATCTTTTATAGTTTAATGGAAATTTACAGAGGTCAAATTTTCCTCTCGCTCTGTCTTTTTCTATGCCTACAGTTAGTTAGCTTCAACTAAGTCTAATTCTCTATAGTGACTTTTGAAACATGAATGATGAACATAGTATTTGACCTCATCCAAAATGATGATCCCCATTTTCTAGCCATTTTAACTGCTTCTCCATCAACTGTTGTGCAAACAAGGTCATCTAGAGTTTATAGACTAGCCTGAACAGAATCAAGAGCACTGGTCTTTCTTTGTAATCATACACACAACTTGTGAATTAGGGAAGGGAATTAAAAATACATTTTTTCCTTCCCAGTGATTCCATTTCCATGAAAGATATCATAAAATATGGATTCCTTTAGATTATTGCTACTGAACTGTGTTTTAAACGGTACTTGTTAAGTACTTCCTAAGGGCCAGGCATCATATTAAAGGCTGGGATACAAGATGATCAGGTTGGACACAGTCCCTGTCCCACATGGGGCTCATACTCTAAATCAGAGGATTGAATCCCAATTTTACAGAGGAGGTAACTGAGTCACAGATAAATTGCCCAGTGTCACACATCAGGTAAGTGGCAGAGCCGGGATTAGAATCCAGCAACTCTGACTCCCAAACCCAGCCATGCTGCTTCTTTAATAATAATAATGTTGGTATTTAAGTGCTTACTATGTACAGAGCACTGTTCTAAGCGCTGGAGTAGATACAGGGTAATCACGTTGTCCCACGGGAGGCTCACAGTTAATCCCCATTTTACAGATGAGGTAACAGGCACAGAGAAGTTAAGTGACTTGCCCACAGTCACACAGCTGACAAGTAGCAGAGCTGGGATTTGAACCCATGACCTCTGGCTCCCAAGCCCAGGCTCTTTCCACTGAGCCACACTGCTTCTTTAAGCACTCATATGCTCCACTCCCATCCCTCAGTGAAAGACCTCTAAGGGCTGCACATAAATATATCTCAGCAAAGCTTGATTAATTTACAGTTTTCTGCACCACTTCATCTTATACTTCATCTCTCTTGAAATCCAAGCTGAAAATACAGTTTCTCCTTTCTCTCAAACTTCTTGACCTCGGTATTGATATGCTACATTCACTCTGAGGCATCTAGGATAACTTTTACATGAAAAAATGCTTGATAACATGAAACCATTACAAAGATACAAGTTTTCAAACAGGGTGATCAGCTAACGGGTGAGTAGACAGTGTACTTGAAAACTCACGCTCCTGATCACTTATGTGGCCCTCTAAACTCTAAGCTCGTTGTGGGCAGGGAATGCCACTGTTTATTGTTGTTTTCTGTACTTTCCCAAGCTCTCAGTACAGTGCTCTGCACACAGGAAGCGCTCAATAAATACAACTGAATGAATGAACGAATGGCCTGGGTCACCATCACACAGCAATGCTTTGAAAATTGGAAGGATTTTGAGTTCCTTGGGAGACTTTTTATATAATCAAATCCATGGAGATTTTAGTTTTATCTCAAAAAGTCACAAGCTTAAATGTGAGATTGAGGGGGAGAATTAGAGTCAGCAGTAGTGTTGTTTCCAGAGGCTCAAGCTAGAACCTCAAACAGTTTATTCATTGGCCCGGGAAGGCAGTTCTTTTACAAAAACCCCTCTTTCTCTCTCCATTTATTCTTCCTAACATCGGTGTTTGCTTTCCTGTGCTTCTCCATTTGGTGTGGACTATTTGCTGAGCACTTGTTTTGTGCCTATCCCCTCTCCCGTTAATAGAGATAGGGGAACTAACTTTCCAGGAATAACAGGATCCCAGAGTCAGAGGGCCAAAAGTGATCTTTAAGTCCCTCAGAAAGTATCTCGCCTCCTCCTGCTTACTTGCAGCGCTTGCATTGGCCTTTCCTTAAACATCTTCAGAGGGAATACACCAACCATCTCACCACTCTTAGAGCCAGGAAGTTCTTCCAAATATCTGACTTAAATATCTCTTGCTGCAGTTGAAGCTCATCATCTCTTGCCTTCTCCTCAAGGGACACGGAAACAGCTGCAGTTCTGCAGTTACTGTAACAGCAGTTCCCAGCCCAAACTCCAAACTGCTTCTGTTACAAGAATTGCCAATTCAAAACACATGCTTCCATTTAAAACCACTCCCATCCCAGCACATGGATGCCTTTTGGGTTTTCTCTCACTAGGAGGTGGAGATGTCACTCAAAGTCAGTTGTAGACATCTGCACACAAACTACCTGGGCAAGTTCTTGCCTCCCACAGTCCTTGCTGAGCACCCTGTCCTCAAAGCTTGGATCCTGAAGAGTCCCACTGATGGGACTCTTCCACTTCTCCACATTACTATCCCAAGAGAAAGCTCTAGAAAGGGTACATTCTTGTACCTGTGCTAGCACAGAGTCTGGAACGATCACTCTTTCCTTAGTAGAGGGACTTGTTTGATCTCGTTGACAGAAATTCTGACTCCAAATGAAGCATACTACCATTAAAGGTGCAGTGAAATATAAGACCGGAGTAGACACAGGGTACTATTTCATCCTTAGCTCAACCTAATGGAGCAACTACAACACCAGCAAGTAAATCAATCAATGATCGCATTTATTGAGAGTTTACTGTGTGGAGAGTGCTGTACTAAGCATGTTGGGAAGTACAATATAACAGTATAAGAGACAACGGTCTAGAGGGAGAGCTTACAGTCTAGAGGGAGAGACAACATTAATATAAATAAATTACAGATATGTACATAAGTGCAGTGGAACTGGGACAAGGGATGAATAAAGGAAGCAAGTCAGGGCAATGCGGAAGGGAGCGGAAGGAAAGGAAAAGAGGGCTTAGAGAAGGCCTCTTGGAGGAGATGGGCCTTCAGGAAGGCTTTAAGAGGAGGAGAGTAATTGTCTGTCAGATATGAAGAAGGAGGGCGATCCAGGCCAGAGGCAGGATGTGGGGAGAGGTCGGTTGTGAGATAGATGCGATCGATGTACAGGGAGTAGGTTGGATTTAGAGGAGCAAAGTGCGTGGGCTGGGTCGTAATAAGAAATCAGGGAGGTAAGGTAGGAGGAGGTAAGGTGATTGAATGCTTTAAAGCCAACCATGAGTTTTTGTTTAATGTGGAGGTGAATGGGCAACCGCTGGAGGTCCATAAGGAGTGGGGAAACCAAGACTGAATGTTTCTGTAGAAAAATGATCCAGGCAGCAGAGTGAAGTATGCGCTGGTTTGGGAAGAGACGGGAGGCAAGGAGGTCATTGAGGAGGCCGATACGGTAATCCAGATGGGATAGAATAAGTGCTCGAATTAACGTGGTAGCAGTTTGGATGGAGAGAGGAAAGGAAAGGTTTTACTGATGTCATGGAGGACTAAATCGACAGGATTCAGTGATAGATTGACTATGTGGATTGAATAAGAGAAAGAGTAGTCAAGGATAATTCCAAAGATGTGGACTTATGAGACAGGAAGGATGGTGGTGCTGTCTACAGTGATGGGAATGTCAAGGGAAGGACAGGGTTTGGATGGAGGTTCTGTTTTTGAAATGTTAAGTTTGAGGTGACATAAAGTTAAGATTGAGGTAAATGCCCTGAGCTTTTGATTTCTCTCTTGTAAAAGTATTGGCAGCTGGTTGTGGTGGGGATGAAGGAGTGAGGCTCGGTTGTTTTGGGGGCTGTGGGTACACCTGGGGACCGGAGACATATTCAGTCTGTCACCAGATCCCGTCTAATTTCTGCTTGTCACATGTGTGTTCTAATAATAATAATAAGGTTGGTATTAGTTAAGCGCTGACTATGTGCAGAGCACTGTTCTAAGCGCTGGGTAGATACAGGGTAATCAGGTTGTCCCACGTGGGGCTCACAGTCTTCATCCCCATTTTACAGATGAGGTAACTGAGGGCCAGAGAAGTTAAGTGACTTGCCCAAAGTCACACAGCTGACAAGTGGCAGAGCCGGGATTCAAACCCGTGACCTCCGACTCCCAAGCCCGGGCTCTTTCCACTGAGCCACGCTGCTTCACTTTCACAACATCGCTATAATCTACCCTGTCCTCTCCAACCAAACTGCTGCTATGCTGATCCAAACACTTAGCCCGTGCCACACTTGACTAATTAACCCAGGCCCGTGCTCTATCCGCTAAGCCATGCTGCTTCTCTCCAAAACTCTCCTTGATCCCAGCACCTCTCTCACCAGAGCTGGGTTGGCAAGTCATTTTGCTCATGAATTTTATCAGTGGACAAGATTAGTCAACGTATTAGTTCATCGAAGTCTGTAGATAATGAAGGGCAAAGTTACTTTGCATGAGCGGTGTGCATTTCGACATTTAACACTGAACTGTTTAGATTAAGGTCCTTTAGATTAGCTGATTTGGCTCAAGTCTGTGGGATTTTTTTGACCCACACTGGGAGGGAGGATGAGCTGTTGGTCTTATGTAGGCTGTTTTATATTTAGTAGGCACCTGAGAATTTTAGGGTTTCAAAGAAGTATTGTTTTTTCTTAGATTGAGGCTGGGGCTGGGTTTCCATAAGAGATGTAAAATTCATCACAAAGTGACAAAAACTAAGAACTCCCGGTGGCTAGAGGAATATCAGAATGGCGTGTGAACAAAATGCTTCTCCCTCACTTATATAAATAGAATTTAAAATTAAGCTAAACATTTTTTTGGTTCTTCAACACGCCCCTTCTCTGCCATTCTCCCATCCTTCCACTCAAGCCACATAGTCCCTTTTGGCCCACATTATAAATACTTCTAAAGCCTTCCTTTGTCCCTTCCTGACATTCCATAATACACTATAAATGCACAGACTGTATTCGTCTGGCAGCATGTTTAATATTAGCATTCTCTCATGTGATTTCTCTTCTACTGTTATTCACCCATCTTTCCTGTGGTAATAATTGCATCAAGTAAATGCATGAGAAGTAGCATGGTCTAGTGGAAAGAGCGAGAGCCTGAGAGTTATAGGACCCGGATTCGAATCCTGACTCGGCCACTAGCCTGTCACTTAACTTTTATGTGCCTCGGTTTCCTCACCTGTAAAATGGCCATTAAGACTGTGAGCTCCACATGGGCCATGAACTGTGTCCAACCTGATCATCTTGTATCTACCCCAGGGCTTAGAACAGTGCCTGGTACATAGTATTTTACCCAAGCTCTCAGTACAGTGCTCTGCACACAGCAAGTGCTCAAAAAATACCACCGATTGACTGACTGATAGGAGGGATGCAAGAGAGTGTAATGATGATGATGGTATTTGTTAAGTGCTTACTATGTGCCAAGCACTGTTCTAAGCACCGGGATAGATACCAGGTTATCATGTTGTCCCACACAGGGCTCACAGTCTTAATCCCCATTTTCCAGATGAGGTAACTGGGGCACAGAAAAGTCGATACTTGCCCAAAGTCACACAGCTGACAAGTGGAAGAGCGGGATTAGAACCCACGACCTCTGAGTCCCAAGTCCATGCTCTTTCCATTGAGTCACATCAGAGCCTTTGTTCCTGGGCTAGGCGACACAACTTCCAAGAGTTTTAAGTACAGAATGAGAACACCCCCTTCGGTAAGTGCTCAGTAGTTACTGTTACAATGTTTGCTATGAGGGCCCCTGCATTAGGGGAGGGGGAGGGATGGGGGTAACCCACAGCCCCAGCCAGGCTCCAACTACCTATAGATCATCTTTATTGGGGCTCTAGAGAGAATGCCCAATCTCCTTTTCTGGGCCAGGTGGTCAAAGTTTCCCCGAGTCTCCCTTTGATTAATTTCTGCTTGTCACATGTGTGTTCTAATAATAATAATAATAATAGTGTTGGTATTTGTTAAGCGCTTACTATGTGCAGAGCACCCTTCTAAGCGCTGGGGTAGATACAGGGTAATCAGGTTGTCCCACGTGAGGCTCATAGTCTTCATCCCCATTTTACAGATGAGGTCACTGAGGCACAGAGAAGTGAAGTGACTTGCCCACAGTCACACAGCTGACAGGTGGCAGAGCGGGATTCGAACACATGACCTCTGACTCCCAAGCCCGGGCTCTTTCCACTGAGCCACGCTGCTTCTCTAGACACCTCATATACTTGTAGACTATCAGCTGCCTTGAAATCTGCTTGTTGACATCTTCCCTCTGCTCTGACTTCTCCCTGTCAGACCCAGACTCCTTCACCTGCAGCTCACCTGCACCTCACCTGTTGACCTGATGCCATCAATCTGGCTCTCCAGCTGGGCTGGTTCCACCCTTTGCTCCACTGCCCCCCTCCCCGGTGATGTTCCTTTCCCCGATGATGCTTTCTCCTGCCACCACACCTCTCTTTTCCCTGCTCTGCTTCCCCAGCCCACGTTCTCCCCTCCCGCAGCTAGCTCCCGCTAAACCTCCTCCTCCCACTCCATCTTCTGTTCTCCTCTCGACGGGTCCTTTGTCCTCATAGACTGAGGCCCCCTTAATCCCCCCCACACAAAGCAGTGGGGTGACGCGAGGCAATTATTTGCCACCCTTCATCTAGAGTGGCCGGTCCAGATCACCAAGTTGGGCTTCAGTGGGAGGCGAGGACAACCCTACCGATCGGTGGAAACTGCCTCGTCTCGTGGGTCCGGTGGGTTCCGGCCCACGCAAACGTTTCGTTCAGTCGACCGGGATTCTTTCGGCAGCTAAGGTCTCTTCCTTCCAGTATCCCGGCCAGATCATGAACTCCGAGATTCAGCCAATCTTTACACTGTCTAAAACATCACGCTTTATTTTTGGCTGTATGTAATCTTCCCCTTTCCTGGATGCATAACAAACCTCGTCACTCTTCTTGGCCTGTTGATTGGTAAGGATGGAGTTCAATTTAGTGCTTTTTCCAGATTACAAATTGTGAATAATTGTAGACGAGCATAATGCAGCTCAACATTCTCCATGCTGCGTAGTTGATCTTACCTTTCAACACTGAAGTAGCTGTGCCTCATATATGGGTGGATTCTGAAGGGAGAGTTAGACAGTTGAATGGAAATTTATCGCTACAGATATTAACTACAGTCATGTGGCTGAAGGCCCCCGGGGGCTGAAAGTGTCTTTCTTGTACAATTACCAAGACTCTACTGTGTGGCCAACGGGTGAGGTTCAAGAGGCCACGGCAGCTCTTGAGGCCCAGGAAATGGCATTATCCCAGCCCTTTCCCTGTCAGCAATATTTCGCCAGACATTTATTCTATGGACCTAGGCCTGTGGGATTTAGTAACATCTGTGTGGGAGCTGAAGAGGAATGTTTCTTACCGGTTGCAAAACGTTACCAGATTGATGATTTAAATGACAGATTAATTGAATTTCTTGAGGTTGATGATGAAGATGCTGGTTTACTCGTTGACACAGGTGACTAAGAAGGCAGTTGCTTTCATCCTAAAAGGACTCCAAGTAGGATTAGAAATGTGGTTAATTTCCATTTAAATGGCATTTGGCTAACTGGTACTGGATTTGAGCCTGTAAAGGTAATTTACAACAGTTGGCCATATCAAATTCTTGGAGCCAACTACAGCCTGACAGGATGTCAATCAGTCAATAGTATTGATTGAGAGCCTTCCATGCAGAGCACGGAACTAAGGGATTTGTCGGATTTGGCAGTGTGGCGAAGAGATTTGAGCAGGTTTGAAAGCAGAGGGGAAGGAGTCAATGGAGAGTGAGAGGTTGAAAATGGCCATAATGGGTGGAAACTCCTGTCATGAAAAATGGACAATTCTTGGTCCAGATAATGAAGACTTCTGGTGTGAGACCCTATGCCTAGGAACTGATTGTAGTGTCAGTGGTTTGCTCGACCAGCAAAGTTCCTGGTTGGGTAAGTGAAAAGCAGTGTGGCATAATAGAAAGAGCACTGGCCTGGGAGTTGGAGGACCTGTGTTCGAATCCTTGCTCCCCTTTTCACCTGCTGTTGGCCTAAGATCACTTCACTTTTCTTTTTTCAATGGGATTTGTTAAGCCCTTACCATCTACCAGGCACTGTGGTAGATATAAGTTAATTAGGCCGGATACAGTCCCTGTCGCCCAAGGACTCATGGAGTAAGTAGGAGGGAGAACAGGTACTGAATCCCCATTTTGCCATTCACGAAACTGCCCAAGATCATACCGCTGGCCAGAAGCAGTGTGTCCTAGCGGATAGAGCACGGGCCTGGGAGCCGGAAGGACCTGGGTTCTAATTCTGGCTCAGCCACTTGTCTGCTGTGTGACCTTGGGCAAGTCACTTAACTTCTCTGTGCCTCAGTTTCCTTATCTGTAAAATGGGGATTAAGACCGTGAGTCCCGCGTGGAACAGGAACTGTGTCCAATCTCAGTAACTTGTATCTACCCCAGGGCTCGGTACAGTAACTGAGACATAGTAAGCGCTTCACAAATGCCATTTTAAAAAAAAGTGCCTTAGCTTGGGTTAGAACCCGGGTCCTCTGGCTCCCAGGCACATGCTTTATCTGCCAGGCCATTCTGCTTCCCCTGCCTTCTCTCTTCCTCAGTCTCCTTACTTGTAAAACAGGGAAAAGAATATCTATTCTCCCTCCTACTTAGACTGTGAGCCCATGTGGGACAGGAACTACATCTGAACTGATTATCTTGCATTTGACCCACGCTGAGTACAGTGCTTGGCACAAAGTAAGTGCTTAACAAATACCACGATTATTATTATTATTGTTCTTAGGTGAGCGGGGGGCAGCTCACTGCCAAGTACGCAAAGTGATTTCAGATACAAAACCTATTTACATGGCGGCATCATGTAATGGCTGGGCCTAAGCGCCACAGACCAGTAGACAGTGGGCAGAGTGGTTACCTCCATAGCCACGGTGGTCCTCGTCACCCTCGTTGCCCTGCTATTTTCAAGATTCCTGCAGAGTCAGTCTTCTGACCCCCCCCCTTTTCTTGTAACGGTCAAAGTCTTAGGGAAGCGACATTGCCTTGTGGAAAGAACGCAGGACTGGCAGTCAGAAGACCCAGGTTCGAATCCCATCTCTGCTACTCACTTGGTGGTGACCTCGGTAACTCACTTAACTTCTCAAGGCTTCAGTTTCGTCATCTGTTAAACAAGGATTAAATACCTAGTCTCGCTCCCCATGGTTGTGAGTCCCAAGTAGGACAGGGACTGTGTCTGATCTGATTCTGTTGTATCTATCCCAGCGCTTAGCACAGTGATTAGCACATTAGATTTAGCAAATACTACGGTCATTATTATCAGAGGCAAACATCAACTACTTAACGATCTTCCTCAGCCCGCTGCCCGGGCTGCAGTCAGATAGGGTTTCAAACGGGAGCCTAAGTGACCATGCTTCCCCACCGAGTCTGACCCCTGCCTCTTCGCCCCCAGGTTTGGAATCAAAAGTGAGCGCCTATGAATCTAAGAACACCCAGGACTCCTCCAGGCCTTACTTTAGCAGAGTCCCATACTATGGGATCGTAGACCTCGCGCATTCCATCGCCTCGCCCATGTGCACAATCGTTTCTTCTGATGTTGCATTGCACTGTATCCAAAACAGTCTCATGTTGTCAGAAGAATATTCCCTATTTCCCTCACAGCATTCTAGCCAAGACATGTAGTGGAAATATGCGTTATGGCAGGCCTGAGTGCACTGCTTGCCCTCAGAATTGATGTCACAGCTGCGAGGCTGGGGAAGACCACCGGGAGGAAGAGGTCCGTGAGGGAGGGTGGGCCCCATTCTTTTCTGATCGTAAGATGTGCGGAAGCTTTGGAGGCTCTGGTAGACCCTGGGCTGTGGAAGACAGGGAATGATAAAAGATGATCTCAATCGATCAGTGGTATTTACTGGGTGTTTTCTGTGTCCAGAGCACTGTATTAAGTGGTTGGGAGAGTACAGTCTAGGGTGAATTGCCATCGAGTGCTGTTGGGTCTACAGTCCAAAGTGGTGACATGGTCCAGAAAATTGGCTGGTGAAATTTAGGTAATCCCCCACATCAGAATGTAATCTCTGAGGGCAAGGACTGTGTCTTTGGCTTCTGTTGTACTCTGCCAAGTGTTTAGTTCAGTGTTCTGCACCCTGTTGGTCCTTAATAGGATTGACTGCTTGATTGTGCGGTGAGTTTCGGCCATTTTTTCTTTATTTCCACTGGGTTTGGACGTGTAACTCACTCTTCATACTCTATTTCACAGCTCAGAAGTGGTGACTCGGATAAGAATGCTGCAAAGGGGAAGACAAACATGTAACAGAGAATGGGTCATCGAAGCAGGATTCTCATCCTGGGGGAAGAATGCGATCTTTTGGAGAATAGAAGAGGGGCGGGAAAGTGCCCTGGTCCTCTACAGGGATTGGGCAGTCAAGAAACAATCAGGGAGCTGCCCTATGGCTACATATATTACTTTGCTATACTGGCTTCAAACTTTTTTTTAATCTTTCGGCGGTTTAGGTTTCCCGGGACACTCTCCTTACCGTAATTCTCTACCACCCACAATGCCCCCCTCTGAACCTATTGTTTATTACCCTCTAGGCCTCACAGCTTATTTCCCTCTAGGCCTCACAGCAGCTCTTAAAGGCTGGGAGGGAGAGAGAGCAGGCAGATGGTACTTTGCCCAGCTCATAAAGGCCACATTTTTTGCTGTCACCATCAATTAGGGGACTGGAATTTACAGTTTGGTCCCTGACTCAAGCTCGGGAAGGCCCACAACTTCCCCCAAAGCCCCAAAGTTCAGTTTGACAGAAACATTCCTAGAGCCTATTCTCCCTCTGTTACTTTTCTGGCTTCTTCTGGAAATGGCCATACATATTGATAGATTTTAATAGCTTTCAAAGACATCTCAAAAATAATCTTTTGTTCATTTGTTTGTTTGGCCAGGGTTATGTTGGTTTAAGAACTGGTGACAGAGAAGCGTTCTAGCACTCAATGAATAGTTATAGTTTGTATTTAGCTAGAGATTGTTTAGTAATGTTGGGGGCTTTTGGGCAACATACTAGGAATGTGTCAACTTAGTAGTAAGAAGCATAAAATGAGGGCCAGACATAGTCCAGCCTGAAGGCAGGGGGATGGACTAGATGGCCTCACAAGACCCTCTGCTGCATTTTAAAAGATAAAATCATTTTTCATGTTTGTTCAAAAGAGAGTCAAGTTTATTTATTTTAAAATGTACCCATCAGAGTAATCTCAGAATGTTTACAGCTTTTGACCATTGCAAATGCCAGTGAGGAGGTTTTCAGCATATTTTGAGTGTTCCTTTCAGGAATATGCTATAACCAACATATTTAGCCTTTTGGGTAGAGTTTTTTCCTTCAAACTTCAAGATTTTGGAGTCATACGCATGTGCTTTATTTTAGCTGAAAACCAATGTATTTCAATGGGTCCCTTCTCTTAAGTAGGAGTCATGTATACTTGTGTTTCCAATCGTTTAAAACTCCAGGGAGGGGGTGGTTGATAACCCTACACTTTTGAATACGATTGCTTTCCCAAGTTTTATCTGGATAGGGGCCCTGGGATGGCACCAAGGGGACAGGTAATCAATCAATCAATCAATCATATTGATTGAGCTCTTACTGTATGCAGAATGCTGTACTAAGAGTTTGGGAGAGTACAATATAAGAGAGTTGGTAGACACATTCCCTGCACACAAGGAGCCAGAGGAAAGAATAAGAAACTCTGTAGACCGTTGGTCCTGACAGAGATGAAAAGCAAAGAAGCAAGGCTCTACCCAGCCAGAGTGTTGCGACGGCCCTGAGAGTAAGAGATGAAGGGGAAGGAAGAAGACACAAGGGGACTCAGGATCAGACAGAACAACAGCATTCTCGAAGTCACTAGACTATATTTGTTTTGAAATGGGACTAAAAAAATTCTAGGAGGAGGACAGAGGAGTTGGATGAGCTCAGACCAGTTAATGGAGAGATTATCAGACACCACAACTATCCATTGCACTGTCAGACTCCAGACTGTAAGCTTGTTATGACCAGGGAATGAGTCCACCAACGCTGTTACACTGTACTCTCCCAAAGGCTTAGTTCAGTGCCCTGTATGCAGAAAGTCCTCAATAAATTCCACTTGATTGATTGGAAGATTGTTATATTCCAGAAAGTCAAAGAAGGTGGGGATTGTGATTCGTGTCTTCCCGTATGTGTCAGATTGTTAGGGAGGAATAGGAGAATTGAATTTCAGTCACTCATAGTGATGATCTGGGTTGACTGAAAGACAGTTTGAAACTTCCACAACAAAGCAGCAACAATATGGTTTGGTCCTCCAAAACAAGTGAATAGAAGAGAGATTGCTCTCAAATGAATTGAATTGAATTTATCAACCTGGTCTTTGCCGTGGACATTTACTGATACTCACCAGAAGGATTAGTCTTCCACTCATCTACTTTGAAAAAACAAAAAAAACCCCACTAAACTGTAGGAAGGGACAAAACAATAAAACCAAAAGCCGGTCAGGACGTGGAAGCAGGGTAAGATGCAAAACATAAAAGAAGCTCCAAGGAAACTGTCAATGTTCCCCCGATTTCCCCCGACCTAGGAGACAGGAAGAGAAAACTGATGAAGGTGAAAAGGCAGGGACTTTTTTCAACAGTCCACAGTGAAAAATATAGTCAGTAAAAGATCAGAAATGATCGGTCTTAGATCACAAAGTCATAGGCCTGGCAGAAGGACTGCCTCCTTTCCTTCCCGTCTCCCCCTGAATCATTTGGAACATTCTGGGAGGAGGCTGACTCCTCTGCCAATAGTGGGAAAGCTCCACCCAACCCTGGGGGTCGAGGGGGGAGCCAGATTCTCCTGAGGGCAGAGTGAAGGCAAGTCAGGCAATTGGAATTTGCTGTTGGCTGTGATGTGTGCTCCTGCCTGGTCTCCCCAGACCCACCAGAAGAAGAGGGTCGTTTTGTAATTCATTTCCCTCAGCTCAAGCTATACCTGGGGTAGGAGTGAATGAAACGAGGGCAAGTTAAATTCAGGGGGCACCTTAGAGCGCACCCCATTTCCCCCGGAAACCTCCCGGGCAACCAGCCTCTGGACTGATGCACATGTGTCTGACTTGTGGTAGCCAGATCATCCGCTTGGCCCTGGCAGGGTTTGATCTCAGTGGTTTGAAATAATTTGGAAAAAATCACAACAGAAAATACAAGTTGAGGTTTTACAATTCGTGATACTAATTAAATCATGACTTTGATCTGGTCTTGTTTGGGAATCTGGATTGGCCATGGTCTGTGGAGCCTTTACACAAGGTCTTGGTTGGGAGGTGGAGGGGACCCGGGGAGTGGGGTGGGGGACAGAGGCACGAGTTAATCCCATAATTTTCTTTGATGGCCCTAAATATCAGAGGGCCGCTATTGGTCCTGGTTTTGGGGTTATACAGCTGAGCGGTCGCAACTTCAAACTCCCAAGAAAAAAGCCTCGTTGGAGTCTAATAATCGAATGAGCAGGCCAAATTCCTTTTGGGATGAAAAATTACAGTAACAAATTAGGATATGGGAGAAAGAGTTAAAGGGTTTTTTTTTTAATGGAAGTATTAAAGTCAACAGGGACTAAGGATGTGCATCCTAGGATAAAGAAATAGAGGATGCTAGTGGTTTCTCTGAGAACTCTCAAAGTTTAGAATTGGAAAGGGGCATGATGTGCCCATCTTTAAAGGGGGGAAAAGAGGGAAGACCCGAATAATTAGAATGGCTAGTTCTCCACCCACATCTGGGAAAAGAATAGAAGAAATTAATCATATCGGCAGCCACCTAAAAGAACATAAGACACTGCTTGGAAGCAATCAATACGGCTCTGTGAAGAGCAAATTGGATCAGACCAATTTAATTGCCTTCCATGATTGTGGTAGATCACCCAGACAAGGAAGTAGTAGTTGAATTCTACTTGTATTTCAGAAAGGTTTTCAATTTCATTTCTTGGGACAACCTTATTGATAAGCTGTAAGCTCGCTGTGAGCAGGCAATGTGTCTGCCAACTCTGCTGTAATGTACTCTCCCAAGGGCACAGTAAAGCGCTCAGAAAATACCACCGATTGATAAATTGGGGAAGTGTGTCATCTGATGTCCAAGTGGCCTCGAGGATTGCACCTAACGGACTTGAGATCAAATTGGAATGTACTGAGTGATAGTGCTCAGGGAGCCATCCTGGGAAAAGTTCCCGTTATTATCTTTATCGACGACATGAACAAAGGGATTGTGAGCACATACATCAAACTGACAGGTGGTTCTAAATCGGGTGGTGTGATTAACACTTTGGAATACAGCGATTAAATTCAAAATGACAAACAAATTTGGAATTATGACATTCAGAGAATGAGATGAAACCTCAAAGGAGCAAGTGCAAGGAAATGCAAGGAAATACATTTAAGAATTAGAAGCAAACCACACAAATTCAGAATGGAGAAACCGGCTAGGCCCAAGAACGTTATTATTATAATCAGTCGTTCTAGTAGTAATATGTAGTAGGATATTGACCACTTTCTTTGTGCAGCGCATTGTATAAGATGCTCAGAATGCGTAGAATAAAGAACTGATATGTTTTCTGCCACAGGGAATTTATACACTACCAGGAAAAACAAACATGAAAAACAACCAGAGTGGTCAAAATAAATAATTTAATAAACGTAGGTTAAAAAAGTACTGAGGAGGGTGTAACTAAGTTAGTAAACGCTCGAGTTGGCTGATGGGTTCATACGTCTTAGGGGGCTGGGAAAATAATCAGGAAAGGCTTGATGGAGGAGATAGGATTTTAGCAGGGTTTCGGATATGGGGAGAGCTACGGTTTGTCAGATGTGGGGAGGGAGTTTCAAGCCACAGGAAGAGTGGGAGCAAGGGGAAAGAGGTGGGAGAGTTGAAAGCAAAGTACAGCTGGAACACTGGTTTGGGAGGAATGTAGAGAGCCAGTTGGAAAATAGCAGGTGAAGAGAACAGAGCGGTAAGACGGGACAAATGTGAGTACCTGTCAGCTCTGGGGAGACCCAGAAAGCCAGTGGAAGGTTTGCAGGAGAGACCTGTGTCCGAGCAGCGCTTCAAGAAGATGATCCATGCAGCAGTATGGAGTATAAGAGTGGAGAGGGGAGAAGAAGGAGGCAGAGAGACCAGTGAGGAGACAGAAGCAATAGTCTGGTGGTGATACGACAAAAGCAGGTATCAGGGTAGCAGCAGTGTGGGTGGAGAGGAAGAGGAGGATCTGGGAGATGTTATGTGGGAAACAGCAGCAGGATTTGGCAGTAGATGGAATGTGAGAGTTAAAAGGAATTAAGGATGACACTGAGTTTGCGGACTCCTGGGTCAGGGAGAATAAGTGGTGATAGTGACCGAGATGGAAAAGTTAGGAAGAGTGGGTTTGAGGTGCTGGATGGACAACTGGGTGAAGAAATCCCGGAGGTAAGAGTATATGTGGGACTGCAGGTCAGGTGAGAGGCCAGGGCTAGAGAGAGAGAGAGAGATCTGGGAGTCATATACAGAGATAATAGCGTGAGTGGAGAGAGAGAAGCAGAGGGGTTCCAAAACAGAGGCTTGGGGGGATACAATCAGTATGAGGATGAGCGGCAGAGGAACTAGTGAATAAAAAAGAAGGAATGGCCAGAGAAGTAGAAGAACCACATTAGTTCTGTGTCAGTAAAACTGAAGCCTGACAGTGCTTTGATAAGGAGGGAATGGTCAGTGATGTCAAAGGCAGCTGAGAGGTTGAGGAGGATGATGATAATAACGATGGTATTTGGTAAGCACTTACTGTGTTCCAGGCACTGTACTAAGTGCTGGGGTAGATACAAGCAAATTGGCTTGAATGCAGTTCCTGTTCCACTTGGGGCTCCCAGTCTCGATCTCCATTTTACAGATCAGGTAACTGAGGCCCAGAGAAGTGAAGTGGCTTGCCCAAGTTCACACAGCAGACACATGGCAGAACTGGGATTAGAACCCATGACCTTCCGACTCCCCGGCCAGTGCCCTATCCACTAAGCCCCGCTGCTTCTCCAGAAAATCAGAGCAAATCAGAGCGAGGCAAAGGGAGTGGGAAAAGAGGAAATGAGCGTTTATTCGGGGAAGGGCTCTTGGAGAAGATGTGCTTTCAAATAAGGTTTTGAAGGTGGAGAGAGTAATCGTCTGTCAGACCGCAGGCAGGGGGACGGAGGACACGTAGCAGCAGAGACATAAAAGGCTGGGTCAACCTTGCCTTCAAGTATTTTATCAACTAATGGAGGATTTTACAATTCACTAATGTTTATTAGCATTTTCTGTCCAATCTAAATTACCACAAAACTGAGGAAAATTCAGAGAAGAGCAAAGAAAAACAACTAAAGGGTAGGAAGAAGAGGGTCTATGAGGAAAGGTTTAGAGGATGGGGGTTTTGTTAGCCTAGAGGAGTAAAAGCTAAAGGAACGGTTTAATTCCTGCTTCATTCCTCTCTTCAGCACCATGTAGAGCATTTTTACAGGCAGGGCAGTGACCAGTTAGTGCACTGAAGACAAGATATGACCTTCAGTAAAAACGGGAGCGATCCCTCTCTAGACCGTAAACTCGTTGTGGGCAGGGAATGCGCCTACCATCTCTGTTTTGTTGTTACCCTCCCAATAGAGTATAATTAATTTCTACTTAATATAGTACTCTATTGGGATTGCTTAATATAAGTACTCTGCACACAGTAAGCACTCAATAAATACCATCGATTGATTGGGCATAAGGAAAAACTTCTTGACTACTGGGATGTTTCAAACACTGTCATCTTCATCATTATCTTTATTATTACTACTATTGTTATTAGGACAGATGAACAAAGCAGGTTTAGACGCCATCTATCCTGGATTGTTCACCTTCCTGGAGGCAGGGGGCTGGACCACATGAACCTTTGAAGGGCCTGCTAGTTCTGATACTATAATTGCCCTCCTACTGTAGTAACTCCCTCTGATACTCCAAAGGTTGGCAATCAGCCACAGTCTCTAAAGTGGGAAAACTTGACAATAGCAATCCTGATGAGAATGTGTCTAATAGGAGGTAATGAGCAGTAAATAATACTATTAAAAATTAAACAATTTCCTTTGCTACTTCCTTGCTTTTACATGACAAATCTTTAAACATAAGAGGAATTCTGTTTTGGACTGGGATGGTCATAGGGTGGGGTGGAGTAACAACTGGAAACGTTTGTAGAAAATATTGGAGAGTTCCTGAACTTCTTTTCCCAGAAAAAGCATTGTACGAAACTCAACACAAGTATTGTTTTAAGATCAAAATGAATTATCCTGACATTATATCGAATCTTATCAGACTCTTCTTTATTCAAAAAGTTGTTGGTGCTATTACTTAATGAACTGGAGCAAGACAGAAATTCCTCTGGCCTACAGAGACTGTGGTTGGAGCCCCACTACCAAAATGATTTTGATTATTGAATTGGCATATACCCCTAAACATTCCAAAATCAGTGGCTGGCAGCAACAGGATTCTGAAAGAAAAAAAAAAACCAAAAAAAAAAAACCCCTCACTGCTTCAAAGCCTCTTCCACATTAATGGATTCCTTATGGATAATATGGCCGTAATTGCGAAAGAGACAAAGAACTAGAAAGAGCCTTATTTCCAAAATAAGGGTCCTTTAAAAAAACATTAAAAAAAATCAACATTTCTGAAACGATCAGAAAAAAACCCAAAAAACAACATGATGGGACTTTTAAAAATGAGCCTCAGAAACACAACAGGAAATGAGGGCAAAGGAAGGCAAGACAACTACATGAGTCCAAGGGTAAATACTCATTTGTACTATTACAGCAGAAAGTGAGAATCTGAAGAAGCCAGGTAGGATAATAGCCGTAGGGTGCCAATTTATAGTATGAGGAGAAAATGAAACATTTCAGAAGTACACAGCAACAGAACGTCCATATCAAATTCACAAAATCAGTGCAGTGAAACTTGCATATATTGTTCTCAAATTAATGGTTTTCCCCACATACAATGTTCAAATTTCAGTGTCCCAGCCAAAGACCCACAAACAATTTTCCTGTTTATAACAGGCCCCTTGAAAAATAACAAGCGAGTTTCACAGTTTGTAAAACTGTTATGAAAACTCTGCTTATGTCATAAAGTCTGAAAGGCCATTTCAGGATAGCTCGGGTGGGGGGATTTACCCTTTCGTTCATTTAAATTCGAAAACTGTAAGGCAGCCTCTGATCCCTTTTACCTGCCCGGCGACCGATATTTTGGAATGGGAGCTCGCAGACCGGAGAGAGCCTCGGGGGTGGGAGGGGCTGGAGGATGAGCATTCGGGGTAGAGGGTTTATTTAGAAGACCCAAACCTGACAGACAGGAATCTGGGATCGTTTTAGTAGTGGTGGTCTCTGGTAGGCCCCGGGGCTCAGTGCATGAGGCTGAGGGGGAGATAATGACTTCCTCAGTCTGTGGCACCTGTCAAATCCTCTGCCAGAGCTCATTTTGTTAGGGTAACTGCCCCAGTGGATGCCTAGCTACGGAATGAGCAAAATTTCCTTCCTGGCCTCAGCTGACTTGGTCATCGGGTCTTCAGAGGTGAAAAAGTAGCATTGTGTTCTAGGATATGAACACTGAGTAACCAGATAAAACTATTGGCAACTGGGAAAAGAACAGTTCAACTCTTTTCCAGCTATCTTCCTGTCACGGCCGTGCCAGAGAGAAAGTCTCTAAAGGGCAAAGTGTCAAGGGGTCGTGAAAGCTTGGCCCCCACACTGGCCGACTCTTTGATCCCCATGAGGAGTACAAGGCCTACTGCCTTATCCTGACTCCACTCTGAAGGAATCAAAAAATGGAGAATTGAGATAACTCTTTCCCCTCTGCTCTCCAAACCTGAATCGGGTCCAAACTGTTTAATGTGAGGCTTATAGTCTTGCATTAATACCAATATCCTGGTGGTTACATTTTTCTCCTAATGTGCTTCCTATCATTCTTGTTCGTAAAACATTTTTATGTGCTTCACAGTTGTAGGAAATTCTGGATAACTGTCATAATGTTTTTGCTCTAAATTACAAGTGTTTAAAACCACTGTCAAGGGAGTTTAATAAAAACAAATGTTTTTCCTTACTCGGCCTACACAAGTAGTAACACATTAGAAAACAGAGACTTTTCAGCTTCAGCAGAAAGAACACCCCAACAAGGAACCATTTAGTTAGGGCCAGAACTATTCACTGGATCTCATTATTTCAGTGCACACAAGATTGGAATAATATTATGAGCGATAAATCGACTTTTCTCGGTAAAGTAAGTTATAGGTTTTCAAAATGTCCCCTACTGTAATATGTAGAAATGCAAATCAATCTATAATGGCATTTGTTGAGGGCTTACTATGTGCAGAACACTGTACTAAGCACTTGGGAGAAGTACAATATGACAGATTTGGTAGACACATTTCCTGACCACAAGGAACAGAGTCTGGGCCTGGGAGTCCGAAGGATCTGGGTTCTAATCTCAACTCCGCAGTGTGTCTGTCGTGTGACCTTGGGCAAGTCATTTAACTTCTCTCTGCCTCAGTTACCTCATCTGTAAAATGAGGATAAAGATCGTGAGCCCCATGTGGGACGGACTGAGTATAGGGCTGTGAATCAGGAAACCCAGGTTCTAGTCCCAGCTCAACCACTTGCCTGCTCTGTGACCTTGAGCAAATCACTTTATCGCTCTGTGTCTTGGTTTCCTTATCTGTAAAATGGAGGATCATAGCTACTCTCCTCCCTATTCGACTGTGAGCCTTGTGTGAGACAGAGACTTTGCCCATCTCCTAATGCCTTAATATTATTATTCTAGACGATAAGCTCCCTCGAAGGCAGGGAACGTATCTACCAACGCTATTATACTGTGCTCTCCCAAACACGTCGTACAGTGCTCGGCACACAGTAAGCGCTCAATAAATACGATTATTATTATTAGTATGGTATTTTGTTAAGTGCTTTACTATGTGTCAAGTACACTTTGAGAGCTGGGGTAGATACAAACTAATCAGATTGGACACAGTCTGTGTCCCACATGGAGCTCGCAGTCTTTAACCCCATTTTCCAGATGAGATAAATGAGGTGGAGAGAAATTAAGTAGGAGAGAGAACAGGTACTGACTCTCCATTTTACAGTTGGGGAAACTATGGCACAGAGAAGTGAAGTGACTTGCCAAAGGTCACCCAGCAGACAAGTGACTTAGTTGAGATTAAAACCCAGGTCTTTCTGACTCGCGGACCTGTATCCTCTTAGGGAGAGCTATGGAGAAGAGAAGGAATGAATAAATAAGGCTAGGTAGGATTGATGGAAGTATTGTGCTGGTAACAATCTCTCTAGGCCTATAAATAAATAAATAAATTTTCAAGGCCAAGCAAATCATCACAAACACATCAAGGGTCTGTACAAAGGTACAGTATAGCCTCATACACCTCTTAAAAATTGGCCTTTTTCTGAAAAACTTTGTTAGGAATAACATTTATTGTGCAATATAGTTTACTCTTCCATCTGTTTAAACTATCCTGTTGCAAGCCCCTGGACACTGCCCTTTGGAATAGAAAACAAACTCTGCTATTTTGCAGATACACGTAAATTATATGAAAAGGAGAAAAATAAAATCTAAGAATTACACAGCTTTTCTTCTCTCTCTACATGCTTCTGAGATGTTTAATAATATTATAAATTAACCCACTTCAAGGAAAGCTCAATTTAAAAACATCTTTAAGTAGTGAATGGTCACATAAATATATATATATATATATATTCACCCACACCAGTATTTTCTCAAGCATTTGAGATAGAAAACAGAGCAGAAAAATGTAATTAGTTCTATCAAGAAAGCAGAAATATTAAAAGTGCATTAAGCCAACCTTTTGCAGCTGTACAACTGTATTCAACTATTAAAAAATTCTAAAATTCCCAAGGAGATGAAAATCAATTTTAGTTTTGTATGTTTCTATATAAACCCATTCCACATTATTCCAAATATTTTCCTTTTCCTTTTAAGAAGTTGGACAATTAAAAAAAAAAACATGAGTCTATCCACTGCAGCAGTATAAACATCTCAACAACTTTCAGCATCTTTGACCACAGAGAAAATGTAAATGTCCCCAAGGATGTGGCAGGAGCCCCTTAGCATTAATTTCCCTATGTCAATGTTTAGATTTTTTTAAATGTGAAATGAACTTTCTGACATTTCACCTGGGTGCCATCTCAAATTCAGACCATAAATATATCCCTTTTACATTGTTCTCAGGAAACGTTCTTCGGGCTCTGTTGTATTGAGCTCTCCCAAATGCTTAATACTCATTCGTTCAATTCATTTGATCATATTTAGTTAGTGCTTACTGTGTGCAAAGCACTGTACTAAGCGCTTGGAAGAGTACAATACAATACACGCTGAGAAGCAGTGTGGCTTAGTGGAAAGAGCCAGGGCTTTGGAGTCAGAGGTCATGGGTTTGAATCCCGGCTCTGCTACACACAGCTGTGTGACTGTGGGCAAGTCACTTAACTTCTCGGTGCCTCAGTTACCTCATCTGTAAAATGGGGATTAACTGTGAGCCTCATGTGGAACAACCTGATTACCCTGTATCTACCCCAGCGCTTAGAACAGTGCTCAGCACATAATAAGCGCTTAACAAATGTCAACATTATTATTATTATTATTACAATATACCAATAAACAAACACATTTCCTGCCCCCAGTGAACTTACAGCCTAGAATCTAGTACAGTGCTCTGCTCACAGTAAATTGCTCAATTTAATGCTCAATTCTCTTTATACAAAGCACTTCATCTGAGTGGATGTTTACGTTCTTAGCCATGAACTCTCTAATCCAAGATTTTCAATGGTGCAGGTGAAGAAGTTTGGGGAGGTTTCCTGGGGAGGGGGGCGGAGGCAACCTGAGGGATTTTGGGACCTGAAACTGTAGAGATCTGCACAATGGTTTGGGAGCTCAAATGGCAGGCCACAGATTATATGATCATGTTGAGTTGGCCTCCTTTATTTCCTGGACCCTCAACTTTTACTCTCCTTGTTTTAAAGATCTGATTCAATGCCAAGAAGAGCTCAGACTTTGGGGAGGGAGAGAGAGGGTTTGATGGATGATTGATTCCCTGAAGGATATGTAAGCCTTGGAAGTGATAAGGAGATAGAGAGAAGAAAATAAAATCACAAGCTGCAAAACTTTGCAAACCATTCCGCTACTCTAGACCAAGAAAGAAGAGAGAAAGTGCTAATCAGTCAATCTATGGCATTTATTCAATGCTGTGCACAGAGCACTCTACTATGCACTGGAGACACTAAAATAGGCTAAAAGAGACCCAGTATTGTTCTATTTCAAATGAAACTATGAATGCAGGAGAAGATTTCTATCCAATTTCTTCCCTCTCAATGTTATGATATTAGCTAAAAGCCTACTGTGTAACAAACACTTTGCTATGCATTAGGATACATACAAAATCGTCAGGCTAGAAAAAGTCACTGCTCCATACAAGGCTCATAATCAAAAAGGGAAGAAGAGCTCATATCTCATCTCCATTTCATAGAGGGGAAAACTGAGGATCAGAGATGGACAGTGACTTGCTCAGAGTCACACAGCAGGCCAATGGCATAGCATCTCTTGACTCCCACTCCCCTGCTCTTTCACCAGTAGGCCATGCAGCCTCTCAAATGTTGCCATGGGGTTTTCTTTTTCTGTGATGAGGTGTCCTAAACTTACTCTTTTTCATTTCCATAACACCCAGTTTCTTACATTTTTCCTGATGTGACCAATTTTAAATAGACAGTGTTGTTACAGATTAAAACTTATTTCAGTGAAACATGGAACCCAAGAGTGAGTTTCCAATTTTGCCATACATTTTCAAAAGTTTGTGAGGGGTCAGAGCCAAACACTGTTCAAAACTGGAGCAGTCAAGAAAAAAAATCAATAGGTACAAACGAAAGAAAATTGTTCAGGAATATTTTTATTCATCTTATCTAAGACCCATTGGGTGGAGAAGTTTTAGGGATGTGCTTTAGCCAAACAAACTCAATCCTTCTTCTTTCACTCTAGTCTGGCTATAATTTAAACTAGAAGGGATCTCTGTGACTATTGACATCTACAAAGACATAAGAAAAGCAAATATTTTCAACCGGATAAATCCCCGGTACACCTGGATTAAAGCAAACTCTTTTCTTGAATCACACAGCTAGCCAATCAACACAGATGCTGCTGCTCCCTGACGCAAACCCAGCTTAGTTTACTGGTTCCCATGATTCAGATCATTCTCTGCTGCCTTAAAGTTGGGGGGTAAGGCGTATCTGTCCTTTGACAACTGGCGTTACAGATATCATTGTGGATATTAAATCACAGGAGAAGGTTTACATCCTGATGGCTATTTTCAAATATCTTGCATAATTTACTTTCTGGTGTGATTCTCTTTCCTCTCCCATTCTTCATGTCTCAAATACAAATCACTGTTAGGGTTATATAAGATATCGATCCTCTCTATGAAAGTTGAGAAATGAGATAGGCAACCACCATCTTGTCCCCAAGTCAAACCAGATGAATAGAAGCAAATAAAAAAGACTGGAAAGAATTACATCAAAATTGCCATCACAATATTTCAAAATGGAACATTTTGCCTGGTCTTAGATTGTACTGAATAGTTTCAGTGCTCTGGCAATATTAAACCATATAATAAAGCTGAATGGGGACACTGTGACATTATCTTCAGAGATGTTTATAAACTCCCCCCCACTCCCAGCAAAGAAAGTACATTTGCAAAAACATATACAGTGGCAAATGCTAGTCTAAAAGTTTGGTCAAGTGGAAATTTTAAAAGAAATTTTAAAATTAAACATTAACTGATTTTAACACAATGAACTGTACAAACGCAAGAATTCCGGGCATGTAAATACAACAGAATGGCACAGAAAGCACATTCTGGTCAGCGTCAATGTGGTTACTAAACCACTGAACCTGGGAATGTAATCAAATGCAGCTGAACCAGGGCCAGCACATGCGTGTGGAGCCGAGATTGCTTATTCACATCATACTGAGCTGACCAGACTCCTGATGGGGCGTGGGGTGGGGCTTAAAAGAGATGGACAGGGGTAGAATACTCATCCTTTGTCATCTTCTCCACTCTACCCACATAATTCTGGCCATAACGGCCTGACTCAGGTCTAGTGGATAGAGCAGTAGACATAATAATTCACAACTGCGGTACTTGTTAAATGCTAAACACTGGGGTAGAGCTAATATAATCAGACCAGACACAAAGTCGCAGTCCCGCAGGGGCCTCACAGTTCAAGAGGGAAAGAGAACAAGTATTTCATCCCCATTTTACAGATGAGGAAACTGAGGCACAGAGAAGTTAAGTGACACTCTCAAGATCGCACAAGCGGGCAAGTGATGGAGCTGAGAACTTAGGTCTTCTGCCTGCCAGTCATAGGCTCCTTCCACAAGGGCCTGCTACTTTCCAAAAGATCTTAGGAAAGCTATTGTTAGAAATAATGACTGTGGAAGACTTAATTGAGAGTCTCCCGTACTTTCCGCTCTATCCACTAGGCCACACTAATCAAGAAATATTTTGGCCAAGTGGTAATAAGAATTATGGTGTTTGTTAAGCTCCTACTATGTGCCAGGCACTGCTGATGCACTTACAGATAATGATCTAAGAGCTTTATTCTTTCGCTTCTAATTCATATGGATTTAGGATCCTAACTAGTTCAAATCAATGTCAGTTGAAAAATAATCTTGCTGTCATTTGATAAAAGAAACTGGCATTTAAAAAAATTACTAGCCCATATTGGTTTGAGATATACCGATGGGATTTTTATAAATGTTATCAAAACCTTAAACTTTTAAAATCATTTTTAATAATAGTAATAATTTTAATCATTTTTCATTAATTCTCTCTCAAGTGTTCATTTTAAGCACAGCATATGTATCCTGTTGAATAAGACTGCTTTAGTCAATTGAGAACCAATATCAAGTTCACATGATAATGAAATCCCAATCTAAATTTATCAACATGCCCCTGTGGTAGAACGTGAGGCCTCTTAATGCCAATATATATAAAATATATATATAATAGTCTCCAAAGACTAGAATGTGAATTTGGAATTAAAGTAATATTGTTCCTTAAGCAGGTCAAACAGGAGGATCACAAAATGTAAAGAAACCAGAAAGGAAAACCATCTGAATAGAAGAAATAAAATGCAAGAGATAAATTCAGGTGAAACAGAAGCTTTTCATAAGAGGAAGAGCTTAAGTCAACAAATCCAAACAATAGTTTCTGAGATAAATTATTTTTGTTCAAGCAATCTTATTTGCAAAAACAGAGGATCAAGTTCTGTTCACACATGATAAATTACACGAAAAACCAATCGATGCTATTTATTGAGCACCTTCCTTACGAAGAACACTGAAGTAAGGGCTTGGGAGAAAGTACAGTAGAGTTGAAAGATAGTTTCTGCCCACAGGGAACTTGGATCATAGAGGAGTTGGGCAGCCACAAAATGATTTACACAAGAAATATCAATGTGCTCGGTGCTTCACGCTAATACAGAAGATTAAGTGAACGGACACAAATTGGCTACGAGGCAATCAATCAGCTCTTTCCCTGCTACTTTTTTAGATGTGAGCCACCAGATGGAAAGGGACAGCGTTTAATTCCCACTTGTGTATTTTCTTTCAGTGCTTATACAGCGCTCAGCACACAGTAAGTAGGTATTATCACTACAGTTCCTGGCCTCGGGGAGTTTACAACCTAAAACAGGACTCGGCATTCCACTGTAGCTTTTACTTGTCAAATACCCTTTTAAAAATGCTTTTAGGAAAGGAACGCATTTAAAGAGTGAGCTTTGCAAGCTTGCAGCTGTTTCATAAAACTTCTAGCCGGGTGAGTTCTTTGGAGGAAAGACACTATAAAAAATCCAAACAGATAAATATACAATAGTATGGCTGAAGAGATAAGCTAACACTCTGCACACTAAACTGCTGTTGGCATGGTAGCTCTTCAAAAAACAATGCAGTGATTTACATTCAGCACAGCATAGCTCTTGCGACGATCCCACGATTGCCTGGACTGTGGAAGAGATGAACTCAAACCGTTAACTATCACCCTGTAGCAAGTGAGTCAAGCAATTCTGACAAGTATATGGTTGATAACTTTGCTAAGAGATTGTGGATTACAGAAAATTCCTCATATAATTAGAGGCCCTATGTCCACAAACATTCCAGAACACTGCACATTTCCCACCAACTATTGTTCCTAGGCAAGCCTGGACCCCACAGACACCCCCAACCCTGTCAAATCCATCTTAAAAAAAAGAAAAGAGGAAGGCAGCATGAGCTGACTTTAGGGAGAGTCCTTGACTAGAAAATAATGCCATTCCTGACCAATAGTTTCTTGGGTTTTTTTGATAAAGGTCTCCAAACTGTCCGCCCAGTTGTCGCACTCCCGGAAGAAAGGGAATCTCTGGCGAGGGGTATGAGGAGGATAGGTGAACCCTAAGATGGTGTGTGTGGGGGGTCCTCCTGTTTCTCCTCTTCTGTGTGGAGAAGTGTCTTGCAGGTGAAGGTATGTATAAATGTGAGATAGGTGAGATGTTACAGATATGTAATTTTTCTGTAATTTATTTATATTAATGTCCATCTCCCCCTCTAGACTGTGAGCTTGTTGTGGGCAGGGAATGTGTCAGTTGATTATGTAGTAACAACAATGTTGGTATTTGTTAAGCGCTTACTATGTGCAGAGCACTGTTCTAAGTGCTGGGGTAGATACAGGGTCATCAGGTTGTCCCACGTGAGGCTCACAATCTAAATGCCCATTTTACAGATGAGGTAACTGAGGCACAGAGAAGTTAATAATAATAATAATGTTGGTATTTGTTAAGCGCTTACTATGTGCCAAGCACTGTTCTAAGCGCTGGGGTAGACACAGGGGAATCAGGTTGTCCCACGTGGGGCTCACAGTCTTAATCCCCATTTTCCAGATGAGGGAACTGAGGCACAGAGAAGTTAAGTGACTTGCCCACAGTCACACAGCTGACAAGTGGCAGAGCTGGGATTCGAACTCATGAGCCCTGACTCCAAAGCCCGTGCTCTTTCCACTGAGCCACGCTGCTTCAAAGTTAAGTGACTTGCCCACAGTCACACAGCTGACAAGTGGCAGAGCCGGGTAGTATTCACCCAAGAGCTTAATACAGTGCTTTGCACACAGTAAATGTTCAATAAGTACAAGTGAATGAATGAATGAGGAGCTCTGTCTTCTCCTGCTCCTCCTCTTGTTTCTCTTTCCTTCTCCCAGGATCTCTTCCCATGAGGAGATTGAAGATTGAATGCTTACTGTGTGTAGAGCACTACTTTTAGCACTTACAACAGAGTTAGCAGTCACATTCCCTATCCACAAGGAGTTTACACGCTAGAGGGTGAGACAGACATTAAAACAATTAGTTAATTGAGCCCCTTGGCTATCTGCTTTCCACCCCTTGATGCTCTATCAAATCACAGTCAATCCACGCTTTCCCTTGTCTTGTCTTTGCGTGGCTCAGTGGAAAGAGCACGGGCTTTGGAGTCAGGGCTCATGAGTTCGAATCCCAGCTCTGCCACTTGTCGGCTGTGTGACTGTGGGCAAGTCACTTAACTTCTCTGGGCCTCAGTTCCCTCATCTGTAAAATGGGGATTAAGACTGTGAGCCCCACGTGGGACAACCTGATTCCCCTATGTCTACCCCAGCGCTTAGAACAGTGCTCGGCACATAGTAAGCGCTTAACAAATACCAACATTATTATTATTATTATTATTATGCCAACGAGTCGAGTCGTCTCTGACCCACAGCGACACCATGGACACATCTCTCCCAGATTGCCCTGCTCTCCATCTAGTAGTGTACAGGGACATAGAAGTAAAAGGTCATATTAGAAGATGTGTATTAAAATTTTATTTACAAATTCCCAAGAATCAGTGGAAAGTTTAGCTTTGGATTTCTTTTTATTATAACTCAAGTATAACTTGTCCATTTTCTCAAACATTTCCCTTAGTGAGGACCTTGCCAAGAGGTTGACTGCCCTGTAAGAGAAAGAAAATTAAAAAAGGTTCGAGTTGGTTAACTTTAACCTGTAATGCTTTATTTGCAAACAACAGTTTCCAAGAAAATACTGTAAGAACAGGCTTGTTTTCATAACCACTCTGTTCTGTACAGTTTATATACTTGCTATAAAAATCAAAGAACTTTTACTTTTCAGGTCACTAATGGGAGGAACACTAACATTAATATCAATATCTTTTAAGCCAAGGCAATATGCATTCTGAATATGCATGGCTAATTATCTTCTGAAGTTGTCATATTAGGAGACATAATATTTTTCTCAGTGAATTTGGGGCCACGACCATTTTCTAAATCCAAAACAACTGAAATTCCAAAGAACAAGAACACCTGGAAGACAATTCTTGCTTTCAAACAGGTAAAAAGTGAAGAACTGTTCTGAAGGAGCATTTCTGGACTCACAGCTTCCCGTTCTCTCATAGGTGTACTGGAAAAACTTCGGGTGAAATAATGTGCTTTAACTTCCATTAGCCTAGTCACTTATTCATGCCGATTCCTTGTGGTCTGTTCGTATTTAACACCATACAAAGGAAGCCTTAAAGATCCTGCAAATGAATGAACTACAAAGAAAAATGTACTAGAACAGGGTTCTGGGACAACTGAACAACTTACTGAGAATTTTATTATGTTTTGTTGGCTGGCTGGGAAGATGACTCAGACTGTATAAACTTTAGAAGTAGAGCAAATCTGAACTTAAAGGAAAATGCCTTTCCTTCGGAAAAAAGTCATCATTTGTGTTTTTAAAGAACGAACAAAAAAAGCTTTATTGTAGACTGAAGGTGACTTTCGAAAAAATGGAGAACACGGGTTATCGACCACGAAACCCGAAGGGCGGAACATCACCCCGAAGCCTGCCGGCACGCCCACGCAGCTTGACGGCTCCGCTTCCACACCGCTCTGGTCTGTATAACTGTGTCTCGGCCAGGCCAATAGCACTCGGCAGGCTGTGAACCTTTGGAAGAGCACGGGCAGTTCTCGGGTACCTGTCATCAGCATTATATTGTGGACAGACTAAGATGGAACCACAAGATTCTCCTGTCAGACCTTTACTATTCCTACAGCAAAAATGACTTCATCTGTGCAATTGGTGAACAAGTTGTTCCTATTAGCGTAACAGTTCCAGGAGAAGCTTATTTGGTTTTTGAGTCGTTCGTTTTTCCTGCCTGATGAATGTTGCAACTCTATACCGATTGGATCTCTTGACCTGGTATCCGTTGCCAAAATTGAAAATCTCTGCCCTCAAATTATTAATACACATGAAGAGGGAAAAATAAATTCAACAGAACTCACCCACCCCTACACTACCAGAAACTGCATGCCTCTACACTTTTTAATCTCTGTGGTAGAAATGATTCTTCACTCCTGCAGTGGTGAATGCAAACTAACTAGATTAGTTCAATAAATTTGCTTTCCCAAACCACCTTTTGCTATTTTTATCATTTCTTTATTGGGCTACCCTGGAATTGAATTCAATAAACTTGAAGATAATTTAATTATTTCATTTAAACAAGATTAGGTTTAAAGGAATCTTTTTCTTCTTTAGCTAGTTTGCCGCTGCTGAGGGGACAAGCTGCATGCAACAGTTTTGTAATTGTGGGTTTATGATTATGATGAACTGAGGGTATAGTGAGAGGAAACGTATCATGTGCAAAGGCTTGAGCTTCTAGTACATATAAATGCTCCCACATTTCATCACAAAAATTAACGCACGGAGCTCTCAGTGACCATTTGAATTTATTTTCTTCGTTTGAGTTAACACTGGGGCTCAGTAGGCAGCTCAAAAGACCTCCTTCAAAAACTAAAATATATTTTCTGGAGGGCTTGCCTAACTTATTCACCTCCCAAGGTAGAGTATGATAGCTAGTAGACGTGATCCCTGCCCCTGAGGAGTTTATAATCTAGGTTCTATTCTGGGTTGCCTAACCTTCTTGCTGTACACTCGGGAGCTGATAATTATGATGATGCTTTTCCTTCATCGCTTACTATTGTCCAGCACCGTGTAAAATAATGTGAGCAGGCACAGTACTTATCCCCTTCAGGGGTCACAGTCTAAGTGGGAGTGAGAACTGGTATTTTATCCCCATTTTGCAGTTGGGGAAACTGAGTCACAAGTTAAATCACTGGCACAAGGCCTTATAGTAGGCAAGTGGTAAAGTTAGGATTAGAACTTGGTTCTTCTGAATCCGAGTCCCACACCCTTTTCCATTAGGCCAACTGAATGCTATTCACCAGCCCGTAGTGGGCAGGGATTGTCTGTTGCTGAATTGTACTTTCCAAGTGCTTAATACTGGGATTCAAGTTCACATTTATTAATAATAATGGTATTTGTTAAGCACTTATTATGTGCCAAGTACTGTTCTAAGCTCTGGGGTAGATACAAGGTAATCAGGTTATCCCACGTGGGGCTCACCATTTTAATCCCCATTTTACAGATGAGGTAACAGGCATAGATAAGTCAAGTGACTTGCCCAAAATCACACAGCTGAAGAATGGTGAAACCGGGGTTGGAATCCACGACCTCTTACTTCCAGGCCTGTGCTCGTTCCACTAAGCCACGCTGCTTCCCTTTTCCTTTACCCTCCAGGACATCTCCACTTGGATGACTCATTGACACCTCAAACTCAACAATTCTAAAAGTAAACTTCTCATAGTTCCTTCTAAATTCTTTTCTCCTCCCAAATTAACCTCCTTTGTGAATAAACTACAGTCTTCCCTGTGTCAGGGGCCCTCTTCTTGGTGTGATCCTCGATTCCTCATTCTCTTTCCATCAGAGGCACTTACTGAATGTTTACTGAGCCTGGGAAAGTACAGTAGGGTAAGCCTTAGAAGCCACGATTCTTGCCTTCGACGAAGCTACAACCCAGCGGGGATGTCAGATGGTAAAATAAATCAGGGGAGGGAAAGCGATGGAGTATAAGGAGATGAGGGAGATGAGAACCTAAGTGTTTAGCAGGTATAAATTCAAGAGCTTAGGTGACGTAGTGGGGAAGGAAAACAGTGAGGAGATGAGAGGTTAGTTAGGGAAGGCCTCTTAGTGATGTCATTTTAGCAGGGCAGCTCTCACGATTAATTTACTGCTAAATCCTGTGGATTCTTCCTCTCTCTCTCTCTCCTGAAACACCACCACGGTGGTTCAAGCACATGAACTGAGGATCCTCCTCAATGGCCTCCTCCCTCCAGCCTCTCCCTGCTTCGGTTAAACCTTCATATGGCTGTCTGGATCGTCTTCCTGAAACGCTGCCTACCACATCTCTTCACTCCTCAAAAATTTCCAATGGCTGCTCATCACCCTCCACATCAAGCATAAACTCCTTATCATCGGGGGCATCCCTGACTAGGCCCTAATTTTCCTCTTCTCCCACTCCGTTCCGTCGCCCTCGGACTTGGACTCGCATCCTTTATTCACCCCTCAGCCCCACGGCACTTATGTACATATCCGGAATTTATTATTGATGTCTGTCTCCCCCTCTAGACTGTAAGCTCGTTGTGGACAGGGGAACACGTCTGCCAACTCTGTTGTACTGTACTCCTTCAAGTGCCTAGTACGGTGCTCGGCACACAGAAAATGCTCAATAAATAATATTGACCGATTAACCTATTCCTCTTGGAATCACGATCCTTACGCAGAGATCATGTCCATTTTAGCAGAAATGAAAAACTGAGGAAAGAAAACAAGCCTCTTAAGGTGTCTTTAGCAAGATTCTTGGGAAATAGACCACGTGGGCTTTAGGTCAGACGAATCCATTTTAAACTTAAAAAAACCAACTCTAATGTCCTGGGTTACAATCTACAACCACTTCATTAAAAATCTAGATTTCTAAGTATTAGTATTTTCTAAGAATTGTTGCGGAAAAAGATAAAGGGTAATTGAATGAAGCATTATTTCACTTTATTTTAACCCTATTTCTTTGCAGTCACTGTCTAATTTACAGAAATATATTCTCAACTGTAGATGCTGTGAGTATATCAAATGAAACAAAAGTATGTTTAACTGTGCATTTTGGAATTGCCAGTAAGCTTTAAGAAAACAGTACCCTTGTGAAGGAGAGGAAAGATCAACAAAAATCTTTATTTCAGTTACTGTAAAGAAAGGTGGAATGTCCTTGACTAATCAAACTGGTAGCAACCAAAAGTTTAAATAACAGGAAAAACAACTTTCCTTTTTTTAAAAAACGGACTCAACAGCACTGTTCAATAGCAATGGTAAACTATGAAGATTCAAGTTTGGAAAATCTACTTCTTCGAGCGCTTGATGGAATCAAAACGGCCACACAATAAACCACGTTCTGGTTCGTGAGCAAAAGTCCACAATCCAATTTATTATTTAAGAAGTCACGTTTTCTTTATAGTTATAAAAAACTTTATATATTAATTTCATGGAGTACAGAAGAAAGGCAAATTTTAAAACTCTGCAGTAAAGAAATATTAGTCATCTTTTTGCTCATGTTTGATGAGTATTTAATCTTTTAAAAGCCATTATTATGATGAGTAATCACCCTCATCCTCGTCATATTTATTATTACTATTGCAAGCTTGCTGTGGGCAGGGAATGTGTCTATTGTTGTACTGGACTCCCCCAAGCACATAGTACAGTGCTCTCAACATAGTAAGTGCTCAATAAATATGACTGAATGAACTGCAGTATTTATTAAGCACTGTACTAAGCACCAGGGTAGATAAAAGATAATCAGCTCCCTCAGAGAAACAGATCCCACAGAGAAGCAGTGTGGCCTCGTGGATAGAGAACGGGCCCGGGAGTCAGAAGGACCTGGGTTCTAATCTTGGCTCCACCACTTGTCTGTTGTGTGACCGTAGGCAAGTCACTTCATTTCTCTGTGCCTCAGTTACCTGATCTAGAAAACAGGGATTATGACTGTTAACCCTGGGTTGGACAGGGACTGTGTCCAACCCAATTACCTTGTATTTACCCCAGTGTTTAGTACAGTGCCAGGCAAAAATACCACTATTATTATTATTATATGGGACTCATAGGCTAAGGTACTGAATCCCCATTATGCAGATGAGGGAATTGAGGCACTGAGAAGTGACTTGTCCAAGATCACAGAGAAGGTACGTGGCGGAGCTGGGATCAGAATCCAGGGACTCTGATTCCCAGGCCTGTGCTCTTTCCACTAGGCCATGCTGCTTCCCAAACCTTATAATGAAAAAGGTTTAAAAGTCTAAAATACGGTTTGCCATAAAATTTCTTAGATCCAAAAAGAAATAAATGCAATAGCACATCCCTTGAGTAAAAATTAATCAACTGTGTACTTTGGACACAATTTCTAGATTTATCCACATATGAAGCATAAGGCTGGCTTTCCCAAATTCAAGGTGTGAGAGAAATCCTAATTCTGGAGAAACTCCTGTTAGGTGAAAAAATAATTGATCATCTCTCCCCTTCTCTATCATTTCTTTTGAACTGAAACTGAAAGCACTTTCAAAACGCCATCAAATTGCTCTTGGCTGGTGACTACTTTTAGGCTCAATGAGCTTGGTGATATTTGAACCCAAGACTGTATTCCCTTAATATCTAGTCTCTTCTCAGGATCATAACAAAATAATCCTGAAGTTTGCCTCGCCTGAACATCCAATCTTATACGACTGATACTTCCAATGCTTTTCTTACGTTAATTTTTTAGCAAGCCATATGAAGTAAACTGCATACTAAAATGTTTGCCCAAATTGAATTATTAATTTTATCAAAATTCAGAGTGTTAGTAGAATGAATCAAGTCTATTCCCCTTTAGTGCAAAAAGCTTCTATATTTCTTTAATGGGTAATATAACACTAGACTAGAATTCCATAGTGTCTGTCACGATGGTTCTTTATTTTAGTATGTTACCTGATAAGAGATAGGAACAAAGTAATTTAATTCGATGACAGGTCAAAGATAGACATAAGCTTTGAGTTTGTACTCTAAATCAAAACTCTCTTACCTTCTTAATATAAAGAGCATTTCTGTTAGTTGTGTGGTTATTTGCCTTGTAGCGCCGACATACATAACCATTACATAACTTATCTTTAAAAATTAAGATAAATCGCTGGCAAAACTCTTTCAGCTTATGTTCACACACCATTAGGTACTCCTGGAAATCTATTACATATTCCTGGAAGACTTGAGACGACAGTTGAAACTTAGTTACCGCTTCCCCCAAAATAGTTCATATAGACATCATCTTAGGTTTGAAGCCAAAAGAGATAGAAAAAGTTCTTTGCATATATCTGTACGGCGTGTATCAAAATTTTGAAATTTAGAACCAAACTCAGTCACTGAAAGAAGATTCGCTATCAGAATTGTCTTCTGCCATCACTTCACTTTTCCCATCAGTCACTAGAGCATCTGGCTTCCTACAAGAGAAAGAGGCATTTTTTTTTAAAGGTTTTTCCAGTTGAAAAAATAACTAACTGCAAATTTAATGTATCTTAAAATACAATATTGCTAGTAACAAGACTGCCAAGTCTGCCGCACTTAATTGTGGGAGTCTCCCGTACAACCACCACAGAGTAGTCCCCTCTGGCATCTATAGCGTTGCAGGGATTAAGTGCTATTCCTGCAGAGCCCACGCACGGTATTTTCTCTTGCCAGTCCTTACATAGAGTGCTACTTCAGCATTTTCAGGCTCTCATCACCATGGAGACAGGGTTGCAGACAGAGATGGGATCTGTAGGGGCCAGCAGGGAGACTGCTAAATCCCTGCAGGCTCCAAGAGTGGAAGAGAAGGCAAGTAAAAAGAGGGATGTTCCGGCAAGATGTGGGGAGAAATTTAGGATCTTAAAAAAAAAAAAAAAAGAAGAAAAAAGGAAGAATTAAAGGGCAGCCACGGAGGCGACTCAGAAAAGAAGAACATTTCCCGAGACAAATGTTTACGTTGCCTGACGACTTGAGATTTCAAACTGGCAGCAAATATCGTGTAGAATCTTTCACGTGAAGTGAAAACTTACTCTGAATAATATAAACAGATTTAGGTCTCACATTTGGCATTGCCTAAAGAGACACAGCCTGCACAACTAGAAGCACTGTGGCCTCACAGAAGGAGTATGGCCGTGGGAGTAAGAGGACCTAGGTTCTAATCACAGCTCCGACACTTGTCTGCTGTGTTATCATGGGCAAGTCACTTAACTGTTCTGTGCCTCAGATACCTTCTAAGTGAAATGGGGATTAAGACTCTGTGCCTGACACGGACTGTGTCCATCCCGTTCAGTTTATATGTACTGCATTACTTAGTACAGTGCCTAGCACATAGTATTTAAGCATATATGTTTTAGGTATTTACTATCTGCTATATATATATAAATATATATATTTATATCATATATTTTATTATATTTATATTACGTATGTTATATTATATACATATTAAAACATACATGCTATATATACTTCATATCTAAACCATGTACATACCTTACTTCACAATTTTTGGAATACTTCGAGTCAGTAATATTTTAAAAACAGTTGTGACAGATGGATTGCCCTGGCTTCAAGAACCTATTCATTCTGTATATATGCTTTTAAGCGTCTGGGAGAATTTTCTACCCAGGCTGGATTTATCATTTAAAAAGGTCAGAGAAAGGGGGATTCAAAAAACAAAAAGGAGAAATTTGGGTCTGGCAACAGATACCATGTAGGCAAGAGGAGTGAAGGAACCACATATGAATACTAGCTGAGGTTGGGTTTTTTTAACTGAACTTTCCTTTGTTCGTGAAATCAATTCCTTAGTGACTGCAGTCTTTATATAGGGGAAAAATTTAAGCGGCAGAGGGATATCCTGGAAAACTGCCCTAATATGAAGTCATAGGATAATAATTACGCTAAAATTTAGGACACCCCAACTATAAATAAGAACATTATTTTGGGTAAAGTCTTTATGAAGAGGAGAAATGATCAGCAATGAGAATAGGGCAATGAAAGAGGTAAGAAAAAGAGCACTAAAGAATTCCTTCCCTAGTGTCCCCTCAACAACTCCTTTTCTCTTATAAGTTGAGAGTGGGCAGGTGAGGATACACATTTTTCTGAAGTTCCAGTTTTTGACATAACTCTGACGCCTCCTGTCTTGACCCTCACGATGGTTAACTGGCACCTCTGGACTGTCAACTTATCGTGGGCAGGGGATGCGTCTGTCATAGTGCTGTGTCGTATTCTCCCAATCCCTTAGTATAGTGGCCTGCGCACAGTAAGCACTCAGTAAATCTGACTAGAATAACAGGACTCCTGGAGCTGGCTCTATTTACCATAAGGACTAGGCAGTTCTGTTTGGAGTTCTTTTATGCCTGCTGTTGTCTACAGTGTCAACGCTTTTATGATACTTATGTAACAGTAAATTTTTTCTACATAATAAATAATGTTGGCATTTGTTAAGCGCTTACTATGTGCAGAGCACTGTTCTAAGCGCTGGGGTAGATACAGGGTAATCAGGTTGGCCTACATGAGGCTCACTGTTAATCCCCATTTTACAGATGAGGTAACTGAGGCACAGAAAAGTGAAGTGACTTGCCCACAGTCACACAGCTGACAAGTGGCAGAGCCGGGATTCGAACCCATGACCTCTGACTCCCAAGCCCGGGCTCTTTCCACTGAGCCACGCTGGTTCTCTAACTTCCTTGACCTTTGCTTTATTAGGTAGGGAGGTGAGTGGCACTCCAGCTCCTATGCTTACATGACCCAGAGCCAAGAGAGAAAGCCTCAAAATCTTTCTGGATTAAAGAGCATCAGTTCCCGGGCGTTATCTGGGAGAGCAAAAACACTTCTTGACCTCCCTCTCACCTGGAAGGGAGCAGAGGGGAGCTCATTTTAAGCCGAGCGGTGACGGCCTCAGGAAAAGGGGAAAAGCCTTGGACAGTTTGAATCCCAGGGCTTGCTGGGATCTCCTCCTCTGTGGTGACCACATTGGAAGTGGCAGAGTCACTTAAGGAGGCAGTGTGGCCTAGTGGAAAGAGCACAGGACTGAGACTCAGATGCCCCAGGTTCTAGTCCCAGCTCTACCACTTGCCTGCTGAGTGGAAGTCACAAAACCTCCCCAGGCCTCAGTTGCCTGATCTGTAAAATGGGGTAAAAAATCTGGTTCTCCCTTTATCTTAAAGGGAGGTCTTATGTGGGGCGGGGACTGTATCTAATCTGATTCTTTTAGATCTACTTTAGCGCTTAGCACAGTTCTTGGCACATAGTAAGCACTTTATACATTCCATCAATATTATTACTACCTAGGGTGGATGGGTGCCAAACCGTTTCGGCTAAAGTAGTACGGTTTTGAGTAACGGTGGCTTTCTGTGACGATGCACCATCTTCCCCATCATTTAGAAAGGACAACACTTTACTCTCTACCGACTGCCCGTGGACTGCATTGCTCTTAACACGCTACCTGTGGTTCGTTGGCATTACTGAATTCAGGTTTAACAGTGAACTTTGGAAGGTGAGTTAATATACGTTACTGATAGAATTTTCTCTCCAGCTTGAACAGCACAGACTACTAACAGTATTTTAATTGTAAGAATGATTTGGAAGATCCTTTATGTTCTTTTCAATATATTTATGTCCAGGGCAGGCTCAGAATGTGTTCTTAAGTTGTCAAACACTCCTGAATTCCAGCTGATGTGAATGAAGCCAAGGGGTTCTTAACACCCTTTGCCCCACAGACCTTTGGTTATGTCAACTGCGGGTACATTTGGAACTCTAACCCCTGCAGTGGGGAAGGGAGAGCTATATAATAAAAGACAACTACATATTTTTAATAGGGAAAACATTTAAGTTCAAGCAATTTTAAATTCAAAACAGTTTTCCATCTGTTTTGTAACTTAAGAGTAGAATGTCATATTCAATTTCCAAAAAAGTAGTAAGGAAATCACTCTGGACTCAGATTAAACGAATTAAATTTTAGAGGCTTATTATCAATATAAAATAGGATATAATTAAAAAGATGTTTTATTAATACTCCAATGCATATAATTTTTAAAATGATGGTAAAAATGAGACTAAAATGACAGGTCACAGTGCACTGTAAGGTATAATCCAACCAAGTCATATTAGATTTCAATATTCAGCTTTTAAGCTGTATTGAAAACTTACAGAAAGTCAAAATGCTAACTTGGGAACAGGAAAAAAAAACATGACATTGAAACCCTCTTAAAATAGTGGTATGCGTTCCCATATCGATTCAATCTTAATAGGAGGTCTCTAAGAATAAGTAACACAGAATTTACATTGGCTACATGAAAAACTAAGGGGAGTCGAGGTAGACTGATGGCTACACTGATATCAGTGGAGTTGAATTGTTGGCTTTGCTGAAATTTCAAGAAAAGCAATTTACTGAGCATGCTCAGTAGCTGTAATTCAATTCTTACATTAGTTGCATCAAAACACAACGAAAGGTGCTAACAAATTTAGAATATAGACAGCTAAAACTCGATTTCAAAAGTTTCTTTTCTATCCTCAATATCAAAGAGAGCCAAGCTGTAGTCATCTTTTCTAATTTAGATCATGTATATGTGCAATACTGAAAAGGCGGGTAGCCTTGGGGTGGCAGGCAATACTATTTTGGGGAAAAAAACATTATATTTCCTGTGTAACTTCAGACAGACAGCACTTTCCTGTAATTCTCCTATCTTTATTTTTGAACTCTAATGGCAGTTTAATTTCCACTTAGTCTCCTATATAAATTTTAATTTTATTGGCATTTAATCTTTAACCTCTCATATGGGACCTATTTCTAGGGAGAAGGGTGACCTACTTAGCACTAGAAATTTGGAAAATAAAATATCACAAAACCTGGGGTTTTGTAGGATTCAATTTTTACTTCAGGCTTTCGAGCAAACAACATTTATTTGGCTATGGTCTGGCTTTTGGTTCAGCTTTCTGGTTGTAATTCTATGGACACATTTCACAGCAGTTATTTTTCCAGGAAAACAACAAGGCCTTCTCCCTTTTCTCATCCAAGCTTATTTTCCATCCCTTAATTCTCAACTCTTAGTTTTGAGTTTTTCTATGCACAAACTAATCAAGAAATATTTCTGACAAGCATTCGAGCCTATGAAAACTTCAGTTTTACTTTTTTCTATTTTTGTTTGTGAGCATACAGAACAGAACTGTTTCTTCTAACAATTATAGGATGATTTGGAGGCACACATTACCTAAGACTATAAAAGACTCAGTTTATTCTTTAAAATAAAAAAAGTAACATAGACAATCCTCACCAAAAGCTTTAGCTGAGTTATTTCATATATTACATTCAAGAGAAAATACAATGGTTTCTCTACCTATTTCTTCTGCTCCTTCCCTTAAAAATACTTCACCAAATTTCGAAGTTCCTTCCCATCACTGTTAATGATGTTGATCTCACTGTTTGTCACCTACCTGTAGTTTTATTTAAACAATCAATTAATGGTATTTGTTGAGTGCTTACTGTGTGCAGAGCACTCTAAGGGCTTGGGAGTGTACAGTACAACTGAGTTGGTAGACATGATCCCTGCCACAATGAAAGCAATTGGCAAAGAACTACATAAAAACCAGGACTCATACAATAGGTCTGGTTTCAAATCCTTAAACATTATTGAGAATATTAATAATAATAATTATGGCATTTGTTAAGCGCTTACTATGTGCTGAGCACTGTTCTAAGCGCTGGGGTAGATAGAGGGTAATCAGATTGTCCCACGTGGAGCTCACATTTTTTAATCCCCATTTTTTTTTTTTTACAGATGAGGGAACTGAGGCACAGAGAAGTAAAGTGACGTGCCCAAGGTCACACAGCGGACAAGTACTTTTGGGGCATACAGTGATTGACAACGCTTACAACTGATCTGTTGATTGGCTAGAAATTACGGTGTCAGTTACAGTAAAATTAACTCTCCCCTCAAACTGCAAAGTTTCCTTCATTTAAAGGTTGGTCTTTGTATATATTCGAGTATATATGGACCTTTCCACCTTTGTTGACATTTTAAGTAGTTTGGTTGGTTTCAAATATATAATATAGATAGTAATGCTCTATCAGCTGAATTAAGAATGGAAAATACTGGCAGTACTTGTTTTCTAAGATATTTTACCTCCCAGCAGAACTAAAGGCTTATACATGTCATTTGGAATTTATACATGATTATACCTGGTTATACATTAAAATGGTTTAAAATGTTGGTGATTACTAACAAGGAGATGAAAATATGTTTGACTCGTAATAAATGCACAAAGGAATCCAACAAATTTTACCGTGAAGTTCAAAAACAGTTTCTAGCATAAATATTGAATGTCCATGATGCCCCGGTAGAGATATTGAATTAGTTTTCATTCGTAAGGCATTACACAGTGTTTGTACGCTGTCATTTAGAAAACAAGTGATTGGAAGAGGAGTCAAACACGTAGATGTTGTTTCCCTGAGTTTTTTACTTATCAATTTTGGTAGAAAAATGTCTAAAATTAAAAGTTTAAATTTGTCCTTTTATTACTAATGTGTTGATTTTATACCAAATATGGGTACAATTACTTACTCAAGAAGATCTGGATCCAGTCCTTCTGATATCATTTTGTTTCTTATTGCCATTACAGGAACACCCTGAAAAAAATTTGAATAGATCCATCAGAAACACTACTCCCTTCCTACTTTTTCCCCTGCTCCCAAGTAAGTCTAATGACTTCACTATTTCATATCTATTTAATTCTTTAAAAAGTGCTAATGCAAAGGTAGGAATCACTTTTACTAAGATTCAAACTAAATTCTCAGTTGGCAGTGCTGTTTGCAATCAGTTCTGTTGCTCTTGGAATCATTAGCTCCACCCAAACTCCTACCTCGTTAATCCACTCACTTATCCTATACCGTATTGATTACTCTATCAGCCTCCTTGCTGACCTCCCTGCCTCCTGTCTCTCCCCACTCCAGTCCACACTTCACTCTGCTGCCCAGATCATTTTCCTATAAAAACATTCAGACCATGTTTCCTCACTCCTTGAGAAACTCCAGTGGTTCCCTATCCACCTCCGCATCAAGCAAAAACTCCTCACCATTGGCTTTAAAGCAATCACCTTGCCCCCTCCTACCTCACCTCATTACTCTCCTACTACAACACAGTCTGCACACTTCACTCCTCCAATGCTAACCTTCTTGCCGTGCCTCGATTTTGTCTATCTCAATCCTTTGATCGTATTTACTGAGTGCTTACTGTGTGCAGAGCACTGTACTAAGCGCTTGGAAAGTACAATCCGGCAAGCCTGGAAAGCCCTCCATCCCCATATCCGACACACAATTACTCTGCTCCCACTTCAAAGCACATCTTGAAGACACATCTCCTCCAAGAGGCTTTCCCTAAATCCTCTTATCCCACCCCCTTCTGTTTCGCCCTGACTTGATGCATTTATCCGTCACCCCCCTTCCGGCTCCACAGCATTTATGCATATATCTGGGTCCTTTATTTTATCTATTTATTTTATTTATATTAATATCTGTCTCCCCCTCTACACTGTAAGCTCCTTATGGGCAGGGAATGTATCTATTGTTATATTTTACTCTCCCAAGTCCTTAGTTCAATTCTTTGTGTATAGTAAGAGCTAGATAAATTCGATTCAATTATCTTCCGCATTAGCATTTAGGACATAGTAAGCACATAAGTTAAAATAATAACTGTGGTATTTGTTAAGTGCTGATTATGTGCCAAGCACTATTCTAAGCACTAAGGTAGATAGTTCTAAGCTCTGGGATAGATACAAGGTAATCCAGTTGTCTCACATAGGGCTCACAGTCTTAATCCCCAATTTCCAGATGAGGTAACTGAGACATAGAGAAGTTAAAGGCTTGCCCAAGTTCACAGAGCAGGCAAGTGGCGGAGCCGGGATTAGAACCCATGTCATCTGACTCCCAGGCCTGTGCTCTTTCCACTAGGCCACGCTGCTTCTCAACTGTTATGAACCACCATCACTACCGCCTAGGCACTTGAGTCCCTGCCCCTCAAGCTTTTTACTTACCGAACCCCCAACCCCACAGCATTCATTTACATATCTTTATACTCCGTTGCTCCCCTTAACAGTAAATTTTACATCTATCTCTTCCATTAGACTGAAAGCTCTTTGAGTAAGTGACTACTTATTCCTTTGTCTAGATTTTTAATAAATGTCAGTTCAGATTACAACCACCCTAAAATACAATCAACCCAGAGATACAACTAGTACTGTTATTTATCTTAAACCAACTGGCCCTGATGTTCCAGCAGAGGGGTACAGGTAAATAAACCCCTTCCTCTTTCCTCTCATCCTGGGCCAAGATTAAATAATTAATAAGATATGGATCTTGGAGGAAGCCCTGCCCACAATTTAAGTCAGATTTCCAAGGTGTAGATGAGCCCCCTGAGTGGATACACAAAGTGGTTGAACTGGGGAAGAGCAAACTGAATTTAGAAATGGATGATGCACATGTTGATGAGTTAACTTCATCTCAATCGGAGGAATCACCCAACGAGGATTTCTCTGACAACCTAATGGATCACTGCAAGATGCTGGTTTCTCCCTATCAAAATTTTATGATTTGCAGCAATTTTCAAGACAGCAAACGCACACGTAAATATAACCGAGGCGATGACCTTAATGGAGAGAGGACGTCAGTGGTACACTAAAATATTTAAGTTTGCTAGTACAAGGTGCTTAAGAAGAAAAGCTGGCTTCTTCTAAACCTAAACTGGATGAATTCTTCATTAAAGTTGAAAAAAGCTGCAAGATCATGACCTTTCGGCAGACAAGCTTCTAACTCCTACACCTACAAAGACTCATAATCATATTACAACTCCCCATTTATTTTATATTGAGGTGTTATTCTTTGAATTACTTAATAAAGATTATACAATAGATTAGTAATGTTTATCATTAAAGTACCTAGTAGGTGCTGAATTTTATATTACTTTTCCAGGGGTACTGGAATAGATCCTAACACAGAACATGTATGCTTATGGGAAAACCTACCCCATGACATAACCTTGCTCAGTGCAGTCACTTTTTCCAAAGTGGTGTACTTTAAAAACCCTTTCACACAGGCCTACCTAAAAGGCTTGCTAAAAAACTGTGGGGAAGGAAAGGACACTAAAACTATGAAGCTAAAGTGCAAAGTTGACGGTTTTTCATAAATCCGCTAGAAACTATTGACATCTTGGGAGGGGTTTGCCTTCACTGATAACAGAGGAAGAGCGCCTTGTCCCTTGGCAAAGCTGAATGGTCTAAAGAAAGAACTTTGGGAAAAGAGCGCTTTGGGAAAAGCAATTTTCTCCCATGCTGACCGCTTCTGATTTGCTCCTCTGTGGGACCACGCCGGAATAGGTGATTAGGTCATTTTAGGTCATTTTCTCTTTGCTTGAACAAAAAGGTGGCCGGGGAGAGCTAATCTGGAGCCAACTTGCTGTCTTTGTTCCTCCCATGTCACCCTTCGAGCCATACCGCACTCATCTCTGTGCCTTCACTCATGCTCTTCTCCTGCCATGGAAATTCCTACACCCCTCATCAGGCAGACCCAACTCTCCCTACGGTCACATTGTTCCTCAAATCCCAACTTCTCCAACAAACCTTTCCCACCAACACCCTGACCCATATAGCCCTCAGCCAACTCCAGCACTTTCGAACTTATTTACATGCTTCTTAGCATTAATGTACAGGTGACTGCTCAATTTATTCTGACCACTTTAGCTGAAAATATTTTTAGGTTTGTCTGTGAACGGCCTATGATCGGGGAACTTGTCATTAAGTTACTCCACTCTTCGCATGCACGTAGCGCAGTGTACTGCACCAAATGGCTGCTCGGTGTTACCAATTCTACTGAAGAAACCACTTTTAATCCCATCCCCAAAGCGAAAGCTTAGAGCACAAGGTATAGTCAGACCAGTCAAGATTTGCATTTGCAGCTTTCAATGTGACTATAAATATTATTCCCTAATCCTTAGTGTCTTTAAATTTTCCCTAAAACTCTGTTGGTATCCTTTCCAAACTACAATGATAATAACAATAATAATGTTGGCATTTGTTAAGTGCTTATTATGTGCACTGTTCTAAGCGCTGGGGTAGATACAGGGTAATCAGGTTGTCCCACGTGAGGCTCACATTTAATCCCCATTTTACAGATGAGGTAACTGAAGCACAGAGAAGTTAAGTGACTTGCCCACAGTCTCACAGCTGACAACTGGCAGAGCCAGGATCTGAACCCATGACGGGTGACTCCCAAGCCCGGGCTCTTTCCACTGAGCCACGCTGCTTCTCTACTGTATCAACCTTGACTTTGGCCATTATTCTGTTTGCAAATTGGATTCGTGCATTATCCCCGAGGCCTCTACAGAGTTAGCAAACAAATCTTGGCCAACATTGAAGCAGTGTGGCCTACTGGAAAGAGCACGGGCCTGGGAGTCTGAAGATGTGGGTTCTAATCCTGGCTCTGCCACTTGTCAGCTGAGTGACCTTGGGCAAATCCCTTAATTTCTCTGTGCCTCAATAATTGAATACCGGTTCTCTTTTCTAGTTATATTTTGAGCCCCATGAGGGGCAGGAACTGTGTTCGACCTAATTATCTACCTCCGTGCTTAATGCGGTGTTTGGAACGTAGTAAGTCCTTAACAGATATCCGTTATTATTATCTATACATCCTGTATTCCTAAGGCTAGTCTAAGTACAGGATGGTCATGCTTAGTCCTAGAAGGTATTATACAGCTGAGTAGCCCCATCAATCTCTCCAAGGAAAAGCTTCGAAGTCTAATAGGTCTTCCTGCATTCCCTTTTATACAAGAACACAAGAAATGTCATTACTGGGTCAGATCAGTACTGTCTTTGGCAGGGACAACAGTAGAGTTAAAGGAATCATGTGATTGTTTCCCTCCTTGTCATCCATGTAATGTGTAGTGTGAGACTATGAACATCTCTTAACTTTTCCTTCTATATTCCTAACTTTCTCTCTAATACCCCATTATGGACTTCTTGTCCATGAATTTATCCAAATCCCTCTTAGACCTGCTGATATTTTTGGCCACCACAACTTCCTTTGGTAAAGATTACCATATGCTTACCACCCACTGTGTGAATAAGAGCTTCCGTTTGTTATGAGCCTACTACCTTCGGGCTTTAATCGGTAGCCACTTGCCTGTTGAGGGACTTAAGCAACAATTCTTTTTGCCCAGCCTAGTCTTTATGCTTTTGTAAACTTCAATTATGCCTCTTCTCAGCCTTTAATTTTCTTGCCTGCAGAAAGCAGGCCTTTTCAGTCTAATATCAGATGGATTCCCTGCACCCCTCCCAACATGCTTCTCCTTGTTAATTCTTGGATTCAAACCTTTATATTCTGATTTTTACAATATTTAGCACTCCACTGTGTGCTGGTGACTGCTTCACAAACACTTTTTGATGACGCAACTTCACAAATTGCATTGGACTGTCTGTTCCACGAATGGTTTGCCATCGGATGAATAATATGAAATAGTGGCAGGACTAGGACCTGAAGAATGTCAGCCTCAGATCAATTTTGAGCCTCTATGCCAGTAAGAATGACAAAAAGAACCACAAGGATAGCCTGTAGGGCTGAAAGAGGAGGCACAATTTTAATTTTAGGTAAATGTTCAAATACCAAACAAATGAAAAATGCCTACCTCCTAATGATAGTTTATGTGAAATGATCTGAATCTCAATCTAGACTACTACAGGCGGGGCCTGAGGACAATATGGAGTTTCAGTCTGAGGAGGAGCTCTCAACCTATTCTGGGGGAGGCCAGTAGATCATTTAAGAGACAGTGTTGGAAATATATGCTGTAATTTACCTACCACGCAGCTATTCAGTGAATCCAAAAAACAATACATAAAACAAAAAAAAACAGACTCAAATGATAATTCTGATATTGATATCTCCCAAAAAGGCTAAATTTAAAAGAGATTACTAAGTAAATCTAAGTAATCCTCTCGATTGTAAGCTTGGTATGGCAAGGTAGCCGATCTACCAACTCTGTCATACTGTACTCTTCCAAGTGCTCTGTACAGTGCTCTGCACACAGTAAGTGCTCAATAAATATGATCCAAAAGTAAAACTGAAGAGAATGTATGGGGCTGGAGAAAGAGCCGAGTTGACATGATATTTAAAAAGAGACCACTCAGTTTCTAATAACTATGGCTTGGTGGTATAAGGCCCCTCTTCAAATTCAACTATTTGCTTTAATTTGACTTTAGTTTAATCCACAGGATATCATTGAAAGGTTGTACAAATAAAATGCAAAGCCAAGAAAACTGAAAGGCGGGGGAGAGGTGGAAGGAGAAAGAATGTTTCCCAAAATATAGCTAAGGAAAAGAAAGTAAAGATAGGGGAGGGGGGAGAGTGTGGAGAAAGAGGGAAGCTCGGTGGGCAGATGTTTGAATTAAGGACCCTATTTTAATATCAACTAACCAAGTGCTTAGTTCAGTGCTTTGCACACAGTATTCAATAAATACTAATTTAATAATAATAATAATAAATTTCTGAGGTTGGTTGGGGTAGACGCCCAAGAGAGTGGACACGAATAAGATAAGGATTTAAATACTTTTCACCACGTTATCATTTCACTGGCTGCAGGCTTTCTCAATTTCAACACCATCTTAAACACTTATCACTTGGGGGCACAATTCATAAGAATTATCTGGCCTGCATTTGGATGGTTGTATTCCAACAGGATTTGCTCCATTGATGCTGTTCAGAGAATGTGCTGCTTTGCCATATTCTGCTCCAGAGGTCAAGAAACAGTGCCTGACTTGCTAAATTCCAAAATGAAAAAAAAAGTGTCCAATTTCTGATCACCAAGGGATAGAGCTACTGGTGGTCTAAGAGGGCCACGAGAGACCTCAAAACCTAAGTATACAGAACTGTGGGGGTTTTTTTTGGCATGGGACAAATGCAGTTTGTCCAAGGTAAGTAAAGGAGGAGAGAGAAGGCAGCCATAAGCCTGGTGTTCCAGAAAATCACGTCTGTATTTGCGTCACTGGAGAAAATGTGTAAGAAAGCCAGACAAATGAAATTGATTGCAATAGTTAAGTATGACTTCTTAGCACAACAGAAGGTTACATTTTGGGGTTTAAAATGTAAAATAGCATATATTTGTTTGCTCTAAGTGTTACTGGAAGTCAGGTTACCAGATCCCTTTATGCCAGGGCTTACTTTTCCTGAAAATTTAAAGCTAAACACCACTAGGGGAACATTATTTTCCAGTTTTGCACCATGCAAATTGCTGTTTCCCTTTCACTCACTATCACCACAAAAAACAAACAGGACATCTTGGGTTGTTCTCCTAAATTTGTGGGTCTGGGTAACGAAAACAGTTTCATTAACAAAAGAAAGAGAGAAAACAGGCACACAGCTTGCTTAGGGATTGGATTAACAAAGAAATCACAATCCAAATTGATAAACTAAAAGGTAATTTTGGTTATTTACAAAAAGAGGCCAAGAATAGACATATGCAGCCTTATACACAAATTAAATACCTCTAAAATAAACATTGCTATTCACTATGCAATTTTCACTGGCTCTGAGCATTTGTTTACTTGCCTACCTAGAGGACTGCTCTAGCATTATTATGATTTCCAGGCCCTTACACTCTGATATGGGATTGAGATAGCTATCATTAAGTCTGTTTACAAAAATGTAGACACTAAAAACTCAACTGGGTTTATTTTCAGGGTTGGGAACCAGGAAGATGAACCCCATCCCCAACATACCTACCCATACAGATACTATTTCCCCAAACCTCACCCTTTAAAGGAAATGCTGTACTTTAATTATTAGGGTGAATTTAGTTTAGAGTCCAATTTACTGACAGTTGCATCAATTTCCCTATGCCACTATGAATGACCTCCTGGGCTCACTTCTATCATTTGGTCAGTAGCCTTCTTAATTGCAATAAATGGGAGTTTCAGAAATGGGAGAGATGAGATATGGGTGTCCAGGTCTGTTTGTTCAAGTGACTATACAGCCCCATGCCTGCCCGGGTCAATATGAAGTTTTCTTTGATTGTAGCCCAGGAGAGAAACTATTTCCACTTAGGTAGTTTTGTAAAGTGCCCAGTGTTAGGCTACACACAAACAGGCAATAAATAAACACTGTTGTTACTTCCGATAAACGTTTTTCTCACTTCCTGACTTCTGGCTTCAGTTATAAGTACAGTCTTTAACACCAGACTGAGTTATTGGACAACAAAGTTTACTATCTTTTATTAGAGTACAGCTTCTTGATGGTACTTATATGCAGTTGTGTCTCGTTTTAGAAAAGTTCTTTTTACTCTCACAATGGCATGAGGATTTTGATATGGAACCCCATTTGTTTTCCTATGTAAACAGTTCTTTTGGAGTTAATAATGTACAAAAAGACAAGTTTAAAAATCCTTTCCACATTCAGTATCCATCTCATTCTAATTCACCATTTGCTTGGTTTTTAAGGTTAACGGCAGTAAAATTCTAAACTATCTTGTTTTAGCAAAAAAGTCCAAACTTTTGTGTTCCTATAGCTCGTAAAACAGCTGAAGCAAATTTTGTTGAAGCTTGGCAACCAAAAAAAAGTAAATAAACTGAGACTAAGAATGGAAAGTTACAGCCTGAAAGGGATATTTCTGCCAAAGTTTTTAACTGACTGAATAGAGCAATTCCACAAAGAACTCCCCTTCATCACCTTAATTATAGCATGATTGGCACAAAAATACAATGGGTTGGATATTTTCAAAATGTAAGTTCTCTGAGTAAATTCAGCTTTGTTCCTTAAAAACAAATCTGTTTTGTAAATTCAGAAATATGCCATGCAACATACCAGACTCCCAAACTTGATGTATTTAGCATCAAATATATTTTATTTTTGAAATTATTTCAAGATTATGGTTGCTTTTGGTATTTAGCTTCTCTGTTATTTTTCACTTTCTCCCCGACCCACCTTGTTTTGCTTTTTAACCCAAGTGATGGTGTGCCAGAGGATTAAAAATCTTGACTGACCTTTAAGAAAAAATCTGGGTGTTAGATATTATTAAGACAATAGGCTCAAGTGTACAGTAGCCAGGAATCCTTCTACAACTCTAATGGAGACTGGCACTTCCCCTCACTATTTTTTGGGTCTATGACTGGTCTTTGAAATACGATCAAGAATTTCAGGCCCCTATGACGGCTGCACGCCAGAGATATATATTTTCCACAGACTGCAAGACAATTTATGTTAAATAATAATAGCAGTGGTCCCAATCCAACCAAATATCCAACTATTCCCTGAGAATGAAGTATTCACCTTCTCAAGGAGAATTAACTACCTCAGGGTCCTGAGTGGCAGTAAGTCAGGGAGATTGGACTACAGGTAGATTAGACCTCAAATATTTTTTATCAGCTCTACTTACCTAACAACGGTAGAGTGATTATGCAACTGTTAGTAATCAATAACGTGAAAGAAAAGAGAAGTGAAGAAGGCTAAACTGTGGGCCCTGTTTTTTCTTTTCGGGCCTCTCTAACTTGCCTAGCTGAAGTAAAGTGGCAATATTCTAAATCATCCTTTCAGGGAAGTACATACAATTCACTAGCCCTGGTTTTTTTTGTTGTTGTTGTTAAATTAATAATGTTGGTATTTGTTAAGCGCTTACTATGTGCCGAGCACTGTTCTAAGCACTGGGGTAGACACAGGGGAATCAGGTTGTCCCACGTGGGGCTCACAGTCTTAATCCCCATTTTACAGACGAGGGAACTGAGGCACAGAGAAGTTAAGTGACTTGCCCACAGTCACACAGCTGACAAATGGCAGAGCTGGGATTCGAACTCATGAGCCCTGACTCCAAAGCCCGTGCTCTTTCCACTAAGCCATGCTAAATTATTCCAGCATAGCCTAAAGAAGAAAACTTGGCCATGTTTTCAAAAGCCAAAATCATGGACACTGTTACACACTGGATCAGAATTTACCATCTGAACAGCAAGTTCCAGCCAAGCTCACCACTTAGTTTGGTTACCACAGGGACAGGGTGATCAAAGTGGATCCTGGGGAACTATGGATGGAACATGTTTCAAAAGAATTTTGACATGGCTCTATATAAAAGTCTCAAAAAAAAAAAAAACCCCAACAGAAATATGATTGGAAAATAACGTTCTTTCATGGATAAAACATGGCCAGAGGTAAGAAACCGAGGGTAGGGATCAACTACTTTCTAGGTGGAGAGGGTAAAAGGTGGGGTTCTCCAGGGATTGGTGCTAGCATCTGTTTTGCCTTGCATCTTCTTTATTTAAGGGATTGAGAGAGTAAATAGAGGATTTGGGTTCTAATTCTGCCTCCACAACTTGTCTGCTGTGACCTGGGGAAGTTACTTCACTTCTCTGTCTCTCGGTTCCCTCAACTACAAAATGGGGGTTCAATACGTATTCTGCCTCCTTCTTAAACCTGTGAGCCCCATATGGGATCTGATTATCTTGTAGAGACCCAAGCACTTTACCAAGTAAATACATAGTAAGTGCTTAACAAAAAACAGATTTATTATTATTAAATTAAAAAACATAACCAAAAGCATTTCTACTGCAGGTGACACAAACCTCTTCTGGACAATGAAACGCCAAGCAGCAAGAACCCACAATGTTGAGTTTGCTGAAAAACAGCAGGCGAATTTCAATGTGAGAACTGCAAGGTCATTCAGTTAGAAATCTTAATTACCTCAAGTTAATGGCTTCGAAATACCAGTCACAATTCAGTTAAGATCTTAAAGTCACTGCACGGTTTGTTTTTCCCCCTCAAAACATGGGTCCAATGGGTAGTTGTAGCCAAAAACTGGGCATCATCAGAAAGGGGATAAAGAACAACATATAAAAACCAAATTCTTTGTGGTCAGGAAACATGTCTACCAAGTCTGTTATAGTGTACTCTCCAAGTGCTTAATGGTCTGAACACAAAAAGTGCTCAATAAATATGATTAATGTCATGCTGCCCTTGAAATACTTTTTGAAATTTTGGACAACACATCTTAGGAAATTTATAATAGATGGGCAGGAATTATCTCTATTTGTTGCCGACCTGTACATTCCAAGGGCTCAGTACAGTGTTCTGCACATAATAAGTGCTCAATAAATACTATTGAATGAATGATGGCTAGGAAGATGGAGAAGCTACTATAAGATAATAGATTGAGAAGACCAGTGTAGAAAGATAACAGCCAAGGGGAGATATGATGCAAGCTCACAAAACCAAGAATAGGTGATGGGCAGGGTGAACAAAGAATTGTTATTCTGCCATATCCATGATAACCAGTTACGGGGGCATCTTTTAAGCTTAAAGTGGTAGGTTCAAAGCAAAATATCTTCAAAAGCATTGGGGGCAGGGAGGGGGGATCCTGATGAATTAACTTCTTCAGAGAATTGGGCAGGTGCAAAATATCATCAGGTTCAAAAGAGGTTTGGATAAATTCATGCATGAGAAGTCAAATGAATGCGATACCAGAAAAAAATTAGGGATGTACAGGGAAAGTAGTGGCAGCATAATGGTATAGCTTGAACTACTAGAGTGTATGATAAATAAGAAATAATTACATGACTCCTGGATATCTTGCTGCCAATGTGGAAGACAAAATATTGGGCTTGATTTGGCCCAGTGTGGCATTAATTAAAAGGGCATTTTTTGATCACGGGACCTTAGATGTTAACACGAGGGGTTGGCTATATCAGGTTTCCTGATTCCCAGAGACTGATCTTTCTATTCTTTACTTCTACCTTCCACTTGTTCCAATCTTCCAACTGATTGTCTTGTCCTCCTAAATAGTTATATTTACTTAAAAAAGGGTAATGGGCAGAGAGCACTTTCAACTCATACCTTTAATTAAAGGGAAATCGAGGGCTTCGTATCATCTTTACATTTCTTACAAAAGGCATAAAATTTGTCTTTATCTGATTCTTTATGAAAAATGAGTCGATATAGGCTTTAAAGTGATGTGGCCAAGGTAACAATCGTCAGCAGTCTGTTGGGACTAAAACTCTTTTAGTGCAATGTTCTTTTAGATCAAGTGGTTATTATCCCAAACTTTTAGAGGAATTGAAACCTAAAAGGTCAAGATTTCATCTGAAATAATGTCATTTTCTTTATTGGTACTTATTAAGCACATACTATGTGTCAAGTATTGTTCTAAGCGCTTAGAGGCAAGATAATCAGGTTGGCCACAGTCCCTGCCCCACAAAGGGCTTGCAGTCTAAATTGGAGGAAGGAAGATTTAATTCCCATTTCACAGATGATGCAACCGAGACACAGAGAAGCTACATGACTTGCCCAAGGTCACACGGCAAGTAGTGGAGTCAGGATTAGAACCCAGCTCATTACGTTCCTCCCATTCGAGTATCCCCCCTCCCTACCCCTCCATCCGCTCAGAGAAATACTCACGGGAGCAGAATTGTCTTTCACGTAAAGCGAGAGCAGTAACAGCTGGAACAGGTGACAGGAGAAAAACAGCATGGGGATGTCTCAAAGTCTCTGGCACTTTCCTTTATCACTGACTCCTGTCACTTCTGTTGCACCTAACCATGTTCTCCCTGCCAAGTACCCATTTACTGTCTCTACTGCCTGCCTTCAAGGTCGTGCTGGCTGAAAACCTGTTCCAGCCTAATGTTTCTTGATTTCTTTTATTGCCGTGATTAATCAATCAGCTGCATCTGGGCAATGACAATGTGCACCGCACTCTAATAAGCATTTGGGAGAGTGCAATTCAACAGAGTCAGTAAGGCATGATCCCTGCCCACAAAGAGCTTAGAGTGTAGGGAGGAGATGTTAAAATGGATTAGAGATAGGGGAAATAGAAGAATTTAAGACTATTTACACGAAACGGTCAAAAGGTTGGAAAATGTCTTCTTTGGTACACTGAGAGCCCTATTTCCTCCATGGAAGGTTAATGCCTAAAAAGCAAATCATGACAGCAAGAAGACGGATGATGCTGGAGTACCTGCCATCGGGAATGACACGAGCCTCGAGCCTGCGACTTTAGCCCCTACGAAATGGAATTGACTACAGTAGTAGAGGCTCACAAAACATCCCTTGCACTGTCTCGTTCCTGGCAGTCACGTTCCCATGAGGGTGAAGAGCACGTTGGCAGGCAGAGGTGCAGCTCACTGAGAATTGCGTGCAAGATTTTCTATCCGCAGGACTCACCATTAGCAAACTGATTGCAGCATATTGCTGACATTGCACCACATGGCGGATCAATCGATCGTGCTTTCTGTGTGCGGAGCACAGTACTAAGTGCTTGGGAGAGTACACGACAGTGAAATTGGTAGACACATTCTGCGTCCAAGACGAGCTTACAATCTAGAGGGACTGTTCAGACCAAGCAGGCAGTTGTTTTGGTAGCCGCTGAGGTCTTACCTACCCATATTAACCAGCCATACTTGTGGAATGGCCTAGGTGATTCTTCAAACCGAAGTCTTCACTACTGATAGCCTAGGCCCGGCACGGAAAAACAACCAGGACTAGAATGCAGGTTTCCTGATTCCCAGAGACTGATCTTTCTATTCTTTACTTCTACCTTCCACTTGTTCAACAACAAGACTAATGTATTTATGTAAGTACATGATAAGCAACACAGATCAGTGGCAAATGTTCTTCAAAATTAGGTTGGTGGAGACAAATATACAGATTTTAAGGCATAATAAAAAAACATGGCTTTTCTGAGAAGGGAGGAGGGGGCAATCCTTACATTCACATATGTCCAATAAGAAACGCTGCTAGAGGTGTCTGCCTCAGAAGAAAAGAATCTGTCTGTCCCTACTGCTTCCTGAGTAGTGTCGAGCAAAGTACTGTTCTAATATCGGGTCAAGAGGAGTAATTCCATTAGGGTTTCCAGTCCTAACCATTTCACCCCTTTAACTACACTATTCTCAGAGTAGTGGCCCATCATGTCTGCCGGGCCTCACTCCACGCATGCCTTCAATTGGCACAGCGCCAGGAACGAGGATGGCTGAAGGATGGATGCCTATCAGTGAGGAAAATAAGGAAAGTTGGCTTCAATTTTTAAAGCCAGTCTACATGATAAACAACAGAAGGGAATGCTGGATATAATAATAGTAATAACCATAAGTGCTTATTTTAGCCATGCACAAGCAGATTGGACACGGGTCCTGTCCCAGACTGGGCTCCCTGTTTAAGAGGGAGGGAGAATGGGCATTTTATTCCCATTTTTTAGATGAAGAAACTGAGGCCCACGGAGGATAAGCAAGTTTGCTCACGGCATGCAAGTGAAAGGGGAGGTACCACTGCCTGGGTCTCCTGACTCCCAATCTGTGCTCTTTCCACTAGACCACACTGCCTCCGTATGCATCAGCCTTCTGACTTACATTTTCATATTTGGGGATTTAGGCGTAAAAAGAAACTGGAAACAGAAAAATAAACGAAACTAGAAGGTATGTGAAACTGTAAAGTATTTTGAAAACCCAAATTGGTGCAAAATGCAAAAAAAGTATAGCACATTGCTAATCTTTTAATATTTAGGAGTAATCTTAATATACTTTGAAATCAGTTGCGTGACTCCTGATACATTAGTGTCAATGCACTCATAAAGCAACAAAGAAAAAACATCATAGCTGCTAGGCTAAATCCATGGTAATCTTTTACGAAGTTCAAATCAGGACTTGGCCATTTGCCCAATCTTGAGCCACAGTTAAATCCTCTGACCTCAACAAGCTCTCCAGGTCAGATGCACGCCTCTACGGCACTGAAGAAAAGAACCTTCCAGAGTCCTGATGGGGCAGCTAAAGGATCCAGCAGGACCAATTTGAAAAAAAAGTTTCAAAACATGTTAATTACTCTTGCAATGAACACTGCTTGCATCTACAAAAGGGTTTTGTTTTTGTTTTTGTTTTTTTTTTACAACCGGAATAATCGGAGCAGACCAATATCCCTGATTATCTACTTAATGAACATGTTTAATCATTTAGAACTTGTTCAACCTATCGTAATCAAAGTCATATTTACCACATTTGACGTCCACTTCTGGCAAGAGATTTATCAGAACCATCAGTACCAAGGAGATTATTCGGTTCAAATCTGTCAGCCAAAAAAAGTAGAACTAACTTGAAAAAGTCTAAGTGTCCGAAGAGACTGCCTTGGCAAATATAAAAAATACATGTCATTAGCCTCTTAATGTGGAAGTCGGACTTTCCCAGTAAAAGTTTACTACTGGCAGTGGCTTCACAGTATCTGCCAGAAGAAAGAGGATAAATGTGGGAAAAATTATATATATATATAGATATATATATATATATATCTATATATATATATACACAATGCTGGTTAAATTAGAAAGGCAGTATGTAATCCAGTACAAAGGCCTGTGCTGAACCCTTACAACAAACATTAAATCAGAATCAATTACCCACCAAATTCAGAACACAACAGCAATATTCACTAAAAATCTTGTAGAGAACGCCAATCAATTCAATGATAAAGTTCCAATAAAGTCATCAAAATCACCCAAATAGAGAGAAATTAAAATTTCGGAGTCAATCCAGAGTGCCCACTTTTCATTTTGAGTGCAGTGCTGACCTTGGGGCAGGTGGATGAGAAGGTGAGGAAGAAAAGAAGGGGAGAGGAAAACAAAGAGGGCAGAAAGGGAGGGGAAAGAGGAAGAAAGGGGAGGGAAAAAGGAGGGGGAGGGGGAAAGAGGGGAGAATGGGGAGGGGAAAAAGAGGAGGAAGAGGACGGTAAGGAAAAGGAAGGGAAAAGAAAGGCTAAGTGCACAATCCCTGCCACTTCTGGCCTCTCTCTGCTTCTGCCTTCACTGCTATCAGCAGCCCCGAAGGAAAGAACAATGTTAACAGTGGAGGACGGGCCAGCTGAGCCCAAGCCACTGTGGCTTGGGCAGCGATGGAGTCTAAAGCCGCACGGCAACAGACAATGGCAACCCTGGAAGGAGCGTGGTGGCTGTGCCAACCCAAACCTATGAAGCTTACGCAGCCACTGCAAACACAGCCAAGCACCTGCCAGGCTTCCCCGGCGAATCCTCAGAGCCCGCCGGGCTGGAAGGTGAAATGGGTGTGCAGCTCACCCTCCCCGGGTCTCTGGCTAGGGGCATGAAAAGACCGTGGCTCGGCCCCGGAGCCCAGTGATGGTGAGAGAATCCCCGTGGGCACCGGCACCCGCAGTCTGCTAGCGCTGGCCAAGAAATGAAGTCACTATCTTGGCTCTTCTTCTGGCTCCTTTCCAAAGAGCTGTGACCCACCCCCCGGCTGCTAGGAAGCTGGTAACAACTGTAAAGCGTTCAAAGTTTGAAAACAAATGCTAGTTTCTAGATTGGCTTTGTGACACTTAATTTTTCTGCAGAGAGATTTAAGCCCGGAATTCCTTCCTTAAGGGGGTCAGAAGTTGAGAAGTACTGAAAAGACAGCTTCACTACCAACTTTATCAGGCCTAAAATCAAACTAGTGCTGAAGAGATAGAATTTTATTTCTGTACAGTAAGTCATTAATTTTTTCACTTGCAAAATGGTTTCCAGGAAGTATGTTTCTAAGTTGAATTCACGTTTGTAAAATGCGCAGCGTGGCCTACTGGAAAGAGCCCGGACCAGGGAGTCGGAGGGCCCGGATTCTAATTCCGGCTCTACCACTCACCTGCCATGAGACCTTTGAGCAAGTCACTTAAATTCTCTGTCTCAATTTCCTCAACTGTAAAATGGGAATGAGATATCTGTTCTCCCTCCTACTTAGACTATGAGCCCCACGAAGAACAGATACTGTGTCTGATCTGTGCTTAACACACAGTAAAGTGCTTAAGTGATGCTTAGAGAAGCGACAGGGTGTGGTGGATGGAGCATGAGCCTTGAAGTCAGAGGGTCATGGGTTCTAATTCCTGCTCTGCCACTTGTCTGCCGTGTGACCCTGGGAGAGTCACTTCACTTCACTGGGACTCACTTACCTCATCTGTAAAACAGGATCGAGACTGTGAGCCCCCTGGGGGACAGGGACTGTGTTCAACCCGATTTCTTGCATCCACCCCAGTACATAGTACAGTGCCTGGCACAGAGTAAATGCTTAACAAGTACCATCAGTATTATCAGTATTATCAAGAGATTTGCACTCAAACAAGATGCCTCTTTGTAATTCTATTTTAATAACTGAATACAATTACATCAGAGGCTGGTGCTGGGAGGTTCTAGAGCTACACAAAGATTATTATCTAAACCCATGAGAGAAGATGCCTGTTCCAATACAGTAAAGCCAATACTGTCTCTGGTGTTACTCTCAAATATTTACAATTGCTTTCCAGGTAAACTTGAATCTAAACTTATGCCAGAGATGAAATACAAAGGGTGAAAATTTATTTTACTCTGATCTTTTCCCCTTCTTTGATATAGGTTTAAAAATAGTGGTCTATCATCATCAACAGTGGCATTGTTTGAGCACTTACTGAGTGCAGAGCACTGTACTAAGCGCTTGGGAGAATAAAATACAACAGAATTGGTAGACAAGTTCCCTGCTCTCAAATAAAAGCTATAACACACTAAATGTCTTTAAAATTTCTTTCGTTCCCAATGACATAAAAAAAATCATGTCATCGAAACAAAATAATACTAATAATTATGGTATGCGTGACTAATACTTAATAATTGTCGTATTGGTTAAGCGCTTACTATGAACCAAGTTCTCTGTTATGAGCTGGGGTAGATGGAAGATAATCAGGACATGCAGATTCCTTGACTCATGTGGGGCTCACAGTCTAAACAGAAGGGAGAACAGGTTTTGAATACCCATTTTTATAGATAAGGAGGTTGAAACACAGAGATGGTAAGAGACTTTCCCAAAGTTACACGGCAAGTAAGTGGAAGAGCCAGGATTGAACTCCAGGTCCTTTGACTCCCAGGCCCATGCTCTCTCCACTAAGCCATACTGTTTCTGCATCATGGCTTTGAGCATATCAGGAATCAAATATTGAAAACATGCTTCTAAAGCTCTTGGCTAACATCTATTTCTCTCCTGCTACTTCATCCAGTGGTAGTTCAGTGGCTTTCCTGGCCATCCATCAAATTTTTGAGTTTCTCTAACAAAGGAAATCTCTCTACTACCAAAGCAATTTATCACATCACTCCTCAAGTTGGATCTTTTTGCCACCCAGGCATGTTCTACAGCCGAGCTCCTTTTCAAAGGAGTCAGCATTATAATGGCTCTTCAAGAATGGTTATTTAAGAGAGTATGCGGAATGAAGACTTTCCTTAATGCCATTTGCTAGAATATGGCTTCAGGTGGGCAGAAAAGAAGGGGGGAAAAAAAAAGATTGCAGAAAGTAAAGGAGGATCCTGATTTCTACTATGAAAAATATACTGAAATCTCAACACGGAGTGATTAAAAATGAGACGGGAACCTTTAAGCCTTCTAACATATCTTTCTAGATGTCTTAATACAGTATCACGTTTGGATTGGTGAGAGCAAAACAACTTAATGAATTGAAAAAAATCTAAAGACAGAAAAAAATGACTCTGATTACTGTTTTCTGTAATGGATACTTGAGAACCAAGGTATGGGTTTTACAAGCCTATCATAAATTCTTCCACCCGCTGGCTCGCCGGGAATATTACTGGCAGAGATGGAAGCATGAGTGTCGCTGCAGAAACCACAAGCACAATAATCAATCTGCAAAGGCCCGAAGTCTTTGGGAACAGCCTGACGCTCATCTGTCATTTACAACGGGTGATTACGTCATCTCATTATCATCATCACCACCTCCGACAGATAACAGGTTGATGAAGTGCCTTACGAATGAGGCTTTCTATTACATCGCTCCCTCCCAAATCGAAATTTGGAGAGCTTGCTTCCCTCCATTATAGTACTTTGGAGTTAAGTTTAATATCTGAAACTACATAACTGTCCTAGAGTATAGTGTTAAGAAGATTCTTGCCTCAATTTCTTTCCAATAAGATCCCTACCACTAGATGTGCTATTGCAGAATATCTGGAATTCTGACCATGAGATCCAAGAAAATCCAATAAAATGAGGAAACGACAGAGTAGAAACCTCTGCGTCTCAGGTTAGTGAGTGTCTTTCTACATTTTCAGAGAACATCTCAGTGGTTAGGAATTTCAAAGGAGGCTGCTAGATAGGAAGACAGACCAAATGAGCTCTTACCACTTGAACCATTTTGAGATATCTGGCATATCTTGGATCCTTGGCTACAGTTAAGGCATTTTCAGCTGCTACTTCATTTTTCTGTAGTCCAGGGTCTTGTATACTGCTCTGCTGTAGAAAGCATGTGGGTAAATCTTTAGAAAGTTTACAGAAGAGGTCCCATTATATTACACATGTGGGATATTTCTATTTATACAATTTAAAACAGTTAAAGGCTAGCCAAAAACACTCTGCATTTTTAAATTTCCATTCATTAAGGAACATCCTCCCAAATCACATTTTGCAAGTTTGCTTTCATGACTGAAACAATATTCTTAAAAATTGAACTACTCTCATTTTGAAATAAAACTGCTTTCAAGATTTCTCGCAAGTACTCACTCATGTAGCTTTCATAAGAGTGGGTTAGTGTGACTTATAGAACTGAATAAGACACTCAGAGCACGAAATTTTAAATTAAAATTGACTACATTATTAGCTTGCCACATTTTAAATAGCCAACTGAAATTGATTTTTCAATTGTAAGGGACAATACCTAAATAATATTCAAAAGCTTAATCCTTAAAGACACTAATTGAATAAAATAGCTTTCAATCACAATAAACAGGGGCTACCACACTGTTACTGAACTTGTTAATAATATTACACGTAGACTGTGTTGTACTCGCTTAAGTACAGTGCTCTGAACATAGTGATCACTCAATAAATACCATTGATTGATTGGTCTCAAATTATTTCAAGAGGCACTCAATTTTTTTTAATCTATTAGTTTCACCCAGATCCAAGTTTGAGACAGGATTAATATTTTAAATAGTCTATTCTAGACTGTAAGCTCATCTGGGGCAGGGAATGTCTGACAGTTCTGTTATACTGTATTTTCACAAATGCTCAGTACAGTTCTCTGTACACAGAGAGCACTCAATAAATAAGACTGATTGACTACTACTGTACACAGTATATTGGGATTGGCTTTTTGAATACAAAGTTCTGTGTGAATGCATGGTAACCATCTTCTGGTCTGCAGAACGCTCTCTTCACTTGGAATGGGTCAGAATACCAGGAAATCTTGCCCGGTAGGTGGGCACCAAATTTCTACTGAGAATGTCTTAAAAGAGTCTGATTGATCCCATGATTTAAATTTTAAAAGTATAACTCAAATCTCAAACTAAAAAGCAATTTAATGAGAGCTTAGGACTCAAAATATATGACTTTCACAAATATTAAAATGGACAGCAAAGGTTCTTTATACAGGTTAAAATTTAAGTCAGAGCTATTTCAAATTGTGAAAATAAAAATGGCACAAACACCTTGAAGTTTTTCACAACGAGACCCATTCAGGTGAGGTGTGTTTAATATTTGGAACTCCATTTTAGAGTTACATCTATGACTACATAAATCCAGACCACTGAAAATTAAATGAAAATTCCAACAAGCTCCAAGTATATTTGTTTTATTTAAAGACAGTAAGGTTAGAGTACAGTGGAGCAAATTTCAAAAGGCACATGCCAAAAAATTTCAACTCAACTTGTAGTTTGTGCCTCTAAGCGAGATCTAAATAAGGTTTTATTATGTAGTGTTTTACAATTTAGTCATTTTGGAAATACTCTGAACTCAAACCCTCTACCATACCTCTCAACTGACCCTCATTTTAATTCCAAGCTGGCTGCTCAATCAACACGTGGTGGGGTTTTTAACTATTACTGTGATCAATGATAAAATCTGAAACATGAGATAAAGGTTACTGAAAACGAGTTCCACATTTTGGGGTTTTGTTTCAAATATCACAGATGAGAGGTATGGATAATAAAATACGTTACATTACAGACTTTATATAACCACGCTTCATTTGGCTAAGCTGGGCAATTCTATAAGATTTCTGGCCCAATTTTAATGAATTGAAGAAAACAGCATATTTCTAATGTCTGAGTCAAAATGTAAAAGATGAACGTAAAACACTATTACATGGTATATACATAGTATAAACAGAGAAGATGGAATTCAGGCTGAAATTCAGTTCAAAAGCATATTATGTACTTGATTCTGGTCATCATGCAATTACAGCATAATTAATAGTACACATATCCCGTGGATCCATTTTAATAAAACCCCGCAATGCATTTGGAGTTCTTGGGTGATATGGCCAGAAATTTGGTCAATTCTTCTATGGATAACCCGTTATTTCATATTCAGCTTGAGTTTGAAAGAGAAGTCAGAAAAGCCTACTGGGCTGATTCTCCCAGGGCCTTAAATCATTCTCTAATAATTAGCTCTCTAGCACATTACCTCTTTCAGACTGCTAGGGAATCACTTCAGACTTTACTACATACATGGCAAATACATAGAGCAAGGCAAAAACAGTTCTTTCGTGATCCAAAAGAACGATAATTTACTAGTACCGAGTATAGCTTTAGAAACTGAGATATGTGGGCTCTGAGTTTATTTTTTTTTTACTACACATTGATCACCAATAAATACTATTTCACAACCTATATGTGGCCATGATCAAATTAATGAACTGGATCAGGTATTTGAGATTTTAAAATGTGCATTGCGATTCTGCATTTCCCAAATGCCTAAAACAGTGCAGTGTTTTATGAATATGAATCTTGATAAATACTCCTACTGCAAGATAACCGATTCTTTACAGTCTACCTGGAATGACTAACAGTTAAATTAACGAGGTATTTTAACGTTTGAATAAAATGCAGTTGTCACACCCAATAAGACAACTGATATACAGTAAGAGAAATAAGGCAAATGCAGAGACCAAGAACTTACTGATAAAGAACACACTTCAAATCACCTGGAGTCAAGAATAATAATACATTTCCTATGTTCATAATACCTATTCCCAACTACAGTTTAATTTTATACTGCATAAACTAACAAAATTTACTACAGTGAATGATGCTTACTACGGACAAATCAAATTAAAATCGAATTATCTAATAGACGACTATGGGAAAACTAGTATATGCTCCCTAAATGAATGTTGAACAATCGGGGTCACAGAGGCAGAATTCCATATAAGTAAAAAAGAGAATTATGAAACTCTGCTACATTACTTTATTGTATGCAATTCTCCCAGGGATTATTTAAAATATTTTTGTTTAAACTACATCCAAATTTTTGACTTTCGGGTAAACGCTCAGAAGGCCATTCGCTTTCTAAGCATGTGTTCATTACATTACCATGGTAAGCTCAGTTTGTTTTAAACAAAGATGAAAACTGTGAAAAATTAAGAAATTAAGTTCATTTTAAATTGTGGGACCGTAGAATACGATTACATTTCAAGGTTTCCTCAATCCTCTGTATTTAAAGTTCTCTTTCAAATCATTTTAATGAATGTTGAAAGTTTTGAGCTTAAAGTTAATTTATATTAATAAAATTACCAACTTCAGAAATTACAATTTAACAAATGGAAACAACTGCAATATTTGACAATATTTTTATACTTCATTATTCACCTCATAAGAACCTAAGGCTTAAAAGTTTTCATTTTTCTTTCATTTCTTCCATTCGCCTTGGTGGCTTGCTCCACGAAGCGATATTTTCTGGAAAGCAGATTAAATTCCTTGATACTTAAATACTTACCTCTGATTGAGGCGATATGGTTGCTGACTGTTGATTTGAAGGAGCTTCAAGGGGTGTACTGTTTGTGACAGTGTTGACATTAGCATTAGATATTTCAAATTTGACATCTTCTAGGCCCGGAATAGAGGACAGCTGAATATTTCAAGTACACGAAGATAATGTTAGAAACATGAAATACAAATCAATGCAAGTTACCCAACAGAATTTTCATAACTACATCACTGATCCAGTTTTTTGCCAACAGAAATTTATGGAATTATGGAGCTTGAATTTTGATTCAGCAAATTAGGATTAGTTTTAAGTGAAAGTTATAGCTCAATTTGTATTATCATGAATAAGGTTGCTTGTGACTGGTTATCTTTCCCAAAATTGCTGCATCATCTTCAAAAATGATAAAACCGCTTGTAATCTGGCCAAACTGACTAGTAAGCTGCGATCAATTTTTACCCTTTTCATATAGATAATAAAATCACCATGAAGAATGAATTGAAATTGAAATTTTCTGTTTACAATCCCAATAGAACACCACTATATTGAACAAACACAGTCAAAACAAGGGAATGTACTTTGATAACCAGATAACCAAGTAAAATCAAGTAACTGAAGCAAATGATTGCATTTTTGACAGGTGAAGGGGGAGGCATATTAGTTTTCTTCAAATGGAATTAATGGCTGGACTCTCAAAAAATAGTCTAGACTGTAAACTCTAGCCTCTTAGTTCCATATGGGTTGGGAACAAGTCTACCAACTTGGATATACTGCACTTTGCCATGCATTTAGCACATTGCTCTGCACATAGTACATGCTCAATAAATACCACTGACCGACTGTCAAACCTGTTTCCATGCACTTTTGAGCTCTGAAGCCATTTTGGGGAATTTACCCTTTTAAAAGCCTCAGGGTATGTAGGAGGGCACAAGAGATCTAGAAAACCTCACTCTCAGGTGTAAAAATGGCTACATAATTCTTGCTTTCACAGATGTTCCTGGTTGCCAGACTCCTTATGGAAAACACTTCCCAAACCTGCTTAATTCAAACTACAGAACAAATGGGATTTCGTTTCGTCACTATTATGGAAAAGCACTAAGTGGGGCTTACGGAAACAACTAGCCTGTGATGTTCATGTTTTCTAGTGGTCAGTGGTCATGTTTTCTTCTTCAACCTACCACACATCTGCCTAGAGCTTGGGGACTGCTAAGATGCCATTCAGGAAGCCAAGTAATGGGACATCAAAAAAGCCTGAATGTTCATAATTAGGCAGGCTTGGTGATATCAGGCTTCTTGACGCTGGCAGATAGAAGTGGGTAGTTTTTGCTTATGGATTACTTATGCAACATTAAACACAATTAACAAAAAGTTTGCCTCATGTTGATTTCCCGAGTAAAAGTGTTAACTGAAAAAAAATCTCCAAAAAATGCATTTGCCCTATGGTCTAGAATGGCCTTACAATAGCAAAAGAATTACTCCATTAGTTGTTTTACACAAAAAGTAAAGCCACCAGCAAAAAACACAACAGAATCATCAAACATTTCCCACTCACCTGGGGAGTGTTACTTGTCCACCCATTAAAAAAAAAATCCTCAATTTCGATTTTTCCTACCTCTGATATAGACAAATATGAAATTCAAACCATTTTTCATTTTTTGTAGTTACCAAGAGATTTGTTTTTACAAATGAATACATTCAGAGAATCTCAGAGGTTAAACTTCTGATCAATGCTTTCTTCTTGATAATATGCAATAACTCTATGCGCATACGGTAGTGCATTTTTGTTTAAAGGAAATTCCCATAGAAAATTGTTTGGACCAAATATGGACTAGGCCAATCTAACATCGGTTCCCTTGCTAATGTTGGGGCAGAAAGAGCTCCATGGGTTCAGATTAACACTTCTGTTGCTGTAAACCACTACCCTTCTCCCGGCATGCTCCAAGTACCATGACATCCAAATGTCAAGTTATGTGACTGACTATAATGGAAGGGGAAGATATATCCAATTTCAAAATAGTTTGGTTTTTTGTTTTTTTAACATGGGCAAAATAGTTAATTGAGCTATGTGGCAATAGTATTTATTAAGTGCTTACTGTGTACAGAGCAATGTACTCAGTTTTAGAAGAGAATACACAGGAAGGAATCTGATAGAATCCCTTTCTCTCAGGGGATGCATAACATGAGAATAACAAGAATTTAAGATAATATCTCAATATCCCTTCCTCTCAAAAAACTGTAATTGCCTTGGATTTTTTTGCTTTTTTTAGTCTTTTCAAGCATTCATTTCAAAGGCTGAAAAGCTGAAGAAAGCCCACAGGAGTAAATGTGGCTTTATCTACAAGGTCGTTATTTACTACCCTGAGAATGATGATTGATAAATCCTACTTACAAACCTTTGCATCCAAAATATTGAGTGTGGTTTCAATTTGTTGAATTCGAAGCGAAAGGGCTGAGAGTTTCTAGAGAAGAAAAAGTTGAGACATTTCAACGATTAAAACACAATTTGGAATTGGCAAGAGTTGAATAACCAAGGAATATTGGGCCAATCTGGAGTGGAGAAAAACTATGACCTGGACAGTCACATGACACAGTGGATGAGGAATTCTGAAACCTACTAACCATTTATGAAGTTAACATTAAGCCCCGATTAATTCTTCAAACTGTATTTATGGACAAAAAGAAAATATGGCCATATGACAAGCACGTTTACTGAACAAATTTCTCGTTTGGCCTCTATTTAACTGGGGGAAAACCTGATGTCAGTTAGTGGGGGTGTGATGATCAGACAGAACAAATGCTCTTGAACAACTATACCATTCAGCCCACATCAAAGCCAACCCCAGGAACTCTGACCTCAGCCCTACTGTGCTGAATTATACCAAAAAGCACAAACAACAAATAACCTAGCACTGGCTGCATTTTTTTAAAAAATCAGGATATCGTTAGCACCACTAAAACCAGTAAAATAGATATGAAATTGCTGGAATTTGTCAAGAGTTGATCCTTACAGACCCAATCCAAACTGTCTTGGATCGTAACAGATATTAGAAGGCTGCCAAAAGAAGTTGTTGGACCCCAGGAGAATGGAAAAATAACAACCTGGTTAGAGCCGATTGGCAACGCTATAGTCTGAGACATCACACCAGAAAGCAAATTAGATTATTGGAGTCCGACCCAGCTTCAACAAATGTAAAGTTCCAGGAGGGCAGAGCAGAAAGGGTGAAATGAGTTGCTTGAAAGTTGGGTGGTCAGGTTGATGGGAATAAAAATGGGAAACAAAGATATCTGAAAGTGTACAGGAAAAGTAAAAGGAAGAAAGGTACCATTAAAATCCATGATAATTCGATCAATGAATGGTATCTCTTTGAGTGCCCACTGGCTACAAAGCCCTCTACTAGGTGCTTGGGAGAGTATAATACCATAAAGTAGGTAGACATGATCCCTGCCCACAAAGACCTGATAGTCTACAGGGGGATATAGACATTAAAATAAATTGCAGACAGAGAAAACAGAGTTTAACGTACTCCATTTTCTCTGCTTATGTCAATGTCACTTACGTAGAAACAAGTAATAGTAACAATATTGCAAATTATCATCCATAAGAATGTTTACTTTTAAATCCCCTAACCTTAAACATTACCATATCTTGTCGTGCAATCCAAGGGTAATTGGCCAGTATGCTTGTTGGCAAACGTGCAGGATTTTGACTGCTTTCTGGCATATTATCAAGATTCTGACTGGCTCATAAACAGAATTCTAACACCCTGAGAAATGTCCATTTTGCCAACATTTCAGAGGGAAAAAAAGACATTCAGAAACAAAGTAGTTTGTCGCTTTTCATAACATGAAACTGACTTTCAGGGTGAGTCTCTCTGTGCAAAATGGCATTATTTGCAAGAATGCTTGCCGTAAGAATTTGGTTTGAATGACAAAAACCAAAAGAAATCAAAATTAAGGACAGAATTGAGTTTAGTTTTGTATTTATGGAATTCTGTCACAATTTATGAAGATGGAAGGGTAGCAAATTACAGCTATTAAAAATAAAAAGTTATACATACATAAGTGAATCTGACACGTAGATGTACTTAGCAACCCACAACAAAATGTGCAGTAAGGATGAATTCACCAATACACACAGTACTTACTCAAGAACCAAATGAACAAACCACTTCTGAAAACTCATATTTGCCTAGTTCAACTTTTCCAGTATTAAAACCTTATGAAAACGTTCTGATTTCTTGACCTGGTTTGATATTTCTAATACACCTATCTCTAAGTAAATTTTATCCTCATGTAAACCCTGCATTTTACATGAGAGTTAAACAGATTCCCTCAGATTTTCAAATTTCATGTCAAAGATCAGCTGTTTTTAATGTTTTTCTTTTCTTCGCCAAACAACTAAAAGCAATTGGATTGTGACAAATTAATCACTGGCCAAATTTTGTTCTTTATATAAAAGCCATCTAAATGTTTTAAACAACTGTGTCTAATGCCTGGGGAGTAGAGGACGGGGAGGGAGAAAGGCTGTAAAGACATGGAGAATAGGCTTTAAATAACATACTAACACTAAACAGAATAGGGAATTAAATGGAATTTAGAGGGGGATCCAAATTTAGGGGGAGGAGAGAATGTTGGAAAACAATTTGTTGTTTTTCATTTGCTGGAGCACAGGAGTGACATTAAGAAACAACTGCTTGCAAGTGTGTCCCTCCTTATTGTCTTAGCAGAAATTTCTTTGATTGAACGGGCTCGCCAGGCAATGGCAACAATTTTTCTTTGCTGTTCGGGGGTATGGAGAAATAAGGGGGGTGTGGAATACAAGACTCTAGGTCTAAACTATCCCCTTTTCTACAGGTCCTGGTCTGCGTGGTAGTTTTGCCAACACCTGACCTTCTGGATGTCTGCTACTTGAGAGACAGGGAGAATGCTCACTAGGCACAGGGCAACTCAGGTGTCTGTGGAGAGAGGAGGACTGAAACCGAGTCCAGGAAAAAGCAGTCATTTCTGGTTCTCATACCAGAGGGGACTGGCGCCTGGGCTATCCTTGCACCATCTTCTCATTCTTTAGAGGCGGACCCTTCATTTCAAAGGTGAAGCCCATTGGCAGAGAGGGACGGACAAGCATAGAGGGTACCTTGAGTTTTGTGAAGAAATGGGATTTGGACAACCAGACCTTTCCAGAGGAGTACATTCACTTCAAGGAAAACAACTCAAATAGACGAATACTCCCTTTGCTCTAAGTCTTCAAAGGCAGTTGTTTCTATTTTTCTTATGGTGCTTGTTAAGCACTTACGAGGTGCCAGGTGTTGTTCTAAGTGCTGGGGGTATCTACTGAGTACCCAGGTTGGCCCACATGGGGCTCAGAGTCAATCCCCATTTTGCAGGTGAAGGCATGCCTCCAGGTCATCTTGTCCATCCTCCTGTCTCAGAACAATACACAAACACCCCTCAACACTTTCTGAACGAGGCCAACTTCTCTCACACATCGTAGCGCCCCCCCCACCTTCTCCACTGGAAGGTTAATCCATCCCTTCTAGGGAAGGAGTAGTGATGGTATTGATTATGTAATGCTCACTGTGTGCAGAGTACTGTATTAAGAACTGGACGAGAACGCACGGGTGGGAAAAATCCGCCCCGTTTGCCTGCAGAATATCTGTCACGGCAATCATCCTTCTTCATGCCCCCTCTACCCTTGGAACGATCTGTGAGGGAAGGGAAAAAAAAAAAGAGCTCGGGTTTGGGAGTCAGAGGACGTGGGTTCTAACCCCGCCTCCGCCTCTTGTCTGTTGTGCGACTTTGGGCACGTCACTTAATTTCTCTGTGCCTCAGTTACCTTATCTGTAAAATGGAGATGAAGACTGTGAGCCCCATGAGGGACAACCTCATCACCTTGTATCCCTCCAGCACTTAGAACAGTGCTTTGCACATAGTAAGCGCTTAACGAAAACCATCATTATTATTAAGCGACTTGCCCAAGGCCAAACAGCAGGAGCGGACACTTGTCAGCAGAGCCAGAGTTAGAACCCAGGTCTCTGTGGCTCCCAGGCCCGTGCCCTAGCCACTAAGTGTGTCAGCCACGACGGACTGGAGAAGCTCCCTCTGCCATAGAGTCACCTGAGGGAAAGTTCTGAAATGATGTGGCAGAAAAGATTAAGTCTTTGAACAAAATAACTAATGTGACGCCTGTCAGACTACTGATGCAAAAACTGGGCATCGGAGGTAATAACGTCCCTGAAATATTAAAGCTACAAGTTCCTTTTTGGTCAATGGGGAAAGCTAGATATAACTAGCAGAGTCCAAGCAATTTTAGGATCAGCATTGTCACTTAGTCCACGCATCTAAAAAGATGTTTCAGGCATAACCACTTCACCGATACTTTTTAATATGGTCCTGATAGTAGTAAGAAGGAAGGGCCAGAAACCTTTTCAAATCAATTCCAGGTCAGGGTAAGCTGTGACAAATGATTAGAGTTTGGTTCTAGTTCCAACTGTTCCCTATGGAAAAGTACATTAATAATAATTGTGGTTTTTGTTACATGCTTACTATGTGCCAAGCCCTATATTGACCACTGGAGTGGATGCAGAGATCATCAGGTCCCACTCGGGGCTCACACTGTAAGTAGGAGGGAGAACAGGTACTGAATCCCCATTTTACAGCAGAGGGAACTGAGGTCCAGAGAAGAAAGGTCACAGAGCAGACAAACGGCAGAGGAGGGATCAGAACCCAGTCCTCTGACTCACAGGCTTGGGCTCTCTCCTTTCTTTAAACATTTTTCAGTTCATTTTCAGCTCCAAAAATAATGCTGAAGGTCACTTCTCGTTTGGGAAATTATTCAGTTTGAATCGATTTTGGAAGTTTCATCAAAAGAAGTGCAAGTTCTACATGCTAACTGGTAGGCTCTGCTGCTTGTCTGCTGTGTGACCTTAGGCAAGTCACTTCACTTCTCTGTGCCTCAGGTACCTCACCTGTAAAATGGGGATTGAAACTGTGAGCCCCACCTGGGACAAAGGACTGGGTCCAACCGGATTTGCTTGTATCCACCCCAGCGCTTAGTACAGTATCTAGTGTGTGGTAAGTGCCTAATCAATGCCATAATTTATTATAACAATCATAATGCAACTGCTCTTTCCTTTGGTAACTATGAGAGTTCGCAATCACCCTAGAACTATTCGTTTAATGAGTACACCTATTCCTACAGCAAAATGTCAAATGAAATACACCTGCATGTTTTTCACCATTAGTCGTGGTAATTAGCTTTTCTTCCACACGGTCGTCCCTTCCAGATCTATCTTACGGGCTTAAACTCACCCCTTGTGTCGATCACCGTGGCCCATGCAAAATGAGTTAGTTTAAAGCACAAATCATCAAGATTAACCTTTAGTTCCTTGAGAGTAATGATCTCTTCGCTTTTCCTTTGTTGCCCAAAAGAAGGGTCTTACCCACAGGGCTCTACGCAATGGTCAGCCCAGCTGGCAAAAGACGAGAGGCAGTGCATTACTGCATATGCGTTCATGAATCGCGTGTGCAAGAGAATCTCAGTGTGGCACTCAAACCCGTGGGTCTCATCCTCACTTAGTGTCACCTTTGACGTCGACCGATCAAAGTTGTTCTCTGAATGTTTGAAGATGACCAGAGAATGAGGATTAACTGATATGTGACAACGTAACCTTACTGGGGGCAAGGAACATGTTTTCCAACTCCATGGTACTGGACTCTCCCCAGTGATCGGCACACAGGAAACACTCAGTCTATACCACTGATGATGAGAAATCTGACAACTGTGCATACGCACGGGCACAGCTGAGCTGTTCGGCTGCACGTTACCTGCTGCCTCCAGTGTTACTGCCTCCCAACACCATGAGGGAAACGGCCTCACAACTTTTGGAACTGGATTCCCAGCCTTGTTCATCCTAGATACACCCAGTGCTTCCAATCAATGCCAAAAAGAAGCTAAATGGTAGAATGCACGGCCTGTTATTCTCTGTCATCTCCGAAGTCCCATTTCCCACTAAAATCCTTGCCCACTTTCCACACTGCATTTCCAACTGTCCACTGCTCTGCCACCTCATCTGCTATATCGTGTCTGGAAAGTGCTCTTCTCATTCACCGTTTTTATAATTCCTCCACTGCACCTTCCCAAATTAGGGTAAGCTGTTATCATACTTCTCAAATGTACCATATAGCATTTGAGTAATGTGCATTTCTTTGATCCAGGAGGACTGCCTGCAATCCAGGACCTTGTTATTTGGGATAAATGACAAAGGAAGAAAGACACTAAAATAAAGATATATACTCAGTCGGTCATATTTATATCCATAATCTTTACTGAGCGCTTCCCGTCTATTAGGTAAGCGCGATGATCGGGGTGGGGAGGTTGGGGGTGAAAGCCCACGTACTTAATATACTGCTCTGCACACAGTAAGAGATCAATAAATACTCTGATAGATTTACAAATCTATTTAGCCACTTTCAGAGTAATTCATTTTTCAGAATACTAGCAGCACATTTTTTCAGAAATACTGGATTTTTCCACAACGGAGGCAGAGGTAATGCTATCAATTTCTATTTATTCTGATTTCTAAACAGAGAATACTAGTAGAGTCTAAAATTTACAGCAAAAAGTTATTTTCCCACCACCTGTTATGTTTTCAAGTAAAATAACTGAGGTTTTATGCAAAAATAGCTCTATGTAAAAAGTTAGATAAGAAGCAACCACCCAAGCACTGCTGAAAATTGCATTTACCATGGATTGTTACCACGCATGGATGTAACAAAACAAATACCAGTGTTTAACAGGTATAGAGAGTCCTTGGGAAGTTATAATCACCCTGGGGAACAGAAAGCTCTCCTGAAAGCGGGGGAGAATAAGTTAGTATGGAATATGGCTCCTAGATCTAGTCTACTGTACGAGACAATTCTTCTACTTAGCAAAATGCCAGTTTTTTCATTCACAAGAATCGGCTATGGTCGCTGTATTATTCATTCAATAGTTTTTATTCATTCAATAGTATTTATTGAGTGCTTTCTATGTGCAGAGCACAGTACTAAGTGCTTGGAATGTACAAATCGGTAACAGAGACAGTCCCTGCCCTTCGACGGGCTTACAGTCTCATCAGGGGGAGACGGACAGACAAGAACAATAGCAATAAATAGAATCGAAGGGATGAACATCTCATTAAAACAATAGCAAATAAATAGAATCAAAGCGATGTACAGCTCAATAACAAATAGGGTAATGAAAATATATATAGTTGAGTGGACGAATACAGTGCTGAGGGGATGGGGAGATGGGGAGGAGCAGAGGGAAATGGGGGGGAAGAGAGGGTTTAGCTGCAGAGAGGTGAAGGGGGGGTAGAGGGAGCAGAGGGAAAAGGGAAGCTCAGTGTGGGAAGGCCTCTTGGAGGAGGTGAGCTTTAAGTAGGGTTTTGAAGAGGGGAAGAGAATCAGTTTGGCGGAGGTGAGGAGGGAGGGCGTTCCAGGACCGCGGGAGGACGTGGCCCAGGGGTGGACGGCGGGATAGGTGAGAACGGGGGACGGTGAGGAGGTGGGCGGCAGAGGAGCGGAGCGTGCGGGGTGGGCGGTAGAAAGAGAGAAGGGAGGAGAGGTTTAGGAGGGGGCAAGGTGATGGAGAGCCTTGATGTCTAGAGTGAGAAGTTTTTGTTTTGTTTTATTCTTTACGTTTACGCCATACAACCTACCTCTTCACACACCGTAGAAAAGCGGTTGAGGAACTGCACTGTATGCACCACAAACTGGTTTAGAAATGCCACAGTTCTTTTCTGCTGAATAGCTGGGACCTGTATTTTGTAAAGACAAAGATCATTTGCACACCAGAAATCGACAGCTCATAGGCAGCTATGTTGAGGGGGAGACAAGTGAGGGGGGAATCGAGGGAAGAGGAGAGCATCCACGTGATAAGCTTCTGAAAGTAACATCTGGATCACAGGATTTCCGTTCAACTGGGTTTCCTGAACTTCTTGCCGAAGGGGTCCCCTCCAGACCTGGGTTGAGCAGGAGGTTGATAGGTCAACTGGAGAAGCGGGGTCCAGGCCCCGCCACGCTTGTGAAACTCATCGGTGGAAGGCGGAACGACGAGGAGGTCGGAAAGGGGGGAACATCCTAACACCCGCCACTCCCGGCGTATCTAGTCACACCCTCGGAATCCCGCTGAAACGGACACATCCTAGGAAGAACTAGATCCCAGGATGAAGGACAGCCAGCGTGGCTCATTGGAAAGACCTCACGGGCTGGGGAGTCAGGGGTCATGGGTTCTAATCCCACCTCCGCCACTTGTCAGCCATGTGACTTTGAGCTCGGCTCAGTGGAAAGAGCGTGGGCTTTGGAGTCAGAGGTCATGGGTTTGACTCCCAGCTCTGCCACTTGTCAGCTGTGTGACTGTGGGCAAGTCACTTAACTTCTCTGTGCCTGTTACCTCATCTGTAAAATGGGGATTAAATGTGAGCCTCACATGGGACAACCCAATTACCCTATATAATAATAATGTTGGCATTTGTTAAGCGCTTACTATGTGCAGAGCACTGTTCTAAGTGCTGGGGTAGACACAGGGGAATCAGGTTGTCCCACGTGGGGCTCAAGTCTTTAATCCCCATTTTACAGATGAGGTAACTGAGGCACAGAGAAGTTAAGTGACTTGCCCACAGTCACACAGCTGACAAGTGGCCGAGCCGGGATTCAAACCCATGACCTCTGACTCCAAAGCCCGTGCTCTTTCCACTGAGCCACGCTGCTATATCTGCCCCAGCGCTTAGAACGGTGCTCTGCACATGGTAAGTGCTTAAATACCAACAGTATTAACTCCTCCGTGCCTCACTTACCTCATCTGTAAAATGGGAATGAAGACCGTTAGCCCCACATGGGACAACCTGATCACCTTGTACCTCCCCCAGCGCTTAGAACAGTGCTTGGCACAAAGTTACCGCTTAACAAACGCCATCATTACTATTAACCTAGGACGAAGTGAAGCAGCGTGGCTCAGTGGAAAGAGGCCGGGCTTGGGAGTCAGAGATGACGGGTTCTAATCCCGGCTCTGCTGCTTGTCAGCTTTGTGACCTTGGGCAGGTCACTTCACGTCTCTGTGCCTCAGTGACCTCACCTGTAAAATGGGGATGAAGACGCTGAGCCCTATGTGGGAAAGTCTGATGACCTTGCATCTACCCCGGTGCTCAGAACAGTGCTGGGCACGGCGTGGCACAGTGGAAAGAGCCCGGGTTTGGGAGTCAGAGATCATGGGTTCGAATGCCTGCTCTGCCACTTGTCACCTGTGGGACCGTAGGCAAGTCACTTCACTTCTCTGTGCCTCAGTGACCTCATCTGGAAAATGGGGATGAAGACGGTGCGCTTCACGTGGGACCACCTGATGACCCTGGCTCTCCCCCAGCGCTTAGAACAGCGCTCTGCACAGAGTCAGCGCTTAACCGACACCAACGTTATTATTATTACAAGGTCATCGGGCGTCCCTAGCTCCCCAGAGTAGAGGCGTGGGTATTGGTTAAGCGCTCCCTGGGTGTCAGGCCCCCGTTCTGCGGGCTGGGCCGGACCCGAGGGGAGCGGGTGGCCCCCCGGGGGGCTCGGCGGCTTCATCCCCATTTTCTCGCTGAGGGAAGGGAGGGTGGGGCGGTGAGGACCCTCCGCCCCCCGAGGAGGCGGCCCGGGCTCTTTCCCGCGGGCCGCCGCTGCTCGGCTCCACCCCGGGCGGGACTAAAGGCGGAAGAGGCTTTGGGCCGGGCTCGGATGGGAACCTCGGCGCCCCCTGCGCGGCGCTGACCGGCCGCCGAGGCCCCCGAGCGGCCCCCGAGCGGCCCCCGAGCGGGAGGGGCCGGGGCGGGGCGGAGCGGGCCCCGGGCCGTCCGGCGGCTGGCCTCTTACCGACCTTGGTCAAGTCTATGCCCGACCCCATGAGGGGCAGGCCGTCCTCATCCATGGCGATGGCGGCCGGAGGGCGGCGGGAGGGCGGCCGGGGGCCGAGGGGGCGGGGCTGGGCCGCCCCACACGCCAAACCTCCGCCCTCCCGGAAGTTGGGCCTCAGCCGCCCCCGAAGCACCCTGGGAGTTGTAGTCCTTGCCCGCCCCCCCCCACCCACCTACTCACTCGTTCGTTCCTTCATTCATCCATCCAATCGTTCGTTCGTTCATTCATTCATTCATCCATCCATTAATTCGTTCATCCATCCATCCGTCCATCCGTCCGTCCGTCCGTCCGTCCATCCATCCATCCATCCATCCATCCATCCATCCATCCATCCATCCATCCATCCATCCATTCATTCGTCCAACCATCCATCCATCCATTCCTCCCTCCATCCATCCCTCCCTCCCTCCCTCCCTCCCTCCACCCATCCATCCATCCATTCATCCATCCCTCGCTTCCTCCCTCCCTCCATCCCTCCCTCCCTCCCTCCACCCATTCATCCATCCCTCGCTTCCTCCCTCCCTCCACCCATTCATCCATCCCTCGCTTCCTCCCTCCCTCCCTCCATCCATTCACAATAATAATAGTATTTGTTAAGCACTTACTATGTCCAAAGCACTGTTATAAGCGCTGGGGGGGATACAACGTGATCAGGTTGTCCCTCATGGGGCTCACAGTCTTCATCCCCATTTTACAGACTCGGTAACTGAAGCACAGAGAACTTCAGTGACTTTCCCAAAGTCACACAACTGACAAGTGACGGAGCCGGGATTAGAACCCATGACCTCTGACTCCCAAGCCCAGACTCTTTCCACTGAGCCACACTGCTTGTCTATTCATCCAATAGTGTTTACTGAGCACTTACTTTGTGCAGAACACTGTACTAAGCGCTTGGAATGTACAATTCGGCAACAGATAGGGACAATCCCTGCCCCATGACGGCTCACAGTCTAATCGGGGGATACAGACGGCAGAGCAAAACAGAACAAAACAAAAACAAGACAACATCAAAATAAATAGAATCGAGGGCATGGACACCTCATTAACAAGGTAAATAGGGTAATAAATAATATATCCATCCATCCATCCGTCTTTATTGAGCGCTTCCTTTGTGCAGAGCACTGGACTAAGCCCTTAGAAAGTAATAATAATGTTGGTATTTGTTAAGTGCTTACTATGTGCCGAGCACTGTTCTAAGCGCTGGGGTAGACATAGGGGAATCAGGTTGTCCCACGAGGGGCTCACAGTCTTAATCCCCATTTTACAGATGAGGGAACTAAGGCCCAGAGAAGTTAAGTGACTTGCCAACAGTCACACAGCCGACAAGTGGCAGAGCTGGGATTCGAACTCATGAGCCCTGACTCCAAAGCCCATGCTCTTTCCACTGAGCCACGCTGCTTCTCCAGAAAGTACAATTGGGCAACAGATAGAAACAATCCCTCCCCAACAACGGGCTCACAGAAGGAAAGCCTGCACAATCAGACTTCTTACAACAGTGCTCGGCACAGAGTAATTGCTTAACAGAGAAGCAGCGTGGCTCAGTGGCAAGAGCCCGGGCTTGGGAGTCAGAGGGCATGAGTTCTAATCCCACCTTCACTACTTGTCAGCTTTGTGACTTTGGGCAAGTCACTTCACTTCTCTGGGCCTGTTATCTCATCTGGAAAATGGGGATGAAGACTGAGCCCCACAGGGGACAACCTGATCATCTTGTATCCCCCCCCCAGCGCTTAGAACAGTGCTCGGCACATAGTAAGCGCTTAACTAGTCTACTGGGTGTAGATCAGAACTGAACCTTGAGGGACACCCACAGTTAGGGGTGGGAGACAGAGGAGAGATGGGAAAGGAGACTGAGAATGAACGGCCAGAGAGATACGATAAGGGACAAAATGAGATGAGAAAAGAGATAAGGAATAAGCAGTAGTATTATCATTCACAGTAATAATAACAACAATAATAATAATGATTATGGTATTTATTAGGTACTTACTATGTGTCAAGTGCTGAGGTAGATACGATCAGATCGGACACAGTCTTCGACTCACCTGGAGGCTCATGGTCTAAGGTGAAGGGACACCAGAAATTTAATCCCCATTGTAAAGGTGAGGAAACTGAGAGCTGGAGAAGTTATTTGCCCAAGGTCACACAGCAGGTAAGTGGCACAGCTGATATTACAACTCAAGTCTCTTGTATCCCAGCCCTATGCTCTTTCCTAAACGACACTGCTTCCCTTTGCTGAGCCTGACTCTTTCCCCCACTCCGACATCTACAAATATATTTGAATAGATTTTCCTTGCAAGTCATCAACATTATTTTAAAGTGGGCATAACTTACAAATTGTCGCTCATCATGTAATAATAGTAACAAGAGTAATAGAAAATAACTACTAAAATAGCAAAAACCAGTGTCATTTATCTTGTGGAATAAAATGTTTCTACATCTATCCGTTCCCGCTTGATGGAGATCTCTTTTTCCTTGGGAGGTGACACTGCTATCATATTGGCACCAGCTGCTGAAATCATGATACTCTACCTGTCAGATTTTTTGTAATGAAATCATGCTCTTCTGTAAATTAGGGAGAAGACATCACTCTTACTATCTCTTAGACCATGAGCCCAGGGACTGTGTATGATTTAATCATCTTCTATTCTTTTATCTTAGCACTTAACAGAATGTTTGAAACACAGTGAGTGTGTAATAAATGCCAGAATTAAATTTTGACCGCACTGAACCAAATAACATCTTCTTTTTGGTATTTGGAATTTAGGGTGCCAACACTAAACAGAGAAAAGAAGAGCGATAATCGGTGTGGGTAAAGGAGGGACGACGGATCCCTCTGGAATGGGAACTGCAGAAACTACAGGTCAAAGAAGCACTTGCCCAGTCGCCTCTAGGCTTCAACACTTGGGATTTTCAGGGCCCTGCTTGCCACCCTCCAACCCTCCCGTGACCCCTTCGCAACAGGTGACGCTGGGGAAAGTGAAGTCCTACCTCTTCACCGTCTCCAGCCTGGTGGTAATTGGGAAAGCGTTAGGAGAAGCCATCTGGTAGAAAGCCAGGAAGAGTGCCTCTCCTCCGAAGCATCCTGCAGAGGTAAGAATCTCTCCATCATTCAACAGTATTAATTGAGAGCTTACTGTGTGCAGAGCACTGTACTGAGTGCTGGGGAGAGTATAATATAACAGAGTCGGTAGACATGCTCCCTGCCCACAAGCAGCTTAGAGTTCAGAAGCCACGTTGAAATTAAAATGCTAAAAGCAGTGATACTTCTAAAATGAGGACATGTGCACCCATTCTTGATTGAACATCACCATCTAGTCTAGTTCCCATAGCCAACAGGATGATTATCCACCATTCTAAAATAAGCAAGAAGAGAAAGATAAATACACATCTGCATCAGTTAATTGAAGAGGAAACTCAAGTCGTGTTTTAGAGGAACAGGTCCCCGCAGAAAGGATAGTTTTCCACTGTCTATGTATATATTTTTTAAATCATCTGGCCTTCTCTGAGTTTTAGAGGTGAGCTCAGTAAATTAGAGAGGGGAAATGGTTATGTACAAAAAGTGCTGAGGGGGTGGTGTGAATATCAAGTGGTTCGGGGTTACAGAGCCAACTGCACAGATGAACAGGGGAAATGGGGTCTTATTTAGAGAAAGCCTTTCAGGGAGGTGTGATTTTAGTTTGGTTTTGGAAGGTGGAGAAAGGTGTTCTGTGGGATATGACAAGAGGGAGTGGGTAAGGGGTCAAGAGTGACAGATGAGATTCAGGTGCGGTGACTAGTCGGGTTTTAGAGGAGCTAAGTGTGTGGGTTGGGTTGTGGAAGCAGATCGGTGCAGTAAGGTAGGAGGGGGTTAAGTGATTAAGTGCCCTAAAGCCAATGATGAGGAGTTTCTGTTTGATTCACAGGTGGATGAGCATCTGCTGGAGGCTTTTGAGGAGTGGAAAGATTTGGACTGAACACTTTCCTAGAAAAATGATCTGGGCAGCTGAGTGAAGCACCGCTATCCCCAACAAAGACTACAGTACGAAAGAGTTCATTCATTCACTCAATCGTATTTATTGAGTGCTTACTGTGTGCAGAGCACTCTACTAAGCACTTGGAAAGTACAATTCAACAACCAGTAGAGACAATCCCTGCCTACATGGGCTTGCTGTCTAGAAGGGGAGGGGGGGTCAGGCATCAAAACAAGTAAACAGGCATCAATAGCATCAATATAAATAAATAGAATTATGGATATATATACATGATTAGTATAAATGAATAGAATTATAAATATGTACATAGAACACAAGCGCTGTGGGGGCGGGGGTAGAGTAAAGGGAACGAGTCGGGGAGATGGGGAGGGGAGGGAGACCAGAGGAAAAGGGGGGCTTTTAGAGTTGGTAGACACAATTCCTGCCCTCAAAGAAATTACAGTCTAGAGGGGGAAACAGACCCTCTTGGACATCTTGACAAACCTACTGGGGTTGGGGAGAGGTGTGGCAAGGGAAGCCCTGACCTTGGCAGGAGTGCTGGAATTAGTCGGTCGAGGAGAGGGATATCCTCTAGACTGTAAACTCCTCATGGGCAGGGATTGTGTCTATCAACTCTGTTATACTGTACATTCCCAAACGCTTCGTACAGCAGTGTTCTGCACACGCTAAGTGCTCAGGAAATGTGATTGATTGATCAGCAGTGGAGACCAGCAGGGGAGGAGGAAGCAGTGGTTTCCTGACCCCCCTGGCCAACTTTCTCTTCCACTTTTCCCCTCTCCATTCCTCTCTCTGTGTCATTCTTCCATTGTCTCCACCCTCATTCCCCTTTGGATCTCCCAAATTCTTTCTTTGCTCATATACCAGCTGGCACCGAAAGGCCCCGAGTTTACGGTCAAATGAAGAGATGGACTCATGAGCACTGAGGCGCTGGGATGCAGTCGAAGAACAGTGTTCATTACAACACCATATCCCATTAGGTGGGCTGGTGAGCAGCCTAGCTGATGGCATGTTACACCGCTGCTTAAAGTTATATGCAATGGGGTGACGCAAAAAAAGGCAGAAAATGGTAGAGAAAGGCTGTCAAGGACTTCAAAAGATATGGCAAAGTGGAGGCTGTTTGCGGTTTACCCAAGGTGAGTCCCTATCGACTTGGCAAAGTCCTTTTTTCTGAGCTTCAAATGTCTTTCGTACTGAGAGAAGATTAAGGCCACAGCAAGGCTCAACCGCTAATGGGATTTCCATACACCTGGCATTGGCAGACTATGGCACTTTAGTCAGTGGGTGGCAATTCGGGCCACTCAGCCTCTGGCACAGTGCCGATAACTTTTTTCCCCCCCGGCTGTGACTTCAAGGTTTTGCACTGTCCTAGATTTGCCCAACATCTTCCTCTACGACCTTAGGCTTCTTAAATAAGAAAACCGTTCTGCGTAAACCATTTCTTGCTGCCTACTCTGTTGTTGCATAATAAATCGCAGTTGCCCTTGGGGCTCTCTTTGGGGGTCGCAGTCCTCTCTGGTTTATTTTCTCTGTGACAGGGAATATTCTACAAATAGAATTTTGCTCAGAGCTTCAGGAGAGTTCTTACTTCTGATGATTTCAAAGATTAACCTTCACTTTGGCAAGACGCTAATCTTAACTGGACTTGGCTCAACTAGAAGTACAACAGCTGTGTTTACAAGAAAGAAGATCAAAGTTTTGAGCGTACCACCATTAGGAGCAAGAATACCAAGAGCCTATCTTGCCTTTTATCTGCTCTAAAGCAGCAACTACGATCTTAATACTAGCTCTGGATGTTGGTAAAGATGCTTAAATTACAGAAAAATGTTAACTTCTAACATACTGGGGAGTTGAACATCATAACTCAAATTGTTTGCCCAGGCCGAGAAACCTGGCGAATGAGTCTCCTACTTACTTCATATGTATTTTATAAATTTATATGTTATGGCTCCCAAGGTACAGTATTCTGTTAATAATCGGCTGAAAAGCCAAATAGCTATATGACTAAGAGGTAAGTTAAACAGAAATAAAATAGCTGATCCAAGGAAATTTCCAGACACAGTGTCACCTGATCCTCCATAGGGGCAACAATTGTTTTTACTAAGGTGGTCCAGTGAACAGCTGAAAAGGTCAGGAATAGATTAAATTCTTTCAATTTCCCATGAAGCCTAAATTCACGGTAATCCTGGGTCTGAGTAATGGCTGTGTCCTCAAAGAACCAATCTTTTCCCTTCTTATGAAGCGCCTCAAAGCCGATAGCCTAATAATTTTGCTGTTAACATGCTGTGCGCTTCAACAAACAAAAGGTCCCTAGCTCATCAGCTCTTCAAAGTTATGTGGATTTACCAGAAAACAAAACCACATGATTTTAAGGACAGTGTCCATTTAAATGTATAATCAGAAACAAATGCTAACTGTTTTGAGATTCTTTAGAAATGTCCGTATTAATGTTTTTGAATCAGCAAGGTGTTAGATTAAAGAAACAGAGTGTTCTCTTCTGTCCTTTTTCTCCAAGCACACTGACAGCTTGATCAAGATATACTGGAACAGCCTGCTTTGCCTGAGGATCTGACCATGCTAACGGAGGAATGTATGGGAGTCAGCCATTAAAAGTGTTATTTAGGCTTTTTTTACTTTTGTATTCAAGGTCACAAACCATGACTACTGATCTGCTATTAAATTGGGTTAAAAGAGTTTTAGGTTTTTGTGCTACACAAAAACATGGGAAACACACAGGAACCATTGCTTTCCTCCCCTCAAAACTATTAAAAATGCAACAACTTGGACTCGATAACGTCTCATAACTTCTCAATCAGCATTTCTGGGACAAAGTCCGATTTCGGACCGTTACAAAAATCCAGACACAAATGTGCAAACCAGATTCTAATTTCTTTGCACTGACATGAGATTTAAAACAGCACCAGAAACATTACTAGGTCAGTGTCGACATGTATTCACAAATTACCGGAGTGAAAAAACAAATTGGATTGCATGTGTGTGCAATTTTGCATTTTGGCATAGGCAACAAATTTAAATGCAGTGTGCAAGCCAATTCATAAGATAAAATGGGATTTATGATTCCATCACTTTTTTAAAGAGTTGGATTTTAAGTGACATTTTACCGATTTGTGATACTCTGATTTTTAAAAATTTCAAGTCCTAAATGACACTGGTTTTGGAACATCAGCTGTGTACCCCTACGAAGTAACGACTGAAATAGAACTTAATTTGAAAGTTTCTTATTTAGCAACGTTATTCCCAAACTAGGAAAACTATGGCTAGAGTCCCTAAAAACTCCTCTTATATTACACATAAGGAATTGAAAATCCATTACCAATAGCTAACTTCCCAAACCTCCTCTTGCATTCCCTCTTGTCTCTCCTGGCCCACTCTTGAATTTCAACAGGTTTCAAAGAACTGAGCGTATTCCGGGAAAAAACCCCCCGCCTATTCCAAAGAATTGAACATGTCCAACATCTGATGCGCAGCTCTGCCCACACCGGATGCTTGGTGCGGTTGATGATGAGGAAGATGATGTTGAGGCGCATTAAAGACGGGAGACCTTCTGGAGGGCAATATAGAAGGCGAAGAAAGAAAAATCAGGGTAAAATAAGTTTAAAAAATGCTTGCCCCGGCCCGGGAAACTCAGACATCAGTTGATTTTAACTAGAATATGCTCTGTTGAGAACAAGTATAAGCTTTTGCTTGGCCACTCTGGCCTCGTGAGACTACGCATTTCTCCTCTAGATTGTAAACTCCTCATGGACAGGGCACATGTCTATCACCTCTGCCACACTGTAGTCTCCCAAGCACCTAGTACAGTGCTCTGCAGTGGATGCTCAATCAATATGACTGATCAGGAGACCTACCCCTTCTCTCTCTTTACCAAGGATATTCCATCCGCTTAATGTTTCTTCCTAACCTGCTCTGGCCACATTATACTCCTCAGATGACCATTTCAGGGACCCTTTTCTCGCACGTTAGGGCAGATCTGTAGCCAGATCGCTCATCTCTGGATGCTTCCCCTCCCTCCCAAACCACACACACATTCATGCTTTCAAAATAATCTTTTTTCGGGAGGACTCCCCAAATCCCCGAGAGCACCCCCTGAGATAGTGTCTTCTGTGACCTTACCACTGTACAGGATGAAACTTCACTCCTGGGGAACTAACTTTCATTTCAGTTTGTAGTATACTCATTTCCAGGCTTTCCATAGCACATAGTTGTTCTTTCCTTTCCCAAAACACTCCTGAGAAAGCCTCTCGATGGAACTGGCTACAAGTTTCCAGATGTAGAAACCTTCCTACATTGTAAAATTCATTCCAAACTCCTCCTCTGTGGGGAAACTAACAGAGGAGACACTTCAAGCTAGGCAAGCAATTGCTCACTCCAAGGTAAAGTTGGGAGGTAAGAATTCCTATTTGGATACCCCCTCCATCAAAAACTGGAATTTTGGGGGCATCTGCTAATGAATAAATAACATTAGGTAGAAAGTGATTTGCAAACAAGTTATTTACCCTTACCATGTCGAGCTGAAAGATGTTACCATCAAATTGCGGAGGTACTGAGATATTAAGTTGACTTTTAAGTTGTCTTTTATCAAATTCAGAATGTGTTGGGGTACTGGAGATGAGATATAAAGAGATAGCATCAACTGTAATTAAATTACAAAAAAACTTATTTGAACCCCATTTCTCTTTAGCTAAAATGAATTTTGGGTATTACAAATAAAACTGTCCTAGAATGAAGTGTTACAGTTTGCAAAATGGTTTCTGGAGTTCATGGCAAGACAAATAGGAGGGCAAAATTTCATGAAAATATTTTTTATTTTCAAAATCTTAATTGTAATTTACCCTTCCAGGAGGGGCCTTACCAAAATGATTCTTAGTGGCAAGTTTGTTAGTCATAATATCCCTAAATCCCCCAAAAGGTTTGAAATCTACCTACTTATTGCTTATGTGGCCTGTCAGGATTTTACAATCAGATTTTTTTTTCTCAGTTAAGGTAAACAATTTTTCACCTCCTGAGATACGGTTCAGACACTACAGGAATAATAAAAACTTGCTTATTAGTGTAGAAGTAAGGGATGATAGGATGGTACGTTCCTAATCATGATCATGGATATCAAAGAGAGGATGGTCATTTCACTACTCCTCCAAGCAACTGTAGCTCTGTCATAAACCAAACCCTGCTTGTATAGACCCTTGATTTGACTCCAAAAGGGCACTGCTGATGTTCTTAGAAATGTTTTTAGGTTTCTTCTTCTCTGTGTGTTCCCTAAGAAAAGGTACAAAGCTCTGAATACAATAGAGCTCAAGAAATAATTAAGATCAGCAAAGATTCAGAAGAAAGGAAATCTAGCTTTAGATTAGTATTCCTTTTTTAAAATTATTTTTACATTTGTTAAGTGCTTACTATGTGCTAAGCACTGTACGAAGCGCTGGGGTAGATACAAGCTAATCAGGTGGGACACAGTCCATGTTCCACATGGGGCTCAGTCTCAATCCCCATTTTACAGATGAGGTAACTGAGGCAGAGAAGTTGCCCAAGATCACAGAGCAGACAAGTGGTGGATTCCTGATCTTTAGGGGCATCCAGCAGTAATCTATAGGCTCTGACTGAGAAGTCAGGTTAAGAGAGTTGCATACGCCAAGGAAGAGGAGTGAGAGGAATATCGTGATCTACTGTTAGGCAAATAATCTGATGGTGCACTAGAACAACAAAAAAAGGTTAATTTGTATTAACTCAATTACTGAAGAATGCAACTTTGGGAAACAAAAAGGCTTTGCAAATTTAAGAGCCCTATTTACCTTACAGATGGGATTGAAAATCAAATGTTTTACTTTCGCTGGGGGCTTGAAGATGATGCAACTGATGCGGATTTTAAGATTTTATCAGTGTGTTGAAAGCGTGGCCCATAAAATTCAGTGCACGACTGAAATTTCCTTCTATATGATGTGCTTGATATTTTCCCTTGGCCACATTATGGCATTTGTTATACACATTCCCTACTGTCACTTTTGTTTCCTCCTCAGGGTTTCCCAATCTTCTTGAAGCTTCGGTTCCAAGAGTCACCCTATTTTGATTGTAGTGTGCTAAACTGTCGTCTGTCCCAAAATGCCCGATCATTTTAAATTTTGCTTCACTGGGTCTTTAAAGAGTTTCATCTCCCATTTTCAGACTACGAAAGAGGAGCAGTTTGGACAGCAGGTTGCCATCCATTCCACTTCCATCTCCCATCCAATAATGGTACAATTGACAGTCACTGCTTTGCAGTTGGTAAATCCAAGATTTCCACGGAAGACACAGAGCCTAAGTCTGTGATGGAATTCCGTTACCGAGGGAGCCCACTGTCCAGTGGTTCACGGATAGCTCACTGGAGGCGGGGAACATGACTACCAACTCTGTTGTAGTGTACTCTCCCAAGCGTTTAGTACAGTGTTTCACACATAGTTAAGTGCTCAGTAAATATCGCTGATTGACTGATAAGCAGGTGCTAGACAACTGAATCAGCAGGGCTAGAATATAAGCATGTGACAGCGAGAAAGAGAATGCACAGATGTTGCTTCACGTTTTGACATCTGGTAACGTGCATCGCTTATTCAGCGGCTTCAGTTGACATTTCAACCTAGAAGCAACTGTCACATTGCATATTGAAAATATGAACCTGTACATATGCACAAGACAACTCACCTCGGAACTAGTAAGTGGGTCAATTACACATTCTCAAAAGGGACAGAATGGAAAAGTTAATTTAAATATGCCGTCACTTGTTTTCATAAAATCACAATACTGCAGTTTGAAGTGGCCTAAACTAACCCGTATTTTCAAGATCAAGAACTCCCCCAATATTTATTAAAATCTTTATTACAAAGTCACATAATTTGCGAGTCCAGTGGACAACCGCGACATCTCTTTTACGTTTCCGTCACCCAAAACAACAACTTGTGATCTCCACCGATTGCGCAAAGTGGGAGAGTCCTGTGCCAGGACAAACCGGATCCCACAGACGCAGAGCCAATTAGGATAGGCTAAAAAATAAAATAAAATTGAAAAAATTAAATGTCACATGATGAAATGAAAAACTACAGAAGGAAAATCTCTTCTAAAGAAAATAGTATTATTTCTTATATAAATTAGTTTCTTATTGCCCAACTACTTCCTTGAATAAATAATGTAAATAAAGATCTGGAAAATTTCAAAGTTAAAGAAGGAAATTATTAAAATTCCTTCATTTCATTCATTTCTAAATTGAGCCTGTTTTGTCCCCCGTTGGGCTTAGAAGAGAATGCTCTCCTCAAATATTGGGCAAAGCCTTCCAAACCCAACAGAATGACAGCATGAAGCTATATGCTGCTTGTCTGGACCAATGCATCTCTAAGCTTTAATGGGAGCCTTTGGATGATATGGTGTTTACTTTGTCCACACAACTCGTGATTTAAATACTTTAATCATGATCCTTCTCATTTCCATCTTTCTAGGCATGAGTCCATTTTTTTTCAGTGTACTCTCATTTGAAAGATGCTCTAATTCTCTGGCCATTCCATTTACCTATTTTTCCACTTGTTAATGCTTAGAGCTCTAGACAAACAACCCAGATCAACGCATACAAAGGTGGGTTTAGACAGTTTCCTGTCCTTCAGACATCCTTCCTTTCCTACCTTCCACCTTTTATGGGCACTAGGATGGGTTGAAGTATTATTGGCTGTGATACTATTGTGCATGTTAGGAAATTCCCACCGGCGGGGCTCTCCCCGACTGTTTGCTGACACTAAAATTCCCATCAGCTCTATTAAAACAAAATCCTAAAATGAGTCTGGATCAGGCTCTGGAATGGCCCAGATTCACTTTCGGTCCTCTGTATTATTTGTTGAAGAGCAGAAGTGACGGGGGACAGAGGCACGTGAGTAGCCGAGCGGATATAGGCCGAGCGTGGGATGGGGAAGGCCAGGGTCTAGAATTTAGGACTCTGCAGAGCTCTAAGCCTCACCATTCCTGCAGTTCTAGGGAGGCAGGATGTGGTGCCACCTGATCATATCTGCAGACTATGCGTGGCTCTTCATTCTCATTATAATTTAGCCACAGACTGAACAAAGACACTTATGAATATATATATAGGAAGATATATATGAAATCTTCCTATTTGTGAAGTAAAAGTTCGGGGGGATTGGAGAAAGTGGAACAAAGAGTGGAGGGTTATAGGCCGGTACCTGAGGATGTCCTAGATGATGAACCAGAAGCTGGCTCGGCACTTTTCCAGGGTAACCCGTGGTTGCAAATAAATTTTCATTAACTGTTGACCACCTAAGACGGGCCAAAAGAAAAAAAAAAGCCACTTATTGAAAAGAACAAATTGCAGCCCGAGTTTAACAAATATTTTCCCTCTAGACTACAAGTTCCTTGTGGGCAAGGAATGTGTTCTGTTATATTGTAGGCTCCCAAAAGGTTAATACAGTGCTCTGCAAACTAAGCACTCATTAAATATGGTTGACTGATTTTTAGGTTACCCAAAGCCATGAAGTTAAAAACTGTAATTAATTATGTATCTACACAATCATTTCAACAGTTTTTACTCCTGAGCCTTCATTATTTTTAGAATTTATATAATAATCCCTCTCAGGAAACACCACTGACTGATTATTTCTTTTAAGGGTACTGAATGTACTGTACTGTCCCAAGTGCTTAGTACACTGCTCTGCACAGAGTAAGCATTTAATAAATACCTTAATGATGATGACGGTAATGAAAGTCAACACACAGAACTATAAAATAGACACAAACGCCCGGAAAAGACTTGGATATGATTCAAACACCAGGCACTATTGGTGGGCTTTTACCAACATTTATGAAGTTGGCTTTCCTAGGTTTCAGAGCAAGGTTAGTCCCTGCAATGCAGCTGAAGTAACTAATGTACGTGCTCCGGGCGACGCAATTCTTGGCAATTTTCCTGATTCTTTTACATCTTGAAAGGTGATAAACTGTTCATGTGTGAGTTCCCTGCAGTATTTAAAAATTTTTAGCGTCAAAAGCACATCACTCAGGAATTGAACCAATAGAGAGAGGCTGAATTTTTCCAGGGCCCAATGTAGAAGAGCATATACAAACACACATCAGCTTATATACAACTCAAGTAATTAAATTGATACCACTGAATTAGTAATAATAATAACTACAGTACTTGTTAAGCGCTTGCTATGTATCAAGCACTGTTCTGTTCCACATGGGGATTGCGGTGTAAGTAGGAGGAAGAAAAGGTACCGAATTCTCATGTTACAGTTGAGGACACTGATACACACAAGTTAAGCCACTTGCTCATGGTCAGAGCAGATGAGTGGCAGAGCTGAGACTGAAACCCAAGTCCTCTGACTTCCAGGCCCACGCTCTTTCTACAAAGCCATGCAGCTTCCTGTTAACTGAACAAAAGTTGAAATGTTTCAAAATAGAAAACCATACCTGAATAAGCGGGCTCGGTCCATATGGACAGGTCTCTTATCTTGAGGATAACTAGTCAAAGGTAATAATTAAAAGTATCAATATACACTGAACGTTCTGAAAGAGAACAACTCTAAAGCATTGAAAAAATCTAATAGAACTACCATAAAAAATTCCCAGCGGTCATTTAAAAACGCCAATTCTGATAATCAAGGACACGCCAACAGCAAACCCATAGTTTACAGTCACTGAATCTGATTGAACTGATTTCCTTTAGCCCTAGAATATCACTAGTAGTGTGCTGTTTAGGGCTACAAAAATTACAAATCAAAGATCCTTTAAAGAAGGAAAAAAACATGAAGGAAATACCTTGAGCGAGTAATATCCCAGACTAACCAATCGTTTCCGGCAACGGCTCCAACTTTAAAGGTGTTTCTTAAGCACCAGTGAGCTGACATTAATGGCATCTGTTCACAATCAAGAGACAGAATAGCCTGCTGGGTAACGAGATCGTAGAATCTGATTATTCCATTCTTCTCTGCCACCATCAACTACAAGTAAATAAAAAAGCACAGTTATTAGCATCTTCAGGGGTAAAGTCCTATAAATTTTGAGAACGGCAGAAGACCACGACCACAATCTCAAAAGAGAGATCGTGTTACTTAGTACCCACATAAAAGCAATCGCTGTTAGTGTGGCTCAGTGGGAAGAGCCTGGACATGGGAGTCAGAGGTCATTCATTCATTCATTCATTCAATAGTATTTATTGAGCGCTTACTAAGTGCAGAGCACTGTACTAAGCACTTGGAATGTACAATTCGGCAACAGATAGAGACAATCCCTGCCCAATGACAGGCTCACAGTCTAAACGGGGGAGACAGCAAGAAAACAGAACAAAACAAAAACGAGACAACATCATCAGGATAGATAGGTTATGGGTTCGAAGTCTGATCTGTCACTTGTCAGCTGAGTGACTGTGGGCAAGTCACTTCACTTCTCTGTGCCTCAATTCCTTCATCTGTAAAATGGGGATGAAGGCTGTGAGCCTCACGTGGGACAACCTGATTAGCCTGTATTTACCCCAGTGCTTAGAACAGTGCTCTGCACATAGTAAGCGCTTATAACAAATACCAACATTTTTATTATTATTACCTGAATTATACATGGGTGGGTGATAATAGAGATTATGGGTGACGATGTAAGGGACAGAGGGGAGGGATACTGTTTGTGGTGTCTTCCGGCTAGAGAAGCATTTCTTCATACCATTTTCATTTAAAACAGTATCAAGTGACACAGTCATTGATTTTCTAAGACTCAAATAATTAGATGACAGGGTGTGCTTTTAACGAAGACACTATAGTCTAGGCTCAGGAGAAGCAGAATGACCGAAACAGGTTTTCTCAAACCACTGGAAATTGTAAGTGAAGGGGCCATGGCTTTACTTCTGTTCTATGTTCTTAAGTGTCCAGGAATAATAATAATAATAATGATGTTGGTATTTAAGCACTTACTATTTGCACAGCACTGTTCTAACGCTGGGGTAGATACAGGGTAAACAGGTTGTGCCACGTGAGGCTTACAGTCTTAATCCCCATTTTACAGATGAGGTAACTGAGGCACAGAGAAGTTAAGTGACTTGCCCACAGTCACACAGCTGACAAGTGGCAGAGCCGGAATTCAAACCCATGACCTCTGACTTCCAAGCCCACGCTCTTGCCACGCTGCTCCTCTGTGATGAGTCACGTCATAGCAAAATCAAATATACTCTCTCTCACCTGTTTCCTGCTTACCTTTGGCTCTTGGGTACCATTTTTAAACTGAATTAGATAATTCCTACCCTACTCATTGTATATCAACTATAATCTGTTCTTTAAAAAGTTCTTAAAACAGAACTTTTGAGGGCATTAACGCCTAGATCGACAGCATATCTCTACAGCAAATTAAAGTAATTAAAGGTAGATCTAAGTATTTTTGCCATTAATTTCAAGAATGTTTAGATTACGTGCCTACTTTATAAATGTTGACAAAAGAGGAACAGAGCTATAAAACTAACCTTAAAAGCCTCCTCGGGATGCCAGCAAACACTCATTCCAGGAGAACGAAGAACAAAATGAGCTTTCTGATTCCCCTCCAAGTCCCAAACCCTAATGAGAGAGTATAACAGTAAAAGGACTTATTGCTGTGCCACTATAAAAAAACATTAAATTTATAACATCAGCATATTAACTACTTTTAACTAGCGAGTTAGTCAAATGGGTTTTAGTACCTTTTTGAATGCAAACAAAATGCTCTCTTGTGGAAAAACCAAAAGATGTGTAAATAATTTGCTTCGGCCTGTCCATTACATGTACAGTTGCCATGGCTATTGTATCGGAATGAATATGTAATGAATGAATGTAATGAACTCTCTCAGGCTGGTGACAAATTCGGACAATTTCATGACACACTTGAAGTCAGCTTTAATGCTACACAGCCCCAAAAGACACTGGGCTACAGCGGAAGAAAACAGAGAGAGAGATGCAACTGAGATCATTTTAATAATGATGGTATTTGTTAAGCGCTTACAATGTGCCAAGCACCGGTCTGAGCACTGAGGTAGATACAAGGTAATCAGGTTGTCCCACGTGGGGCTCACAATCTTAACCCCCATTTTACAGATGAGGTAACTGAGGCACAGAAATCTGAAGTGACTTGCCCAAAGTCACATAGGTGACAAGTGGCGGAGGCAGGATCAGAACCCACGACGTCTTACTCCCAAGCCTGTGCTCTTTCCACATGCCACGCTGCTTGTTCTAGGAGATCATTCTAGCTCCTTCCTCCTGCTGTAATCATCTGACTGTCGATCAATCAGTCAATCGTATCTATTCAGTCTTTACTGTGTGCAGAGCACTGTACTGAGTGTTTGGGAGAGTACAATCTAACAGAGTTGGTAGACACATTCCCTGACCCAAAGGGGAGATAATCTGGGGAACTTCCACTGTGAGTGTCTCTCCTCCTCTTCCTCTCCTTTTTCTAATCCTATTCTCGGTCCACTGGTCCCACCATCGTGGACCTATGGAAGCTCCTCGCACTATGCTGAATCGACCACTAATCCCATAAATACAATCCAATCAATTGATCACTGGTATTAGCAGAGTACTGACTAGGCGCAGTAATTGTTTTGTATCCTCCCCCAAACGCTTAATACGGTACCGTGCACAGAGTAAGCGCTCAACAAATACCATCGATTGCAGAGCATTCCATTTACAGCTCCTAGTTACCATTTTCATATTCTTTTACTTAACAATGTATTAGGTTGCTAAGAATTTTACAAAAATGTATTAATAATTTTCCACTTTTAAAGAGTGTGGCCCCTGGCCAGTGTATAATGGCATCAAATAGCTTAGCCATAGAAAGGTTGATGTTAGTCAAGTCAGTCAATTGTATCTGAGTGCTTACTTGTAAAAAGCAAGGCACTAAGCACTTGGGAGAGTTCACTAAAACAATAAACACACACATTCCCTGTCCTCTGTATTATTCATTCATTCATTCAATAGTATTTATTGAGCGCTTACTATGTGCAGAGCACTGTACTAAGCACTTGGAATATACAATTCGGCAACAGATAGAGACAATCCCTGCCCAATGATGGGTTTACAGTCTATGGACCTTTGGGAATTTTCAGGAGCCATGTTCTTAACTGTCTACACTGCAATGTCTTTACACACTTCATGCATTAGCACTCATCATTTGCCAAGACAAAGAAACACAACTGCCCACATTCTAAATGACGGTAAGAAATACTTGCAAATTGGGTAAGTGGGGATCAAAATACCGGTTGAGAAAGCGGCACCTTCAGCCGGAAAGGCTGTGGGCAGCCACGCTAAGATCATATTCGCCAATACCAAGGGAGTTCGCAAAATCGGACTTACGATAAAAGGACCTTTGTATTTTAATTCCATCTTTACCGAGATGAGAATGTGCTTCAGAATTCAAATAACGGCTAATGCTATAGTTAAGGACTAAAGGACACTTTCATTATAACCGCCGTTTTAATACATTCTTGCATTAAAACACACAATCTACTCTAAACCAAACTTCTTTACCCACATGAACGTGTCTTGAAAGTTTATTTAGAGTTAAGGAAATAGATTCATTTTACTCAGTGGGTAAAACCGTAGTTGGATCCCATAAGGAAAAATAATTCCTTCTAGTGTCAAGAGCACAAACAGAAATAATCACTGAATAAACTTGATGATTTCTGTAAAAAAAGTGCACCTTGATATTCGTGGAATTACAGCGACTCTCTCCGGTATCATTATAAATCCCTCAAGGGCCGAAGCTGTCTTCCATATTAGTGTACATCCCCAAACTCCTAGTCTACAATACGCCTTTCTGCAAGCGATAGGCAGTCAATGATGATGAATGTGCAGAGGTAAATAGGCATTTTTGGATTACTTTAGTTGGAAAATGCTTGTCTTCTGAAATGGTCAGTGGAAAGACTTAATATGGTCATTTTGCCATCGCTGAGTAATGTAGAATTCACCTCTGAGCTGACTACGAATTCTGAACTGACAGTTTTTTTCAAACACCAAGGATGATGATGATGATGGTACCTGTTTAGCGAGCAGTGTAATCTAATGGAAAGAGCACAAGCCTGGGAGACAGAGGCCCTGGGTTCTAATCCTGGCTCCTCCTGTCTGCTGTGTGACTTTGAGTAAGTCATTTACCTTCTCCATGCCTCAGTTATCTCCTGGGTAAAAATGAGGATTAAGACTGTAAGCCCTATATGGGGCAGGAACTCTGTCTTACCCGATAAGCTTGTATCTACCACAGTGCTTACTGCAGTGCCTTGCCACATAGTAAGCACTTACCTGCACTCTCCGGTAAAGCTTAGTACACGCTCTGCAGAGTAAGCACTCAAATACCAACAACTGTTCAAACAATATCAAAAATAAAACCACAAAATAGAATATGAAGTCAAATTTCAGCCTCCATTATGCTTCTCGGAACAATGGTACTTTTCAGTCCATTAAAGCAATACCATTTGTGCCTGCTTTAAGAAGGCATGTGTAGCTTTTGATATGTTAAAGCCCCAGCCAGAAAAAAAGTGATTCAGGTAGGGCCCATGTTTGCCTATTACCTCCTTCTCTCCCTCCCCAATCCCCACCCATCACAGTATCCAATTAGTCTAGTATGGTTAAACACCCATTTCTATTGGTTTTGAAATTTCTTTGGCTTCCTCAGCTTTCAGTTCATCCCTTTTCAGGTTGGCTGCTTAATTCTTTATTAATTCAGCATGGTTTTAAATGAAACATCCTAATTCTAACAAAAATTCTTTTTAAAAAGATAATACTTTTGGGGAACAATGCCATCTTTGGCCAAACGGCATTCTATCAAATATTGACTTCCCTGGAGAAGAAGTAGGATTTACCATTTTGAAAGATCCAGCACCCTCTCTGCAGCAAAAGAGATTTTAAAAATAAATATCTACTTGATTAGGTAATCTAGACATGTACTTTCTTCCACTTCCAGAAATTTTGCCTTGTAAATTATTCCAAGGCAAAGCAACACTTTTCAGAGGAAATTACTGTTCGGGGAGAGAATTATGATCTAATTGAAGATGGTAAATCAATTTGTCCAAGGATTCATGAAGCTGCACTTCATTCCCTAAAGAGCTTTAGGTTATTAAGTTTGGCAAATAATACTTGTGTTTTGTCTGTTGCTTTTCTTTTTTGTTTATAAAGTGCCACGTAGCATCTACTTTACCTCTACTGAATGACATACTCCCACGGTGGATTTTATGAAAGAATGGTTTTTAGCAGTGGTCTATTCATTCACATGTCTAATATGTTCCTAATCTTGTTGGACTATTTGAAAAAGCTAGTCAAATACTAGAACATTTCCCTACATTCATTTTTAAACCGAGATGGAGAAAAACAATAAAGATCTTGGGATCCGGATAAGCCTATACAGAAAGCTTAGATCATCTAAGGGAACTATTTCGAAAAGTGGCACCTGGTGTACAATAAAGGAGCCAATGAACCCAGAAGCACTCACAGTGGCTGGCAGAGGGTTGGAAAGGGATGGGAAGGGATGTTGGCCCTAGAATTCCTGGAGAACTTGCAGGGTGTGGGCACTGAGACCATGGAGCCTGGACATTGGTGAGTCAACCTGATTCAGACGGAGTCCAGCGAGAGGGGAAGATAGGTGGGTCAAACCACGTCAGTACCCTACCTCTTGGGAAAAGGAAGAGAAGCACTTGGCCGTTGGAAGGGGCTGAACCAAAGATGCTGATGATATTTTCCTGCCCAACTTCTGCTGACACGAAGGGAGAGGGAACTGATTTACTAGCAGTGAGTGGACAAAACCTGGGCAGCCAGGGCTTAGAGATCCCATAAGCAGCTCCTGTGAGAAGCAGTGAGGCCTAATGGGTAGAGCACGGGCCTGGGAGCCAGAAGGATCTGGAGTCTAATTCTGGCTTGTAACGTGTCTGTGTGAAACCTTGGGCAAATCATTTCACTTCTCTGCGCCTCAGTTATCTCATCAGTAAAATGAAGATTAAGACCGTGAGCCCCATCTGGGACAGTGACCGTATCCAACCTGATTTGCTCGTATCCGCCCCAGTGCTGAGAACAGTGCCTGGCAAATAGTAAGCGTTTAATGAATACTCCAATTATAATTGTTATCCTGGGTTACGTCAGCAACTAGTTCGCGACCCATCTTCAGCTTGCAAATATTATGGAGTTGCTGTCAGTCAATCAATCGTTTTTACTGAGCGCTTTCTGTGTGCAGGGCACTGTACTACGCATTTGAGAGAGTACAATACAGCAGAGTTGGTAGACGCATTTCCTGCCCACAACGAGCTCAGAGAGGGAGACAGACATTCAATAAAGTACGGATATGCAGATAAATGCTGTGGCGCTGAGGGAGGGGTGAATATAGGGAGCAAATCAGGGTGTTGCAGAAGAGAGAAAGAGCAAATGAGGCCCTTTGGAGATGTGCAGGAGCAGGTGAGGAGACTGTGGTCAGGTAGAGGGATTTCAGAGTTGGTGAGGACAGAGGTTGTACAGTGACTACAGATTCATTCACTCTATTGTATTTGAGCGCTTACAGAGCACTGTACTAAGCACTTGGGAGAGTACAATACTACAATGACAAGAAACAGTCCCTGCCCACATGATGAGATCAACTGTGTGTCCAAGTTGGCGGGCAAGCTGGGGTGGTGCAGGAGGTCGTGGAGTTGAAGAGTGATAGAAAGTGGGCAGCAGTAGGGTCGTCAGGAACATCTATGTGGATACTGAAGTCCCCAACGATCAAAGCAGGAATGGAGAAGGAATGTGAGAAAGGGATTAAAATGGCTCGAAAAGTTGGTGGTGGGGGAGGAGTGGTAGATGAGTGTAACTTGTATGTGGAGGAAGGGAAAGGAAGGGATGGGGGAGATGGAACGGTGCTTGGGGAGCGAGAAAGAGGATGGCTACCTCCCCCTTTCCCAGTGAGTCTGGGGGAGAGGCTGAGGAGGAGGCCCCCTCTAGAGAGACAGCAACAGGGGAGACCATTTCATCTGGCTGTAACCCAGATTTGCTTATAGTCAAGAAACGACATGAGTTATAGGTAACTAGAATTCGAATAGGAGGCAATAATTAACTGCTAGTGTTATAAGATACATTATGCTCCTGGGATAGATCAACAAGAATGTATCACGCAATCATCCTCTCTAATTTGACCTGAACCTTATTGGAGTACTGGGCTCAGTCTTAGTTACTGTATATTCAAAAGGATGCGGAATAGCTGGAAAGTCCAGAGAACAGTGAGAAAAGCAATTAGAGATGTACAATACAGTCATTCAGGAACATTTACAGGAACAGTGGCTGTTTAGCCTACAGAAAAGGAGGCTAAGGGGTGATAGTTTCTTTCTTCAAACGAAGTTTTTTATGGAGAGGCTGATTTCCATGTCTACTGAAGAATAAGGGCTTGATTCAAAGAGGAGATTTAGGTCGGACATTAGGAAAGACTTCACTATCAAGGGTGTAAAACACTGGAATGGGCTATCAAAGAAGACGGTCAAATTTCCATACTTAGAGATCTTTAAGAACTGACATCCAACTTTCTGCAGGGTTCACCTGCATGCAGGCAGGCAGGAGACTGGCCACTCCCCACCTTAACCCAGTCTCCCATGGCTTGTCAAGAGCTTTTTTACGGACAATTTATAAGACCATAGCTAGACGAATGTATATGTACGTATGCACGTCCACACACATTTACTCTTGAATTATGTTAATAAAAGATTGGATAATCTAGGTGACCAGAAATTGTTACTGCTCTAATAATGTGTTTTGGCACTAGAAAAAGGATGCTCAAATGGAGATGTAATAAAATTGGGTAAGCGGATCAAAAAAGACTAGCCACAATTTCTTAAAACTTCAAAAGTTGGCAGTAGAAGTGTTGTGGTAAATTCCTCAAACTGGCCAAAATCACAGGGGCACTGAGCGTCAGAAATCTCAGTGCCATTACATATCCCTTCTAGTATGCTGACAGCATAGTTGTTAATCTCTTGTTTTGTTAAAACTATTTTGTGCTTCTATAAGATTGAATTACTAAAAAACTCCTACTGATTAAAGGATTTCTTGTAAGGCAGCTAGAATGATGCCCATGAATTAATTGCTTAATCCACTGATGTTGAGGACTGGCAAAATAATGACAAATACAACTGATCATGGTTCCATATAGGCCCTTCATGGATTCACTGATGGATTACTCGGTTTAGTGTTTGTCTTTGTAGTTTTTTGGTTCCGGGATTCTACCTCATACGGACCTCATATGTCTTACTAGCTATGTACTTCTTGATATCAACTTAAACAAGCACCTTTCTTGTTAAAATTATGTGGAGCCACAAGTAGCTCTCCGAATGATTCATTCATTCAGTGCTATTAATTGTGCACCCACTACATGCAGAGCACTGCGGTGGCGCTGAGGAAATTGTGTCTATGGCTCTCAGGGTACCACAATCTAAAAGAGGCGGCTGAGTGTTTGGCAACAGTCATAGGAGGCAACATTAAAACGATAATGAGGAAACATTTACACAAGGACAATGGAAAATATAAAAAGTGCTGTGTTCAATGCTCGTAACGGCCCCACCTTTCCAATATTTGCCCTGGCAAGGTAGGTAGAAGGACTCACAAATGGCATTTGAGGGAGGGTGGAGGGGGGAATGGATAGTGTGTATCCTGGGGGCCTTTAAACTCAGGAAAAAAGAGCACTTGGACATTTCTTGTTACATGGGGCTCACGACTCAGGAGGTAAGGAGACCATGTACCTTTTTCTCATCTTTCAGTTGAGGAAACTGAGGCACAGAGCAGTTAAGTGACTTGAGAAGCAGTGTGACCCCATCAGTCAATCGTACTTACGGCATGCTTAACTGTGTGCAGAGGACTGTACTAAGCACTTGGGAGACTACAATATAACAGAGGAGCAGGAGTTTTAGATGTCAGGCTATTAAAAGGTTAAAAAAGTGTTTTGATATCTATTGTTAATTAATTTCTCTTTCTCCTTTTGAATTTAAACCTCAACCAACTCAGAAGGATTATATGTACGTTGCAAATGTTGGTTACCAATCAATCAATGGTATTTACTGAGTACTTCCTATGTGCAGAACACTGTTCTAAGCACTTGGGAGAGTTCATTACAACAGAGTTGGCAGACACATTCCCTGCCTGTTCTTAATCCTGCTGTTGTTCATATTTCCAGTAATATTTTCTAACAATTTGTTAAAACTATAGTTCACTAGCTTTTTCAATTTCTTCTCATTTCTTGAGAAAACTGGCAGGTTCTATTTGTCCTTCTAAAATAATCTCAATGTTCTTACAAAAGCCTCCTGAACTCCTCAGCATCGTGTCCTCTGATTCTAACGCATGCACTTCTAGCCTAATTTTCGGTGTCTTTTCCTCTTAACTCTTGGTTTCCTATCTGGAGTTGTTTCATTCCTGTTGGGAATATAATTAGTGTTCGTAAAATGAAGGGTTTGTTTCCTCAAAGAGCCCAATGTTAAAGACAACTCGGGTTATGGCATTCTTACCTTTAGATGCCACGTTCATATACACAACTGTTTCTCCTGACATCCAGGCATGCGCCGTTGGAAGAATTTTCCTATTTTCACTGTGGCCTCCCATCCAAAATACATAATGAAAATCCACAATGTATGAAAAGTACTGGATATCCCCATCTTTGCCCGTTCGTCTGTTGGAGCTATATTTCAAGTTTAACGTACCACCAAGTCCCCCCTCCCTTCACCACATACTTCTCTAAATCCGGGATCTTTTAATGGTTCTCTTGGGCAGTAATATTTAATTTCAATTCCGGTGGTCTGAGCCAGTGAAAATTATGCTCTCGCCTATTGTTGAGACATCAGCCAAGGCTCTGTAAAGTCTTGTCAGCAGTAATCAATCCAGATCTGGGAGATTTCCCTGGGGCTTTTCCTTGTTCACTGATGTGGTTCTCGTACTACGCTGAGTCCATGATATACAGGTTTGTTTTGGCCTCGGCAAAAGTGACCAATTGAGCCGGTCATTCACTAAGCTCTCCTTTCCCAAACTTGCCAGTGAAACATTCTTGGTCACTCTCTTTTTGACTGGTCAGTATTATTTAAAGTCCCAGTGCAACTAAGTGCGATTTCCACTTCGAGTTCTTCAGTTTCCTCATTTTGTTGACTGCTTAGGCTATCCGGTCTTTTCAATCTAGTGACGATTAACACACTACTCTTGAAGTAATGGTATCGCTGCTTTTCCTTGGCATTGCTTACCGCAAAGAAAGCCACCGTTTATGGAGGCGAGACTGTCTATGGAGGCATTCAATATATCAGAGCCCAATCTTTCAAACGATTCTACTATTTAAAGAATGCTACCATCTGTTTTTAGGCTTGAACTACCTAAATAAATCACAGTGCCACAACTCCTTCTGGCCTGATTGTAGGGGGGGAAAAAAACAAGGTTTTTCCCTCATTAATGGCAACCACCTTGTGAATGGCTATTTGAAAATAATCTACATCTTCATACTTAGACCAACCTTACTTTGGAGAGCGGAGAAGGAAAAAATTTACCACCACTGAAGGAATATATGAAGAATTACTCTAAAGGAAGCCATAAAAGTGGGTATTCAAAACAGCGAGAATTCACTCAGGTAAGTATGCAAGCGTGAGAGGGAAAGGGGGAGAGAGAAAGAGAGATGCACAACAATCTGCTTTGCCTGTGCATTCCAACCTTGGATCTGCATTGCTATGCCTAACTCCAAGCTTTTGAGGATAAGGACGCTGTTTTACACAAACTGGCAAGTTAAATTACTCTGTCCAATATATCTCCTACATATCTATATCTATGTGCGTCTCTACCCCCTCTGTTATACTGTACCCTCTCAAGCACTTAGTATAGTGTTCTGCACGTAGGAAGCACTCAATAAATATGACTGATGAAATTTCTACAAAAAAGTTAAATTACTTTGTCCATTATTAGCTTTCCTGTAGGTGCGATTGTGCATATATGTAGGAAGTAGAATAGGAAATAGCTATGAATAGCTAAGGCCTTTGAGAAGTGATGTTACTGACACCTCAGTATTGACTGATTAGAAAAAAATGGAGGTTACAAATATTAGAGGACACTGAGCAGCTGCAAGAGTCATCTCTCCAGAAGCAGCGTGGCTTAGTGGAAAGAGCCCGGGCTTGGGAGTCAGAGGTCATGGGTTCTAATCCCAGCTCGGCCACTTGTCTGCTGTGTGACCTTGGGCAAGTCACTTAACTTCTCCGGTCCACCGATCCCTCATCTGTAAAATGGGGGTGAAGACTGCGAGCCCCACGTGGGACAATCTGGTTACCTTGTATCTACCCCAGTGCTTGAACAGTGCTTGGCACATAGTAAGCGCTTAACAAATACCAACATTATTGTTATTATACGGGGAGGAGATTCTACTCTTTTTTGGTAACAATCTTATGTCACTGGATTTTGTTCTTGAAATTGGCCAAATTTTTCTTCTGAACTGTTATGACCCAATGAATATTAAAATCATGGCCCAATTTACCACAGAGTTGGGCACATTTAACACATAAAATGATTCCTACATATTTAGTTTTCAAATGTGATCACTTTTGATATTCTAAAGATGAAAAGGTTTAAAAAAATTAAAAGGGTCAGCATTATAACTATTCTTCAGAACCACCCAGGATTCTCTCAAAGGTCTTTTTAACTGATAGTGGCAGGGGTTTTATTCTTTCCATTCTAATGTTCTCTGTTTTCGAGTGCTGGGTAAATTGCCTGTTTAGGAGTTCACTTTGTGAGGAAATTTCTGGTCTACCAATTGTGACTATATGGACAAAAGGGAAAATAGCTGGTAGTAAGTGGGCATCTGGACCCATTTGGTCCCTTCTAAACTGGCACAGTAAACACAAACCACATCCTTTTGGAAAGAAGTGCCTAGACTTCAGTTGATGAAACCCAATGATACATAAGTAAGAATTTGGAAAGAAAAAGAGCAGGAGTAGACAGACTCACTCCCAGGGGCTGATGGATTGAGGTGGTGTCCTGCCTCTCTGGCTCCTTAAGTTAATCGTGTCTGTCTGGAACAGATCATGGAAGACGGTTCAGGAAAAGATAATCTCTCCCTCCCTCGCTCCCCTGAGTACAGAATGCCTGAGCTTAATTAGTTAAATAATTTTCTATTTTATCAGATGCTCCCCACTGGTTGTTTTTTTCCCATCTTCCTCCTACCAGTCCTCTCCAAACTTCCTGAGTTGTTTACACCTGTTGCCTCCACTTCCCTCCTTCATCCCCTCCAATCTGGTTTCCCGCCCCTGTCGCTCTACAGAAACAGCTCTAAGGTCACCAATGACCTTCTTCTCGCCATTTCTGACACTGCAGATCACCCCCTTCCCCTTGAACTTTTATCCAACCCTGGCTTCACTGACAGTGTCCTCTCTTAGTTTTCCCATTTCTCCGGCTGCTTCTCCGTTTGTTTTGCTGGCTTCTCCTCTTCTGACAGTGGGGGTCCTTCAGGGCTCAGTTTTAGGTCCCCTTCTATCCTCCATCTGCACCCACTCCCTTGGCTTCAACCACCATCTTTATGAGGATGATTCCCAAATCTACATCTTCAGCCCTGACTTCCCTCCTTCCCTGAAAACTTTAATTTCCTCCTGCCTTCAGGAAACCTCTACCTGCATGTCCTGTTGACACTTCAAACTAAACACATCCCAAACCGAACTCCTTATCTTCCCACCCAAATCCTGTCCTCCCCATCTTTCCCATCACTGCAGACGCTATCCCAATCCTCCCATCTCACAAGCCCATAACCTTGGCGTTGTTCACAATTCATCTCTCTCATTCCACCCACGTATTTAATTTGTCACCAAATCCTGTCAGTTCTACTTTCACGGCACTTTCCTCTCCGACTGCCACCGTGCGGATCCAAGCACTTATCCTGCTCACCTCCTTGCCTCCCGTCTCTCTCCACTCCAGTCCATATTTCACTCTGTTGCACGGATCATTTTTCTAAAAAACCCAAAAACCCTTTCGGTCCATGTCTCCCCTCTCAAGAACCTCCAATGGCTGCCCACCCACACCTCTGCATCAAACAGAAACTCCTTACCAACGGCTTTAGGGCGCTCAATCAGCTCACCCCAGACCACCTCGCCTCACTGATCTACTACAGGCCAGCCCACGCACTTTACTGCTCTAGCGCCAACTTACTCACTGTGTCCCGATCTCGTCTATCTCGCTGCCAACCCCTTCCCCACACCTTCCCCTTGGTCTGAAACTCCCTCCTCCTCCATATTTGCCATACTCCCCCAACCTTCAAAGCATTATTAAGGTCACATTTCCTCCAAGAGGCCTTCCCCAGTTAAGCTCTCCTTTCCCCGGCTCCCTCTCTCTTCTGTGTCATCTAAGCACTTGGATCCGTGACCTTTGGGCATTTTATATTCACACCACCTAACGCCACAGCACTTATGTACACATCTTTAAATTATAAATTCCTTATTTATATTGATGTCTGTCACCCCCTCCAGACTTCTTGTTATGAGCGGGCAACACATTTGCTAATTTCAGTTGTACTCTATTGCCCCATGAGCAAAGTACAGTACTTTGTGTCTCTCAAGACTGTAACCGTGGCATTATCCTAAACTTCTCCTTCTTTAACCATTATACTGCGTACTATGAAATCCTATTGCTTCTTTCTCCACAACATTTCCAAAATTTGCCACTTTGCTGGTTTAGGCACTTGTCATAGTCCAGAATGACTACAGTATCAGCCAGCTCATTGTCCCCTCTCCAGTTCTTACCTCTGTGGACCAGATTTTTTTAAAATATGCAGTTCTATCTAGGTCTTCCCACTCCTCAAAGTCTCCAATGGCTAGCCACTCCTCTCTACACTAAACAGATAGTCAGCTCTCTCTCTCCAGCCTATTTATCACTTCTTCCACTATACTCCTGCTCATCTGCTCCTTCCTCTAAAGTCAAATTACTTATTGGACCTCATTCCTGTCTCCCGCTATCACCCTCTTGCGCACATCCTCACTCCTCATCCATCCTCCCCCCGGCACATATACGGTTGGTAGATCATTGTGCTCCCTTTCTTCTGAAATCACACCTTCTCCAGGAGAACTTCCCCAAACTCCCCAATTAATTTCTCCCTTCCCATGGAGAAGCAGCGTGGCTCAGTGGAAAGAGCATGGGCTTTGGAGTCAGGGCTCATGAGTTCGAATCCCAGCTCTGCCACTTGTCGGCTGTGTGACTGTGGGCAAGTCACTTAACTTCTCTGTGCCTCAGTTCCCTCATCTGTAAAATGGGGATTAAGACTGTGAGCCCCACGTGGGACAACCTGATTCCCCTATGTCTACCCCAGCGCTTAGAACAGTGCTCGGCACATATTAAGCGCTTAACAAATACCAACATTATTATTATCCTATTTCTCCAATTGCCACATCAGCCCTTTTGTGTCATCACACACCATCAGAGCAGTGATCTGTATCCTCCTATCTGTACTTTGTATAAGGGTCTACCTCACCCCTTAGAGTATAAGCTCCTTAGGGCCAAGGGAGCATGTCTTCTAATTCTATTGTACTCTCCTAAGTTCTCAGCAAAGAGCTCTGCACATAGTTGGAGCTCACTACATACAGAAGAAAATCGTATTTGGAAAAGTGCCTGCCTTTGCATGCCTAAACAGAGTATTGTTTGTAAAAGAGGTGTTGGTGATCCTGGCTGACATGTAAGTCTCTAGCTATGCTGGAAGGTAGAGCTGCCCAGGTACAGATCCGCGGCACCACTGCCTATCTGGAGTAGCATTCCGGGAGATCTGCATCACTGATCCAAATTCCCTGCTACTCTCTCCTTCCTTCCGGGGATGCCAAGAGGTCTGAGAGAGCAGCTTAGTCTCTGAAACAAGTCCTGAGAGTGGCGGAGAAGGCTGTGCCCGCCAGTTGGAACTTACACACTTGCATCCATTCTCCCATGGCCCTTTCTGCCCTAAACTTTGACAAGGCCATTCGTAGACGGCCGGGTTGTGCTGTTTTTGATTTAACTTGGTTTAACACCTAGTTGAGAGAAATGTACAAATGTACAATCAAGAGCCCAACTACAGTACTATGGATGCACAGGTACGTCTGGGAATGTCAACGTCAGGATTTATTAAGCACTTTTACTTTGTGTCAAACACAGAGCTAGATATAAGATAAATTAGTCTGGGCACAGACTCTATCTTGCATGAGCCTCGAAGTCTAAGAGGGACGATAGGAAAATGAGGGGGATGTCATGTAGGAACCAGACATTATAATATTGATGCATTAAGGTTCTTGCTATTTAAATGAAAAAAACATTTTAGGCCTCTACAAAGGGTGATGATTATTTCCACAAGAAATCTAGTTTTAGAGTCATAGGTTTATTTTCACAGGCCAGGAACTACCTGAGGATTAATAAAGAGTGAATCAACAGCACTTCAGTTTTACAGGTAAATTTAGATGTAAATATCTTTTGAAATAAACTATTTTGAAAGGTGGATTACTGAAAAACCCATTATATTCTGAAACTAACCTCAACATTAGCACACTCTCCATTCCACAAAAATACCATATGGCAATTTTCAAACAGATCACAAGCAATGATCTCATTTTTAAGGAATTTAGAATAGAAAGGTTTTTTTGCATCTAACATAAGACTTAATATAAATAGCAGTACTATCACATGGGGAGTATTAATATTTCGTTATTTCCAAGAAAAACTTTTGGTCCAGTTCATAGACTAAAGTTTAACCGTATACTGAAAATTAATGCTACAAGGGCAAGGGGGATTTTGTGGGAAACCCTATCCCAGTGAGACTCAGAGTGTTTTTTAATTCAAAGGCCAAATACATTTGTGAAAGAAATTACTGACTTGAGTGGAGTCGGCTTTTTGATAGCCATATGAAGTAATGATTATTTGTTAAGTGCTTACTATGTGTCAAGCACTGTTCTGAGCGTTGGAGAAGACACAAATTAATTACACATGCAGGGCATTATTAGAGATCACACAGTGTTCATTACCAAAATGACTCCGTGATCATGGTACTTAAGAATCCAGTGATATTTTCTCCATCCCTTAGTTTCCAAATCCCCAGTCCCAACCTATAGGAATTGAACCCTATTACACTGCCCAAAATCTCTCCGCAAATATGATTGCCAGGTTTTGGTTGCAAGAGATTTCTAAATGCTTACTAAAAAATTTGGCTACTTTTAAAGAAGCAAGCCATATGCTTAATTCACAAAAAGCGACATTCTTCCAAATTCACTCATTTAATCGTATTTCTTGAGCGCTTATTGTGTGCAGAACACTGTACTAAGCGTTTCACAATTCGGCAATGGATAGAGACAATTCCTACCCAACAACGGGCTCAAATAATAACATACTATGAAATCTTTACATTCTTCTTACAGCTTATTAAAACTGCAACATTTACCTTTGTACATGTTATTAACATTAGAAGCCAGAGTGGAATTCATCAATCTGAGTATGCAGTGGTTAAAACTACATTTTGGTGCTCAATTTGACAAGGGTACTCATACTTTTGGGGAGTGGTTTATTTGGCCTGTGGTTAATCTGGGCATTTTCAAGGTGTGTTTCTGCAAACGTGCTGCTCTTTGCGACTGTAATTTCCTTTCCCTGCCCCTTTTAAAGTGCCAGCAACAACACATTTTGTGATGAAGAAGGAAAAAATATCTACTTTGGATAAATTCTGCTTCTCAAGGCCTGTTGAAGTCCTTTCATTGAAAGGCACAACAGAGTAAAACCTAAAAAAACTTAGGGTTCAGCATCAAATAAAAAAATCCTCTTTATAATGCAATTATTTTCAAATCTCCTTTATTTTTCCTTATTTTCCTCATTTACTTACACATTTAGAGTGGTTTCAGTCAAAAGGATTTGAACATATTTAGTAAATTGCTTTTTTAATAATTTTCATGAAATGCTGAATTTTTGCTGAAATCCAAGAGTACATCACCGATCCCCAAAAGAGTCCCTCCTTAACTGGAAGTCTGCAGCTGGCAGAAACAAGCTGTTTCCCATACATCCTAAAGCTACCACTCCAAAAACAGTTTGGTCCATGGCTTATGTGGGACACCTTCTCCAAACAACTCACATAGTATTAAGCTCATCTCAGTCTCATTCGTGCTGTACTTTATACCAAATTGAAGTTCTTTTCCATTCTCATCTTGCTTTTTAGGGAAGCAGTTTGGCCTAGTGGAAAGAGCACAGGCCTGGGAGTCAGAGGACCCGAGTTCTAATCTTGACTCTGCCACATGCCTGCAAGTCACTTAAATTCTCTGTGTCTCAGTTCCCTGATCTGCAAAATTGGGAGTCATTACCTGTTCTCCTTCCTGCTTAGACTCTGTGCCCCACGTGTGACAGACTGTATCCAGCCTGATGAACTTGTATCTACGCCAGCGCTTAAAACAGTATTTGACACATAGTAAGTGCTTAACAAATGCCATAAAAAAGTAGTTCAGGAATAAAAGCACTTTATAAAAATCAAGGTAATGTATTCTTGATTTATTCCATTGCAGTATAGTATTTTATAATAAGTATTTTGGGGCTAAAGGGGGCAAGAACCATGCTGTGGGTAAAAGATGATTAGGATTTGCCACCTAAAGGAGAAAGGAAGCAAACTCTTCTATAGACGGGAGACTGTATCAACAAGGCCAGACCAGGATCTGACCTAAAGGTATTGGTTTTGCACAAAATCTTCTCCTACAAAGAATAGTGCAAAGTTCTTCACACAGTAATTATGGCACTTGATAAGCACTTTGTGCTAAGAGCTGGGGACCGATACATTATAAGCTAAGTCAGTCCCTCTCTCGCTGGGGGGTTTCACATTCTCTCTGCATCTCCATTTTGCCACAGAGAGATAAAGTGACGACCACGGTAACACTGCAGGCCGCTGGCAGGGCTGGGGACCTACCGACTCCTGATTACTCTTTCCAGTAGACTACGCTGCATCCCCAGAACCGTGTTGTCAGCTAGCCCGTTTTGTTGAATTAGCTTGCTTTTAGATCATCTGATAAAGTTCACAAGAGAAAAGGCAATAAAGTAGACTGAAAAAAACAGCGAATGCCTGATAAAATCCTTAGTAAAAACAAATTTTAATTACATTCAAAATCTTTTCAGTCTCTTGATCTTCTACTGGCGCTTTAATGGTAAACGGCAAAAATCTGTTGCCTTTCTCCATTTGGGGCCCCGAAAGGATTCACAAATTTACTCTTGAGGTTCTGGGGGGTGGGGGGCAAAGCAAACAATAGATGACAGCATCACTTTACACTGTGATGATCACTTGGACAAGGAATAGACGTAGGCTCTTTAGGGAGAGAGAGTTTTTAAGCCCCAAGCCCACAGAGGACTAAGAATGACCCTATCAACCGATCGATGGTATTTACTGTATGCAGAGCACTGTGCTGAGCACTGTGCTAAGCACTTGGAAAAGTACAATATAATAGAGGTAGGAGACACACTCTCTGCCCAGAGGAGCTGACAATTTAGAGGGAGAAATCCTATGTTTACGGATGACTGCTCTACTGATGGTAGCACTGAGGTGCCACCTCCATTTTGGGGGGCAAATGGCGAAAGTCACCGAAAAAGGTGGGAGAGAAAATGACAAATTTTTCCTGTAAAATTGAGGAAAACAGGGCTCATTTTTAATAAACCACTTTAAAAGAGGAAAAGGTAACTAAATAATAATCAGTGGTATTTAATCAATCCATCAGTGGCATTTATTGTTTGCTATGAGCAGAGAGGACTGTACGAGGCCCTTGGGAGAGTACAATACAACAGAGTATTTTGTATCCCCTGCCCATAATGATCTTATAATCTAGAAGGGGGGACTGTGAGCCTGTCTTTAGTCAGGGATTGTGTCTATCTGTTGCCAACTTGTACATTCCAAGTGCTCTGCACATAGTAAGCGTTCAATAAATGCTTTATTAGTCATTAGTCATTAATAAGAGTAATTCATAATACATAGATATGTACATAAGTGCTGTGGGGCTGAGGAATGGGCAAATACCAAATGCCCAAAGACCACAAAGATCCGAGATTTGCATTGACTGGGTTCAGAATTCAAATTTTGAGTTCTAAAATGTATGCTCAGAACATATCTCTAATTTTATATTTTATATTTGGAGCGACCCCTGTTACCTATATTTTTCTATTCTCCTTTAAGAAATGGAAATTCACATACCTGCACGTATGATCATCACTCACACTTGCAACTTCTTGACCATCTTTCGGAGCAAATACCAAATCATTGATATAGTCTGAATGGCCCTCTATAACCTAACAAGACATTTCAAAATGAAAATATGATTCACACCATTTCCACTTGATATTTTCAAAAGAATGCCTTACTTGTTCTACAAATAGTTGTCCGGCAACGTTGTAGTTCAGAGTCCAACAAATACACCTTTTAACAAATTATTCTCAAGCAATCTGTATAGTTAAAACATTTTATTTCCACAGGAAAAAACAGGCAGAACATTCAATTCAATGTTTTTAGTTCCCTCGTCTATTTTCTCAAAAGCATCCCAGGAATTAATAGTAGACTCTTCCTCTATTTATTACGTGATTGCTATGGGCTAGATCCAAGATAGGTTGCAACAATTCCTTGCCCCTCTTGGGGATCATAACTTCAGGCAGAGGAAGGAGTTATCTCCTCTCCATCAGATGAGAAACTGAGGCAGAGAGAGGTTAAGTGATCTGACCTGATACATAATCCTCCCATTAGACTAGACCTAGGAATGGATCTGAATCTTCTGACTCCCAGGCTAATGGTCTATCCACTAAACCGCTTCATGCTTCTTCCACTCATCATTTATTGAATGCTGAGCCCAGTACTGTTTGGCTACAGAGGAAGAGTTGCTATACTTGCCTTGGAAGAGCTCACATCTATCATTCAGTCCCACTAACCTGCACAAGATCAGACAAATCAATTCCCCTTCTATCCCACTGATTCTGAAGTGAACCAAATTCTACACTTCCTTCCACTTTTTTTCTAGTTTTCATTACACGTACTTTGCGTCAGAAAAACAGAACATGAAACGTTTATGTGGGTTGCATGATGATGCCTTATTACCTATAATTATATTTCGATTGTACACTGGTTCTTTCAAAATGCGTTACATGAATACAGAACCTTCCAATCTGAGCAATCCAAAGGCTTGATAATGCTCTCTGCCTGTTCGGTTAAAGAGTTTCGGCGATTCAAATGCTCTGGCTGCTGTTCTGTCTGTTGCGTTAAAAGAGTTTCAGGATTTCTGCTGAGCCTGCCCCAAGCGGTCCTTCAGTCAAAGGATAAGAGACTATTAGCTACAGAATCGCTAGGCAGCCCAACGACAAATCTGGAGAGTTCAAAGGACTAGGAAAAGGCTGCTGCGGAGAATACTAATAGTGTTGAGATACAATACTTGCAGAGATGCTCGGTGCTAAAGAATCGAATTTAACACAGAGGGGAAGAATAGGTGTTAATTTAAAAATCTCCCATTAGTCACCAATACTACCAAAAGAGTATCTCAAATGGCTTTAGGAAAATTTCAAAACAAATTCAATCTTTTATTACGCAAATGCAAGTAAAAAAAGAAAACTCGCCATGTGTTTTATGAGAGAATCCAAACCACATTTAATTATTTCATTATCTTTTCCATGTCTTGAACATTGTGTCTGTGTATCTATTCAATAGTCTCTATTCGTTTAAGAACTGGGTGTGTACATCACAGATGACAGTAACTAAAATTGTTTTTCAACAATATAATGCAATTTACTGCGTGACTTACTAAAATTCAGCAAACCACTACAAATATTTATGTAAAAGTACCACAAAGGTCACACAAAAACATAGTTGTCACCCCACGCGGATATGAAGCAGTGTAGCCTGATGGATAGATGGGCCTGGGGGCCTACATCTTCAGCCCTGATCTCTCTCGTTCCCCGAAATCTTGCATTTCTTCCCATCTTCACGACATCTCTACCTGCACATCCTGCTGAGCCTCCAACGGAACACATCCCAAACCGAACTCCTTATCTTCCCACCTCAATCCTACTCTTCCCGTCTTTCCCAACACCTTAGACAATACCATCTTCCGTACCTCACAAGCCCACAACCCTGGCATTGTCCTCCACTCATCTCTCTCATTCCAACGAGATAATCTCTCACTGAATCTTGTCAGTTCTACTTTCACAACACTGCTAAAATCTGTCCTTTCCTCTCCATCCAGACTGCTACCTTGCTGATCCAGGCACTATCCCATCTTGTCTACTGCACCTATCTGCCTCCTCGCTGGTCTCCCTGCCTCCTGGCACTCCCCACTCCAGTCCATACTTCACTCTCCTGCACGGATCAGTTTTCTAAAAGAAACAAAAAGCCCAGTGCATGTCTTTCCATTCCTAAGGACCTGCAATGGCTGGCCATCCACCTCCACCAAAAGAAACGGTTTCAAAGCACTCAATCAGGTTGCCCCACCTTACCTCAATTCACTGCCTGAATACTTCACTCCTCTACTGCCAGTTTACTCTCTGTGCCTCAATCTGTCTTGCTACCGACCCTTTTCCCAGTCTTTCCCCCTCCACATATGAGAGACCACCATGCTTCCCACCTTCAAAGTATTACGAAGGTGACATCTCCAGTAGGTCTTCCCCAATTACGCTCTCTTTTCCCCGGCTCCCTCTTTCTTCTGCATCTATGCACCTGGATCTGGACCTTTGGCAGTTGATATTCACCCCACCCTCAACCCCACAGCGCCTGCGGACACCTATAATTTAAAGATATGTACGTATATATGATAAATTATTTATATTAATATCTGTCTCCCCTTCTAGAATGTAAGCTCGTTGTCGGTAGGGAACAGGTCTACCAACTGTTGGACTCTCCCAAGTGCTTAGTACAATGTTCTGCACATAGTATGCACTCAGTAAATCCCATTGATTAACTGGAGTCAGAAGGACTTGAGTTCTAATCCTGGCTCCACCACTTGTCTGCTGTGTGAGTCTGGGCAAGTCACTTAATTGCTCTGTGCCTCAGTTATCTCATCTGTAAAATGGGGATTATTATTATGAGCTGCATGTGGAACATGGACTGTGTCCAACTTGATTGGTCTGTATCCAACCCAGGGCCTAGTACAGTACCTAGCCTTTGGTGAGAACTTAAATACCTAACCCACCACCCCCATCCAAAAAAAACCCCCAAACCCAACATACCCTACCTTATATTCATTCTTATCTTGTAGATCTGAAGAAAATACTCTTAATTTCCTATCAGCAGCGGCAGTACAAAACCTGGAGTGAGCAACAAAATCGAAAACACCCGTCACATTCAAGATCTCTGAAAATATTAACCGACGGATTGCCTCTGGGGCAAGTGCATATTTTGAATGGATCCATTTCCAGCGGACTATCCATGAGGTGAATGACAATCACCTGTCAAATCGTACCGTGCTGACCGAAGAAACGGATTTGGAGCTGGGTGACACTACTTTGAACTCTGAGTTTGCTTACAGAAAGACCGGTTGTCAGGCTTTGCCATCTATTCTTGGTCTTCCTCCTTACCAGGACTATTGCACTGGCACTTCATCTGGTTTGAGAGAACCAGGCCTATTGCAATTATCATCTCCCAACGCCTTCTCTGCTATAATCTCTACGGGTGGGGTCAGACTCTAGGGAGCTCTTCGTTTCCCTGCATCAGTCAATGAAAAATGAAGTCAGCATCCTCAGACTGTGAGTCCCGTGTGAGATAGGGGCTGTATTTGACCTGCTTAACTCAATAAACTGTCTTCAGCAGCTCTGAAGGTTAACGCTCCACCCAAACCGCCTAAGTGATTTTAGTTACTAGAATTGAGCTCATCACGATTTTCCTAAAATACTGGAATACAGATGGACTACAAAGAGACCTCGAGGCACAGACATAAACCAAATACCTTTCAAATTCAGTGAAATTAAAACAGAACAAACCTGATTTGTGGAGGCAGAGCATCAACCCTAGACTCCGGACTCCACGCTATGGCATCGACTCTGATTCCATGGTGAAACGTGCGGAGTGTCTTATACAGAATCCCTTCCACTTCGGCCTCCTCCTCCTGGATAGATGTACAGGGATGTGTAAATTAGCTCAGAGAAAGAAAAGCACCACATTTCACTTAAAGGAAGTACAGGAATTGCAGTCAGTTTCCTAAATCAAACAAGAATGAATGGCAACTTCCCCACATCCAAGACGATCTTATATCTCATCCTAATCGACAGAGGTGTTTCGGACACCTGGTTAGCGCTATAAGAAAACTCTCCTTATATGGCTTAGGTCAATATTTGAGAAAATGTTTGAACACTACCCCTATAAAAAAACACATCACTACATTTTAGAAAAGTCTCTGTGGTATATGCCTTTGAACATAATTTTTAGTAAACTGCAGAATGGAAGAACACGCTGTGGCTGGATCAATGTTCCTGCAGCCCGGGATGTGCTCTGTACATAATAAGCGCTTAACAAATTCCACCATTATTATTGTACCCTGGTTCTGGTTCCAGAAGGATGCATCCTTATTATGGGGAGGGTTTCTCCCAGGAAGACGTGCATCAGTTCAAAAAGTATTCTCAGGATATTCACAGTGAATGGTGATTTTGCTATGCATGAAAGGATTCTCAAAAGGAGGGGGGACAAAGAGTGAAGTCCATCACAGAGGTACTGTAATAATAAGAATAACAATAATGATAGTGCTTGTTAAGCGCTTGCTATGTGCAGAGCACTGTTCTAAGCACTGGAGAGGATACAAGGTGATGAGGTTGTTCCACGTGGGGCTCACAGTCTCAATCCCCATTTTACAGGTGAGGTCACTGAGGCCCAGAGAAGTGAAGTGACTTGCTGAAGGTCACACAGATGAGAAGTGGCAGAGCCGGGACTTGAACCCATGACCTTTGACTCCCCAGCCCGGGCTCTTTCCACTGAGCCACGCCAACTCCATTGGAGAAGCTGAGAAGCATGGTGACCTAGAGGAAAAACCCAAGATTAGGAGTCAGGAGTTTTAATCCTGGTTCTGCGACCTGCCTGCTGCTTGACCTTGGGTAAGTCACTTGACTTCTCTGTGCCGCAGTTTCATCTGTAAAAACGGAGCTTAAATAGTATTCATTCATTCAATTGTATTTATTGAGCACTTACTGTGTGCAGAGCACTGTACTAAGCGCTTGGGCGAGTACAATGCAACAACAGGCACATTCCTTGCCCACAAGAACCTCTGTGGAAAAAGGTGACTTCTTTATGACTTCTATTCTGTATTTCTCCCCATCTCCCTTTGTTACTTTCTGAAATGCTTCAATAGTTCTGCACACTAACCTGAAATCTGCACGTTCCAATGACGACATAATTATTGCCACCGTACGCTATCAGCGTTCCTTCGTCTCCGCATTCGAAGGGATTAAATTCTACCACGTGCACGTAGTCCTCACAGTCTACCACGTAGGCGGCGTTTCGTGAGGAGTCTTGCTTCATCTTGATTGAAAAAATTCAAGTTGGTGTAAAAAAAATCCTTCTGGAACAGGTCACAAAACTACAGTACAACATAAACATAGAGTTAGAAATTCCCTAACACCATAAAAAAATTCTGGTAGCTAGCGCATCAAAATAACATTCCTTTAGGAGGTGACACAAACAAGCCGAGGACTTTACATCAGTACTGGAATAAACAGGAACAAGCATTCCACGTAAAAAATGCTCATGGTCAAGTAAGTTGAAAATATAGCCAAATAATGACACCAGATTCTCCCCGCTTAGTACTTGAGCTACATTTGCTAAAGGCAAAACATTTCCAAAAACTGGAAGTGATTTTGGTACACAAAAGGCACTGCTTAATTTTTTAAAAAATTTTTCCATGGGTTTTAATGGTTAGTTTGTGGGCCAGCAGATCTGGGAGTCTTTTAAAATCCCGGACATTCAAAAAAAATTATGAACAAGAAACTCTCTAAGACAGAACACAGCAGACCATGCCTCGTCAAAGGGGTAGATATTGGTTTCTTACTTATCACTTATATTAATCAATCAATAGTATTTATGGAGCCCTTATTGTGTGCAGAGAACTCTTCTAAGAGCTTGGGAGAGTACTATATAGTTGGTGGAGATGATCACCTATATTTGTATGATAAATGGGGGTTCAAACAATATTTGTGGTACTTCTTGAGTCCATAACCGGTTAGGCCTATGCAGGTAACGTGAGGCTAATCAATAATTGGAGATTTGGCAACTTTATCCAGGAAACTCCTCTCAGCTTGATTCATTTATTCAATCGTATTTCTTGAGCGCTCACTGTGTGCAGAGCACTGCACGAAGCGCTCGGAAAGTAGAATTGGGTACATATTCATTCGTTCAATCGTATTTATCGAGCGCTCATGGTGTGCAGAGCACTGTACGAAGCCCTTGGAAAGTACAATTGGGCACATATTCATTCATGCAATCAATCGTATTTATTGAGCACCGTACGAAGCACTCGGAAAGTACAATGGGCACATATTGTTCCAGTGTGTCCCACCTGGAACCAGGGCGCCGGCAGAAGTCGGATCAGTCAGTCAATCGCATTTATTAAGTCCTTACTGTGTGCAGAGCACTGTACCGAGCGCTTGGGAGAACACAACAGAACAGAGTTGGTGTTCACGTTCCCTGCCTACAATGAGCTTACAGTCTGGAAGGGGAGACAGACACAATAATAATGGCATTTGTGTCAAGCACTGTTCTAAGCACTGAGGTGACATTAATAAGAATAAATTGCAGATATGTATCTAAGTGGTGTGGGGCTGGGAGGGGTAATCAATAAGGGGAGCAGAAAAGGAAGGCCAAACTGGGCTGAACCCACCTTCAGACCCAAGTGAATGCTCCTTTCTTAACCCCTTACGTAGCTGCAGCTCTCCTCGACTGGGGAAAGAGGCCTCAGGAGATGATGGTATCTGTTAAGCGCTCACTACGTGCCGAGCACTGTTCTAAGCGCTAGGGTGGACACGAAGCAATTAGGTTGTCCCTTGTGGAGCTCACAGTCTTAACCCGCATTTATAGAGGAGGGAACTGAGGTCCACAGAAGTGAAGCGACTTGCCCCAAGTCACACAGCAGACAAGCGGCGGAGCCGGGATGAGAACCTCTCTTGCCCCTAGGTAGCTGTGCGGGGCCTGTGCCTCCGTTTCCCCAACTGTAAAATGGGGATCCACTACTTAGTCTCCCTTCCACTTAAACATGCAGGGCATGGGCTGCGTCCAACCGCTTTCTCCTGAACCTATCCCATCTCTATGCTCAGTGCCTGGCCCAGGGCAAGCTTTTAACAAACACCCTTTTTATTTTTTTAAAAGGTAGGTGGGTGGTAGGTTGGGGAGCTGGTGCCCGGGAAGACAAGATTGATGACAATCCCCGCCCTGTGGACTGTGAGCCTGTTGCTTATCAGCTATGTGACTTGGGGCAAGTCACTTGTCTCCTCTGGGCCTCAGTTCCCTCCTCTGTCAAATGGGGATGAAGACAGAGAGCCCCACGTGGGACCACTTGATGACATTGGATCTCCCCCAGCGTTTAGAACAATGCTTGGCACACAGTAAGCGCTTAACAGATAACATCCTTATTATTATTATCGCTGTTTGTACGTTCCCAAGCGCTTAGGAGAAGCAGCGTGGCTCAGTAGAAAGAGCCCGGGCTTGGGAGTCAGAGGTCGTGGATTCTAATCCCGGCTCCGCCACTTGTGAGCTGTGTGACTGTGGGCAAGTCACTTCACTTCTCTGGGCCTTGGCTACCTCATCTGTAAAATGGGGATGAAGACTGGGAGCATCACGTGGGACAACCCGATGACCCTGTATCTACCCCAGTGTTTACAACAGTGCTTTGCACATAGTAAGCGCTTAAATACCGTAATTATTATGAGTAGTAGTATAGTGTTCTGCACATAGTAAGTGCTTAACAAATACTATCATTATTAATAGTAGTAGTCCAGTGCTCTGCACATAGTAAATGCTTAACAAGTACTATCATTATTATTAGTAGTCCAGTACTGTGCACATAGTAAGCGCTTAACAAGTACCATCATTAGGAGTAGTAGTCCAGTGCTCTGCACATAGTAAGCGCTTAACAAGTACCATCATCATTATTAGTAGTCCTGTGCTCTGCACATAGTAAATGCTTAACAAGTACCATCATTATTATTAATAGTACAGTGCTGTGCACATAGTAAGCGCTTAACAAGTACCATCATTAGTAGGAGTAGTACAGTGTTCTGCACATAGTAAGTGCTTAACAAATACCATCCTTACTAGTAGTAGCAGTCCAGTGCTGTGCACACAATAAACGCTTAACAAGTACTATCATTATTATTAGTAGTAGTCCAGTGCTGCGCACATAGTAAGCACTTAACAAGTACCATCATTAGTAGGAGTAGTCCAGTGCTCTGCACATAGTAAGTGCTTAACAAATACCATCCTTACTTAGTAGCAGTCCAGTGCTGTGCACATGGTAAGCGCTTAACAAGTACCATCATTATTAGGAGTAGTCCAGTGATGTGCATAGTAAGTGCTTAACAAGTACCATCATTATTATTAGTAGTCCAGTGCTGTGCGCATAACAAGTACCATTATTATTATTAGTAGCCCACTGCTGTGCACATAGTAAACGCTTAACAAGTACCATCATTAGTAGTAGTAGTCCAGTGTTCTGCACATAGTAAGCGCCTAACAAACACCATCCTTACTAGGAGTAGTAGTCCAGTGCTGTGCACATAGTTAAATGCTTAACAAATACTATCATTATTATCATTAGTAGTCCAGTGCTGTGCACATAGTAAGCGCCTAACAAACACCATCCTTACTAGGAGTAGTAGTCCAGTGCTGTGCACATAGTTAAATGCTTAACAAATACTATCATTATTATCATTAGTAGTCCAGTGCTGTCCACATAGTAAACACTTAACAAGTACCATCATTAGTAGTAGTAGTCCAGTGTTCTGCACATAGTAAGCGCTTAACAAATACCATCCCTACTAGTAGTAGCAGTCCAGTGCTGTGCACATAAACGCTTAACAAATACTATCATTATTGTTAGTAGTCCAGTGCTGTGCACATAGTAAACGCTTAACAAGTACCATCATTAGGAGTAGTAGTCCAGTGCTCTGCACATAGTAAGTGCTTAACAAATACCATCCCTACTAGTAGTAGCAGTCCAGTGCTGTGCACATAAACGCTTAACAAATACTATCATTATTATTAGTAGGCCAGTGCTGTGCACATAGTAAACGCTTAACAAGTACCATCATTAGGAGTAGTAGTTCAGTGCTCTGCACATAGTAAGCGCTTAAATACCATCCCTACTAGTCGTAGTCCAGTGCTGTGCACATAAATGCTTAACAAATACTATCATTATTGTTAGTAGTCCAGTGCTGTGCACATAGTAAACGCTTAACAAGTACCATCATTAGGAGTAGTAGTCCAGTGCTCTGCACCTAGTAAGCGCTTAACAAATACCATCCCTACTAGTAGTAGCAGTCCAGTGCTGTGCACATAAACGCTTAACAATACTATCATTATTATTAGTAGGCCAGTGCTGTGCACATAGTAAACGCTTAACAAGTACCATCATTAGGAGTAGTAGTTCAGTGCTCTGCACATAGTAAGCGCTTAAATACCATCCCTACTAGTCGTAGTCCAGTGCTGTGCACATAAATGCTTAACAAATACTATCATTATTATTAGTAGTCCAGTACTGCGCACATAGTAAGCGCTTAACAAGTACCATCATTATTAGTAGTAGTCCAGTGCTGTGCACATAAACACTTAACAAGTACCATCATTAGTAGTAGTCCAGTGTTCTGCACATAGTAAGCGCTTAACAAGAACCACCATTATTATTAGTAGTCCAGTGCTGTGCACATGGTAAGCGCTTAACAAGTACCATCATTAGTAGTAGTAGTCCAGTGTTCTGCATATAGTAAGCGCTTAACAAACACCATCCTTACTAGGAGTAGTCCAGTGCTGTGCACATAAACGCTTAACAAATACTATCATTATTATTAGTAGTCCAGTGCTGTGCACATAGTAAACGCTTAACAAGTACCATCATTAGGAGTAGTAGTCCAGTGCTCTGCACCTAGTAAGCGCTTAACAAATACCATCCCTACTAGTAGTAGCAGTCCAGTGTTGTGCACATAGTAAGCGCTTAACAAGTACCATCAATATTATTAATAGCCCAGTGCTGTGCACATAGAAAACGCTTGACAAGTACCATCATTAGTAGCAGTAGTCCAGTGCTCTGCACATAGTAAGCGCTTAACAAATACCATCCCTACTAGTAGTAGTAGTCCGATGCTGTGCACATAAACGCTTAACAAATACTATCATTATTATTAGTAGTCCATTAATGTGCACATAGTAAGGGCTTAACAAGTACCATCATTATTATTAGTAGTCCAGTGCTCTGCACATAGTAAGCGCTTAACAAATACCATCATTAGTAGTAGTAGTCCAGTGCTGCGCACATAGTAAGCGCCTACTAACTACGGTTGAATGAAGGGCGGGGGGGGGGGGGGCCCGGTAAGGCAGCAGTTCCCCCTCTCCCGGTGCCCCCCTAAATACGCACCGAACTTGGGGAGGGGAGGGGGAGGCGGGCGGTGCGGAGCTGTGGGCCCCCCGGCGGGCGGACGGGCGGGTTCCGGCATGGCGGCCGGCGGGGTGGGGGGGGTGGGGGGGAGGTTTTACTTCCGGGGCAAAGGTCGCTCGCGGCGATTGGCCGCCCGAGATTTGAATTTAAATCTGGCGGGGGCGGGGGAGCGGCTGAGGCGGCGGCGTCCGGGCGGCCTGGTCCCACCGGTTCCCACCGGTTCCCACTGGTTCCGACCCGGTTCCGACCTCGTGAGGTGAGCGCCCCGCTGCGGCAGGCTGAGGGAGTGCGCCTCCTCCCTGCCCCCCCGTCGCCCCTCTTTGTTTGCTGACTATGCAGGCGCCTCTTTCATTCATTCAGTAGTATTTAATAATGTTGGTATTTGTGAAGCGCTTACTCTGTGCAGAGCACTGTTCTAAGCGCTGGGCGAGATACAGGGTCATCAGGTTGTCCCCCGTGAGGCTCCCAGTCTTCACCCCCCATTTTACAGACGAGGGAACTGAGGCCCAGAGAAGTGAAGTGACTTGCCCACAGTCCCACAGCTGACAATAATAATAATAATGTTAAGCGCTTACTCTGTGCAGAGCACTGTTCTAAGCGCTGGGGTAGACACCGGGGAATCAGGTTGTCCCACGTGGGGCTCCCAGTCTTCACCCCCCATTTTACAGACGAGGGAACTGAGGCCCAGAGAAGTGAAGTGACTTGCCCACAGTCCCACAGCTGACAATAATAATAATAATAATGTTATTTGTTAAGCGCTTACTCTGTGCAGAGCACTGTTCTAAGCGCTGGGGTAGACACAGGGGAATCAGGTTGTCCCACGTGGGGCTCCCAGTCTTCACCCCCATTTTACAGACGAGGGAACTGAGGCCCAGAGAAGTGAAGTGACTTGCCCACAGTCCCACAGCTGACAATAATAATAATAATAATGTTATTTGTTAAGCGCTTACTCTGTGCAGAGCACTGTTCTAAGCGCTGGGGTAGACACAGGGGAATCAGGTTGTCCCACGTGGGGCTCACAGTCTTCATCCCCATTTTACAGATGAGGGAACTGAGGCCCAGAGAAGTGAAGTGACTTGCCCACAGTCCCACAGCTGACAAGGGGCAGAGCCGGGAGTGGAACCCATGACCTCTGACTCCCCAGCCCGGGCTCTTTGCATTGAGCCACAATGAGCACTTACTATGTGCAGAGTAATAATAATGTTGGTGTTTGTTAAGCGCTTACTATGTGCAGAGCACTGTTCTAAGCGCTGGGGGAGATGCAGGGTCATCAGGTTGTCCCCCGTGAGGCTCCCAGTCTTCACCCCCATTTTACAGATGAGGTAGCTGAGGCATAGAGAAGTGAAGTGACTTGCCCACAGTCCCACAGCTGACAAGTGGCAGAGGCGGGATTCAAACCCATGACCTCTGACTCCCCAGCCCGGGCTCTTTCCACTGAGCCACGCTATACTGGACTAAGTGCTTGGAAGGGACAATTCGGCAACAGATACAGTCCCTGCCCAGTGACAGGCTCGCAGTCTAATCGGGGGAGACAGATGGACAAAAACAATAGCCATAAATAGAATCGAGGGAATGTACATATAATGTTGGTATTTGTTCAGCGCTTACTCTGTGCAGAGCACTGTTCTAAGCGCTGGGGGAGATATCGGGTCATCAGGTTGTCCCACGTGAGGCTCCTAGTCTTCATTCCCATTTTACAGATGAGGTCACTGAGGCACAGAGAATAATAATGTTGGTATTTCTTAAGTGCTTACCATGTGCAGAGCACTGTTCTAAGCGCTGGGGTAGATACAGGGTCATCAGGTTGTCCCACGTGAGGCTCCTAGTCTTCATCCCCATTTTACAGATGAGGGAACTGAGGCACAGAGAAGTGAAGTAACTTGCCCACAGTCACACAGCTGACAAGCGTCAGAGCCGGGATTCAAACCCATGAACTCTGACTCCCAAGCCTGGGCTCTTTCCACTGAGCCACGCTGCTTCTCGTGCTTCTTTACAATGTGCTGCTTCTTTACAACATGACTATTATTTTTAGACTTGGCCCTGCCACAACCTAGGCTTCCACTCTGCGTTTGGCTAGGATGCGATCAGTCGATCAAGCGTATTTACGTACGTATCTGTAATATATTTTTTATGCTAATGTCTGTTTTCCTCCCCATCCAGACGGTCAGCTCACTGTGGGCAGGTAAAGGCTGTTTATTGTCATATCAGTGGAAGAGGATGTGGGTTCTAATCCCGGCTCTGCCACGTGTCTGATGTTTGACCTTAGGCAAGTCACTTCACTTCTCGGTGCCTGTTACCTCATCTGTAAAACGGGGATTAAAGCTGAGCCCCATGTGGGACAACCTGCTTATCTTGTAGCTACCCCTGCGCTTAGAACAGCGCTTGGCACATAGTAAGCACCTAACAAATACCATAATTATTATTATTATATCAAATGTGAGTCCAGACGAAAAGCAGTGTGCTTTGCTTGGGAGTAATGAAGACAAATAGGGTGTATTGAGGTGATGGGGAAATTTCTATAGCTAATGGCAGCAAGTTTGTGAGAAGCGTCACTAGAATGACACTATGATATACACGCTATCAACTCTATCGAAGTGTATTTTTCCAAGCTTTTAGTACAGTAGTCTGTATACAGTAAGCACTCAAATACCATTGATTGTCATTAATTAATCACGGTGATCAGAGGAATAGAAACAGAGGGGAACGCAAAAGAGATTATGGACTCACTTGGAAAACGAAGGCAAAGAGACACGGTCTATGTTTTCAAAATGATGAAAAGTGTGAACTGGACCGAACCTGAATTGCTCACCAGATCCCACAGCTTAAGGACAGTAGGGCACCAAATCCTGGAGATGAGTAGGTTAAGAACAAACATAATAAACCACTTCTCCATAGCGGGTTATGAAGGTATGGGGTCTGTTATCACAGGAAGTGGTGCAGATGGAAATAATTCACTAGGGATTTGGGTACCTTTCAGGATAAGTGGTCCAGAATGAGTTACTAATGGGAAAGTTGATTATATAGAAGGAAAAGTGAACATTGTTAGATGGTTTTTCCTTAACTAGAAGGAGGGTGGCCATCACACGTCTACCAAGCATCCTCGCCCCTGTCGAGACAGGATACTCCACCTGTGGTTGTTTGGATCCAGTAATGTGATTTCTCCTTTTTACATTTCATCATCCACAAGATATCATTTGCAAATATATGTAACGTGCCTAAAACAAGCACTTAATCCAGTGCTCTGCACACAGTAAGCGCTCAGTGAATACGACTGAATGAATAATATAATAATAATGATGGCATTTGTTAAACACTTACTATGTGACAAGCACTGTTCTAAGCACTGGGGGAGATAAGGTAATCGGGTTGTCCCACGTGGGGCTCACATTCTTAATCCCCATTTTACAGATGAGGTAACTGAGGCACAAAGAATTGAAGTGACTTGCCCAAAGTCCCACAGCTGACATGTGCCAGAGCCGGAATTAGAACCTATGACCTCTGACACCCAAGCCTGTGCTCTTTCCACTGAGCCACACTGCTTCTCTAGTAGTAATAATAATATCTTATGCCCAATTTTAACCTAAGCAATGGATTGTCCTATTCCAAAAGATTTGACTTGAGCCAAATGAAAGGAAAGCATCAGACCAGCTCGATTTCTGTCCTGCCTGAAGTTGTTAATGGTCAACTTGCTGACAAGTGCAGACTATTAATGGAATGATCATTAGGGTGTGCATGAAACTAATTTATCGGTAAGGTCATTTTAACCTTTCTTTGCTCCTCAACCTGCTTTCCTCTCCCTTCTTCAGGAGAATGACTACCCTTCAGGAGTCGGTCTCAGTTATGATCCGGAAGTTTAGACGAGGATGGCGTGGGCTTTGTAACTCTGAGAGGACCACGGTATGTGGTGCAGACTTCATGTTGTTGGCCTTGCAGCTTTCCGTGGCGGAGATCAACAAGCAGGTAAGCGACCTTCAGCAAAATTTTGAAGTAGAAAAACTAGTCAAAAGGTCATTTTAAAGAACTACGCATGAGGTGTGGGTGAGTGTGTAGCAAACTAATTGTACTTTCCAAGCGCTCTGTACAGTGCTCTGCACAGAGTAAGCGCTCAATAAATACGATCGAATGAATGAAAATCGTCACATAATTAAGCAAGGGGTCTACGTTTGTTAATGGCCAACCTTCCCTTGGGGCTCAATAAGCACTGCAGGCTATTTGGAATCGGGGACAGGAAATGGTAACCAAAGATAATTATTACAGCGATTTTGAAAATGATAGATGAATAATAATAATGATGGTATTTGTGGAGCGCTTACGACGTGCCAGTCACTCTTCTAAGCCCTGGGGTAGATCCAAGATAACGGGGTTGGACACAGTCCCTGTCCCGCATAGGATTTCTGATCTTAATCTCCATTTTTCCAGAAGAGGGAACTGAGGTGCAGAGAAGTGAAGTGACTTATCCAAGGTCACACAGCAGACAAGCGGCAGAGCTGAGATTAGAACCCATGACTTTCTGACTCCCAGACCCATGGTCTAACCACTAGAATGGAATGTTTAATTTTTTACGCTGAAGGGGGAGAAAGCTGCTGGTATATCTTTCAAGTACTTCTGAAAAAAGCACCAAGGCTTGGTGTTACAACTAGCGTGCTTGCTAAAGGGTTTAATCCTGCTTTTTAAAAATATAAAATTAGGTTAGTATCGAATTCTAGATTTACATATGATTTTTGAATTAGAACACAGGGTGCCCTAAGTATACTGCTATCAGAAAACACAGCTAGATTGAGAAGTAAATGAGAAATAGCGTGATCTAGAGGAAAGAGCATGGACCTGGGAGTCAGAGGACTCCAGAAATAATTCCGGCTCTGTCACTTGCCTGCTGTGCAACCTTGGGTAAGTCACTTAAATTCTCTGAATCTCAGTTAACTCATCTGTAAAATGGGAATTAAGATGGTGAGCCTTAGGTGGGACAGGATCTTGCGTCCAAACCCGATTATCTTATATCTACCCCAGAGCTTAGTAGAATTGCTGACATCATTCATCTATCATTTTACAAGCACCATAAACTCCCGCACCCCTTGAAAAATAAAATGTATAAACCTTAATTTTTTCATTTTCTCATTGGGAAATACAATATTCCTGATGTTCGTCAGAGATTTAGAGCATCGAGCAGTTTGAACTTCCTTCACACGCCAGCCAGCTGGCAGGTTTGTTCCTAGCAAAAACATTTTCCGATTTGATCACAAGCCCTATCAGTCGGTTGTTACTGATGTAAATAGTAGAATATGCTGTCACGATGGGCAGCTGATTGTGAAAACTGATATTTGTAGTGCATTTTTTATGAATTTTAATTGTTTGGATAAATCTAATACCGTTAATTCAGTCTAAACCTCTTCTGCCAAGATCAAGGACAGGAAGTTTCACTTAAGGGAATAACGTGAGTATGTTCGTCTCCACTACCATTTAAATCTGCTAATGGCTTGAATAGAGACAACTTTCAACTGAGGCTTCTCTGTAGAAAACAATTAACGCTAATGATGTTAACTAAACCCAAGCTAATTTTAAAGCATCCCTAGTGGTAGGGAGGATATTTTTTAATATAAGTAAATGGAAAATAGTGTTCCAAATGTAGAAATATTATGAGCCAGTTTATATATTTGCTTTTTCTAATCTCTTGGTCTTGGAACACAGAATTGGAAAATAAATGACTGGCCTAATCTCACCAAATACATCTTATTTTCATGTTTCTTGGCAAAGAGGCTCTAGCAACAGTAATTCAGCGGTGACAATCTTGAGGATAACTGAGTCAGAGAATCTGAAATACTCTCACTGTTCTATAAGCTAGAAGGAGTCAAGGACAGGTGAAGCCCTTTTCTAGTCATCCCAGCCCCACAACACTTACATAATCCATCTATAATTAATTTTGTCTGTCTCCCTCTATAGTCTGTAAACTTTTCATGGGCAGGGATCATGCCTACCAAATTGATTATCTGATCCTGTTCCCAAGCACTTAGTAAAGCGCTCTGCACACAGCAAGCTCTCAATAAATACCCTTGACTGAAGCAGGAAAATGGCTCTGGACTCCCTCTTTTGGGGCAGGACTGTCTTGGAGGTTTGTGTTTTCAGGTCTCCACTCCCACCCCGCAACAGAATTAGGTGACAAATGAAACAAAAACCTCTGGCAGCCAGTGGAAATACTTAGAACACTGGGGGTTTTGCCATTTCTAGGCAGGGGTTGAGGATGAGAAGAGTTAGTTTTGGTGTTTAAAAGTTAGTTATTTTCCACTGTTTCCTCCTTCTCTCCCCATCTGTTGTAGTTCCCCAAGCATTTAGTTCAGGGCTATGCACTCAGTGGGTGCTCAATAAATGCAATGACAATTGCTGCTTCTATTACTGCTATGTGAGTTTAGAATCCGGGCGGGAGAAGCAGACAAAAATGATAATTGTTCTATTATTTAAGCAGTTATTATACACCAAGCACTGGAGCAGATTCAAGATGGTCAGCATGCACTTAGTCTCTCTCCCACATGGAAGCAGCGTGGCTCAGTGGAAAGAGCCTGGGCTTGGGAGTCAGAGGTCATGGGTTTGAATCCTGGCTCTGCCACTTGTCAGCTGTGTGACTGTGGGCAAGTCAATTAATTTCTCTGTGCCTCAGTTACCTCATCTGTAAAATGGGGATTAAGACTGTGAGCCTCATGTGGGACAACCTGATTACTCTGTATCAACCCCAGCGCTTAGAACAGTGCTCTGCACATAGTAAGCGCTTAACAAGTACCAACATCATTATTATTATTATAAAGGGGGAGGGAGTTATTTCATCCCTATTTTAAATGTGGGAAGACATTAAATGACTGTCCAAGGTCACACAGCAAGCAAGTGGCAGAACCGGAATTGGGATTGGAACTGCCAGTCATGTGACTCCCAGGCCTCTGGTCTTTCCACTAGGCCAAGCTGGTTCTCTCATAAATAAAAATAGTAGGACCAGGAGGAAGAATAATGATATAGTAGGAAGTACTTTTGGGACAGGGATATGAATGATTAATTTGTATCATACCTGCCGCTTAGAACACATAGCAAGCACTTAACAGATACCATAATTAATGAAAAAGATGGGAGTCTTTCAGATCCATAACTTATTGTGTGTCTCCCACTCTAGACTGTAAGCTCACTCTGGTCAGGGAACACATCTACCGATTCTGTTATATCATACTCTTCCAAGCACTTAGTACAGGGTTCTGTACATTATAAGTGCTTAATAAATACAATTGATCGCTTGGCTCTACCAACCCCGCCCTCCTCACCCCATCATTAATCTTAGGCTGTGAATCCCTTGGAGACCAGGGTCCATGTTTAATTCTCATCTGTTTATTTTTCTCCTGTTCTTATTAAGTATTATCAATTGACCTCATAGCTCTCAACACCTTGAGATTTGGCAAATTTGCCCAGCGTGGGAAATTCACTAAGCTCGTAACCTTCTCCACAATCAAATAGCTGATCGTGTTAGGGTTCAGGATCAATTGTCTTCTCCGTTTTCCAGCATGTCTGGGGTAAAGGAGCTTTCAATAGATTTGTTCCTGTTCAATTTATTCTGTGAAGCCTGGCAACAGGCATATGGACCCTAGGGTTGGAATGCTTTTCTGATCTTCTGGCAAATTCTCCTCAATCGGTGGGTCGTGAGCATCAGTTAAGTTCACTGATATATGCAGTGATGAGTTCCTATAGATATAAGCTCATCAAGGCACACAGATGGTGGTAAATGGCATTGTTGAATGAGTCCAATACATCGTATAGGAGGTGCCCATCTTTGGGGCATCAGGTTAGCCTCAGACTGAAGTTTTTAGAGCTTTAGCCCTGTCCGGCTCAATAAACAATTGTAAGCTGCAGATCGATCATCCGTTCATTCGATCGTATTTATTGAGCGCTTACTGTGTCTCGGTCAGCGCCTCCACCTTCCCGAGCGGTTCGTCAGTGTCACTTAAGTGCCAGACTCAAAAGCAAATTGAAAGTACAATAAAAAAACAAGAAGGGCTAGACAAAATCAGTCTACTAGGATGAAAGCCTTGCTCACCAGGACAAATGTCTGTCTAAATTGAATGACAGTGGAATACTTCAAATCACTGCTGTAAAATGAGCTGAAATAAGGCCTGAAAGCAGGAGGGATAGACGATCAGGGTTAGCAAGGTTCAAATAAAGCGTAATGTCAGAGAACAGCTTAGTGTTGCAACCCAACTATGGCTGACAGACCAGCCCTGACACATTGCCCTTTTACAGTTGAAGCCTCGAGAGGATCATGAGACTAAGGAGAAACAAAGATCTCCCCCAGCCCCTACAAATAACAAACACGTCAGTACAACAGCTAGAGTTAGTGTGGCTTAATGGAAAGAGCAGGGGCCGGGGTGGTGTATGGGGTGGTCACTGGATCCGGGTTCTAATCCTGCCTCTGCCAGTTGCTCGGAATGTGACCTGGGAAAGTCACTTAACTTCTCTGTGCACCAGTTTCCTCATCAGTAAAATGGGAATTTAATACCTCTTTTCCCCCTCTCCCTTAGACCGAGTCCCACAGGGACCGTGACCATCCTGATGATCTTTTATTCACCCCAGGGGTTACCGCTATGCTTGACATATAGTAAGCACTTCACAGATACAACCATCGTCATTATTATTATTATAACAGTAATTATTGTGCATCAGTCTTTTCAGTCACATCCTTGCACGTGGGTAAAATTCACCCTCAGTGAAGTCATCTTCAAACATGGTGGGCAACTTTATGTCCACGCAGTGCATTTCAGCATACTATGTAAGGCTAAGTGTTTAGTGTCGGTGATGGATTAGAAATACTTTCTAAGCAAAACCAGAGCCGCCTGGAGGTTGCTATGGTCAATCAATGAATGGTATTTATTAAGCACTCACTCTGCGCAGAACGCTGTAGTGAGGGCTTGGGAGCTTACGGTGCGACCGAGTCGGTAGACGTAGTTGTCGAGGAAACAGTGGGGTATGGGGCTGCTCGTGCAAGGTGAACTTGGGCCCCTTCCTCAGCACCATCCTGTCCCTTCTATTCACTCCCGACCGGAAATACAATTCCAACTGGGATTTGACCTTACTCGGGGCGTCGGGGAGGCAGGAGGCTCAAGGAGAAACTCCAATCAGGCCAAGCGGCCTGCACGGTCTGCGTGAGGCTTCGAGCTCCCCCAGATCCCTACCGCCTCCTTACAGGAGCGTCGGAACGGACTAGAACTTACTGTGTAGCTTACAGGGTTGTCCCATGCCGGGATGAAGACCTCCCATGAGTGCTGCAGCTCAGCCTAGCTCCTCTTCCTAATAACTACTCCTGCATCACCAACTCTATTGTGGTCCCGGTGGAGCCCCACTTGACGTGGACTTCGACGCAACGGCCTCTGGCTTCCTTCCCTCCTAGGCTCGAGTGTGTCTTCCGAGTGTTGGCGTGCCTCCCTATTTGCAGCTGTAAAGTATTTAATATTGACATAAAGAAGTAGATTCCTACAGAAGAGTAAAATCGTTTCATCCCCCCGCCCCCCCCCCCCCCCCCCCCCCAGCCACCAAACAACATTAAGAAAAACCAAACAACAACTTGTAAATGTTCGGCAAGGGAAGGCAAGAGTCAAATTCTCTATTGGATTAAAAATCTGGTCTTCTTTGAAGGGCACCATAATTAAGGCCCAGAAGATCTGATTCTTTGTAAAAGAATACGGGAACAGAAAGCACTCAGTGAAATTCAACCATGGCCCCAACAAAATGGAAATGTTGAAGAGGGATCTATCAGGAAGATTATACACTTAGGTAAGGGTTGCAAGGAAATGTTCACGCTGAGGAACAAAATGTGTCCAAAACAATATTGAGTCTCTCGGAAACGAGGAAGTAATCCAAGACAGATTGCCATCTATGTTATTTCTCCTGGAAAAAGTGGCGAGCTAAGCAGGAAAAACTAGAGAGGATGGTGTTTAGGCATACCTTTGCAATTTGACAAGTATTGAAACGAAACCTGGCTATATTTTTAGCACTGATTTGTCACAGGGATACAGGCCAAAAAATTCACTAGCAGTGGAGAGTCCACCCAGGGGCCACGATTTTGAGACCGGGAAGTGCAAGATTGCTAAGGTTTAATAGTCGTGTTTTGCTTCTTGAGGGAACACATTTAAATGAAATATAATCCTATATCTAGTGGAAAGAAATGGAAGTGGGAGTCAGAAGGCATGGGTGCAAATCCTACCTCTGCAACCGATTGCCGTATGACAGTTTGGTTCGCTAGGAATCAGTTTATCCACCTGAAAACGGGGACAGAATATACGGGGACAGCAACCGTATTGAGCGCTTTCTGTGAGCAGAGCACTGTACTGAGCGCTTGGGAGAGTACGGCATAACAGAGTCGGTAGACACGTTCCTGCACACAGCGACCTTACCGTCTAGATGGGGAGACAGACATCAGTACAGATAAATAAATTACAGATATGGACGTAAGTGCTGTGTGGCTGAGGGAGGGGCGAATAAAGGGTGCCAATCCAAGTTCATTCAATTGATTTTTTTGAGCACTTACCATGTGAGGAACACTGTACTAAGTGCTGGGGAGAGTATGATATGAAAATAGACACATTTGCTGCCCACAGCGAGGTTACAGTCAGGGGGAGACAGGCATTAGTATAAATGAATGACAGATCTGTACATAAGTGCTGTGGGGCTGGGGCAGGGGGAAAATGAATAAAGGGAGCAAGGTGTAGAAGGGAGAGGGAGAAGAGAAGATGAGTGCTTAGTTGGGGAAGGTATCTCGGGGAAGATGTGATTTTAATAAGGGTTTGAAGTTGGGGGAGATGGGTTGTCAGATAATGAATACCTCAGAACACTGTATGTTGTCGGAACTTGAAAAAAGTGCTTGATCTCACTTTTACATTTATAAAAATCTCCAGTCTAACAACGTTCAAGAACATAAGCTGAGTGGAACGTCTCTCAATCTCCTTCTAGTCTTGAGCACCTTGTGGGCCGGGATCATCTGTACCTCTTTTGTATCGTACTTTCCCAGTGCTCTTTCCACAGCAGGCATTTCATAAATACCACTGATTGATTGAATCTGCACTGCTTATACCCTACATTCTTGATAATTCTATATTAAATTTATAATTGTGGGAAGAAATTGGAGAAATTCAGAGAAGACTTCAAAGCTATAACCTATAATTCAGGTGTCCTGTAGGCTAGCAAATTCTTGGTCCCCTATATGAGTTAACCATCTCTTCACATCTCATTTTAGGAGGACGATAAATGATCGGCCTAAGTCGTCGCAAAATCTCAACTTATGGCTCTGTGAGAAATACTCAGCTTTGCTGATTATCTTCCTTTTATATTGTTTAGCGGTCTGGAGAATTCACAGCCTCTCTCAGTGATGTTTTGGCGACTTGGAAGTTCTTACTACATGAGAAACTAGACCTGCCCTACGAAGACGTGAAAGTACTTGAACATTATGGAAAAATAAAGAAGACTTATGATGATTTTTTGGAGAACAGCAATATGCTGGATCTGATTGATGTGTACCAGAAGTGTAGTTTGCTAGCTTCTGAATGTGAAAATGAAGAAATGTCTCCTGTGAGTATTTTCTTTTGCTGCAGTACCAATTTAACATAACTTCTCAAGATGTAAGCTTCAGTCTCTAAAGTTCTGAAGTTATTGAAACTTCTTGTTGTGGGTTCTTCTGAAGTTTTGATTGTGCAAAAGTTATATGTGTCTCTTCTGAAGAAGACCACACCTTTAAAAACCCCTTGAGAAAGACACTGACCATTTGATTGGGGTTACTCCTTTTTGGGAGTTATTAAATTTTCCCTTGTCATTTAGCTGCTATTACCAATTTTTCAGGGAAGAAAATGCTAAAAGATGCAGTGATTTTTACCCATCAATGAATAGTATTTGTCCGATCCCTACCTACCAATTTATCCAGTGCCGAGCACTGTACTTAAGTGCCTGAGAGGATGAAGTTCAATCAGTAGGCATGATCCATGCCTTTAAGGAACTTAAGTAGTCTAACTACAGACAAGCGCAGGTAGTTATTGCTTTTCCCGATTTAGCAGGATTCTAAGAAGAGCCCTCGCTTTACAAGAAATTTTGATTGAAAATTCTGTAGGGTAGGTTACGTTCACACAGAGTGAGGAGTTTGTTTTAAATATCTGGCGGTATTCAACAGATTATTTGAAGGGAGTTTGCCAGCAGATGTTTCAGAAGCATCGTTTCCGCCGTAAGCACAGTGAAGAGAACTGCTCCATCACCGTTGGTGGAGTCATGAACCACTAGGTCCACCTCGTGATTTCTGAACCTTTTTTCCGTTGGTCAGCTTGGTTTCCATTCCTGAGAAGCCTCAGGGTAGTCCCCAGAAGGGGATGGGTGACCAGCTGAGAGAGTGAGTCTTAATCATGTTTACTGAATAGTATCAGTAGTTATTAAGCTCCCACTTGGTTTAGGGCTCTCTTCTAGGTGCCTAGAGAAGCAGCATGGCCTAACGGCAAGAGCACGGGCAGGGGAGTCAGATGTCGTGGGTTCTAATTCTGGCTCTGCCACTTTCTCTGTGCCTCAGTTACCTCAACTGTAAAATGGGGATTAAGACTGTGAGCCTCACGGGGGACAACCTGATTACCCTAGCTGCCCCAGCGATTAGCACAGTGGTCTGCACATAGTAAGCGCTTAACAAATACCAACATTATTATTATTATTATCAGCTGTGTGACTTTGGGCTGGTGACTTAACTTCTCTGTGCCTCAGTTACCTCATCTGTAAAATGGGGATTAAGTCCGCGAGCCCCACGTAGGGCAACCTGATTAACTTCGTATCTACCCCAGCGCTTAGAACAGTGCTTGAGACATAGTAAGCGCTCAACCAATACCATCATTATTATTATTCATTCAGTTGTATTTATTGAGCGCTTACTGTGTGCAGAGCACTGTGCTAAACACTTGGAAAGTACAATGCGGCAACAGAGAGAGACCATCCCTACCTACCAACAGGCTCACAGTCTAGAAGGGGAGGAGACAGACAACAAAACAAGTGGACAGGCATCGATAATGTCAGAAGTACAGAATCAGGAAAGTGACATGTTTCCTGCCCACAAGAAGCTGTTGCTTTTTAGTGGTGAGACAACATAAAAATATTTACCACTACTGTGGTCCAAACTGAATAATTGAACGGACCTGTAGAAATGAGTTCTGTGGATGGGTAGAAATAAACCGTAAGTGCTAAAGTTGGCCGATGAGTGAGTCTGTAGGATTTAGAGTGTGGAGTTACTGTTAGCAACTCCAGTCAGAAGAGTTCTGTGTGCTTTTTTTCACACTGTTGATGCTCGCAGCATGGTTACTGTTTCAGTTTCTGAGCTGGAGTAAACACTGATGTTGGGAGACCTACATATTTTGCAACATACATAAACCGGTTTGTAAAACTTTCTTCCATTCTAGATGCTTTCTCCCCCTCCGAAGTACCCCTATTCTTAGAATAGCACTTCTGGATTGGGGTGGAGAGTCAGGCCACCTGTCTTGGTGACTATCTCAGCAGCTTAGAACCATCAGAATATCATTTCTGATGTTTCATTTGGCCATGTAGACATAGATATCTCCATTTTAGCGTGCTAAATTTGGGGTCGTGATTGTTGTTGAAGGCTCTGGGAAGAAAAGAATCTCATTCTAGTGGGTAAATGGAAAAGTACTACAATATGGATCATCTGCATAAAAAGCCGAAAGTTTTTATCATATCTACCGACTGCTACCTTCCAAAAATAGTAATAATTTAAAAGATAAAATACAGAATATGTTCAGGTAGGGTTAATAAAAGACTAAAATGTATTCAAGGTCCTGGCACAATAGTTCAAGGGACATGCGGGAAGACAGATGCAATAATGTGAATGTAGAAAAGAAATGCTAAAGGTCTCCTAAACTACCTTCCATATCTGTCTTCTCAAAAATACACAGTCTGTGCAAAGGTCATGTTAAATATAATGCAATATCTCCTACTACCTGCCTGCTAACTGTAAAATGCAGAGGTTACCAAAGTTCAGTTTGTTTGCATTTACAACTACGAGAGGCTTCGATTTAATAAAATCTAATATTCAATGAAACTGGCATCAGTTCACTGTATATAGGCTTCCAGGAGAAGATGAGCTACAGTTAAGTTGCATAGTGGAAATCATGACATTCAACAACCCATGCTATATAAATCTAGAAAGTGGAATTAATCCAGGATATACAATCTTGACACAGGAATTTATAGCCATTCTGGAGACTAATTCAACAAGCCCAACTGGGAATAAGGAATCAGAACCGATGGCAGGCAACTGATATATTTTCTCTTCAACAGTGACTACTCTGTGGGGAGGCGCACAGGATCGGGAATCAGGAGACCTGGTTTCTGGTCCCTGGCTCCATCACTTGCCTTGGGCAAGTCACTAGGGCTCCAAGCCTTAGTTTCCTCCTCTGTAAAATGGGAATACGGTGTCTGTGTCCCTCCTTTTCAGATTGCGAGCTCCATGAGAGACAGGGACCATGTCAATCTAATGATCTTATATCTAACCTGGTGCTTGGCACAATCATAAGCACTTAATAACACCATCACTCTTGTTAGTTGCATTGATGCGGCGGAATTGGAAATAAAATGACAAAAACTGTAAGGAGTCAGTTGGGCAGTGAGAGCTCCCCTTGAAGAAGAAAAGATAAAACTTTGACTCTGCCGTTCTGATCCCACTGAGGAAGAGGAGATAGCTGAAAACTGAAGGGGGATGTTTCTTTTTGGGACTACATTCCAATAAAAGAAATCAGGAAGCATCTAAGTTCCAAACGGATTATCAGATATAGCCAAAGCAAAAGAAAGATGGATGGGTCAATGTAGCTCACGATCTGGACAACAGATGGTTCTCTTGCCTAACAAATTGGATCCCAAGAAGCAGAAATCAAAGATCAGATTCAGTGATAAAACCTTGAGACAGGGCCCCAGCGAGCTGCAGAGAGAATAGAAGGTGTGTCGTAGACTTGCATGCATGAGAATGAACAAGGACAATCTGGATGAAAGGATTTGACACTGAACTTGTCTAGTACGGTGTGTTTCCCAGAGATGATTTTTCTGAAGAAACACTTATTTTCTTTACCAAAATATTCTTGAGACACGTTTTTGCATTAAACACTTCGCCAAAGTCATCAGGGGTCGAGTTGGACAAACCTGAGGTTTCCAACCAACATTAGTGATTCAGTTACGACGAGGCCTCCAGTATCCACCTGCCTAGTTACTAGGGCCCTTTACCTTCCACTCTGGTCTCCCACCCACTCCTACTAGATTGGGATGTTTCAGAGCAGTTTCTGAAATCAAATAATAATAATAGTTAAGTGCTTACGTGGCAGGCAGTGAACTACCTCTGGGGTAGAGAGAAAACAATCAAGTCAGACACAGTTCCTGTCCTGTGAGTCTGTAACTCCAAGTAGTCTAAGTAGGGAGAGAACATGAAGAAACCAAGGCACAGAGAAGTTAAGCGACGTGTTCGGGGTCCCACAGCAGGCGCATGGCAGAGTTGGGATAGGAACTGAGGCCCTCTGGCTCCCAGGCACACGCTCTTTCTGCTAGCTTACACTAGAAGGGTTCGGTGGAAAAGAGTTTCCTAGCTGGATCCCTGGGACTTCTGTGTGTAGTAGTTGGTTGTGTGTAGCCGTGGACCAATAATGGAAAATAGTATATAACTAAGCCATCTAATGTCAGTATCGCTTCCTCGTTACTCTTGCCGAATTGTACTTTCCAAGTGCTGAGAACAGTGCTCTGCACACAGCGTTCAGTCAATACGATCGAATGAATGAAATTAATGTAACGTAGTTCTCTCCGTTTCTGCTGCATTGGATTTTTCTTCAAACGCCAGAACCTTCCTTTTGAGGCTGAAAAATAAGCTTCTTAAGACAGGTGGATTCCAAAATCCATTGTAGCCTCAGATTCACCCTGAACAAGCAAGAGTATTGTTGTTTATGGTATTTGTTGAGTTAAAGATTGTAAGTTGACTCTGCGCAGTTGCTACCTTTTGAAAAAGTATTTTGTGATTGTATAGTTCAAAGAAAATTATTTAAAATATTTGGATTTTTGATTTTGGAATTTTCTTGCCTCCTTCCCCATATCTTTTGGAGCTTTCCAAAACTGGTTTGGATCAGTGTCCTTAGGCTTTTTAAATTGAAATTTGAGTATAGATATCAAAGGATAATTTTGATATCAAAAATGTCAAAGGATATTTATATCGAAGGATATAAATATCGACTATGGGACCAACTGTTAAAAAAATCTTTTGAATACTGTATAGAATTTCAAAATTTACTCTCGATTTACTGCAGATTCAACTGTTGGATTTTATTTCTGGATTGTCTTGTGGATCAGAGGCTAATACTAATGCTTATGTTATGTCATCACCAAGCACCACACACAACCAGGACCATATAAAGGTAACAAAAAAATATTGATGAAGAAAAGTGGGAAATACAGCACCAAGAATTACCAAAATTTCCAGAAATCTAGTATATTCCTCTGTAAGGGTAGTGCACCATTTCAATCGAGGTTTGAGAAGCAGCGTGGCCTAGTGGAAAGAACATGGCCTTGGGAAGACCTGGGTTCTAATCCTCGCTCTGCGACCTGTATGCCGTGTGACCGTGGGCCGGTCACTTAACCTCTCTGTGCCTCAGTGGCCTAATCTGTAAAATGGGGATTTTGACGGTGAGTCTTATGTGGGACAAGGACTGTGTCCGACCCAATCATCTTCTATCTACCCCATCACTTAGTACAGTGCCTGGCACATTGTGCTTAACAAATTCCATAAAAAACTAGGTTATACCCACTTGGATCTCTCAACTCTGAATCTGTATTTCCATGATGGAAGTGTGGCGTTTTCCATTAGTGGGATTTGGGGGTTGATTCAGGACATAGAAATGATGAGCACAGAGAACAATCAGAGGGTTTTGGGAAGAGATCGAGACGCTCAGGTTAAGGCGCCTGTCTGTCCCAGATGCCAGGACTTCAGTACATGTAAGGGACTGACAGCAGAGCTTCTGGAGAGCTCTTGACTCTTCAGTGCTTGGCACAGTTCTTGCCACCCAGTAACTGCTTAACAGTGTTATTATTGTTGTTTTAATACTATCTTGGCTAGTACTGAAGGGACTCTAACACAAACTGGAACCTCTCTGGACCAAAGAGTCCCAGTATAGATAGAAACGAGAAATTTGGGATTATCAAAAGCTTAAGTAAATAGCCTAACTCCAAAACGGAACATTGCTCTTATTTGGAGGGTGATGCTTGACACCCTCATTGTATACATCCATGACATTGTATACGAGAGGCTGAACGGACCACACAACATCAGGTCAATGTCTGTCTGAGCCTATTTGAACCGAGAGCATTTCTCTGTCCGGAAGGGAGGGAACCCCTCACCCCCACTCTCAATCTTGCCCCTGCGCTGTTACGTTCTCTTTCTACGTGTCTCTTTACGTAGGTCCCGCTTCTGGGTCGCAGAAGTCGCCAGTGAGAGTTGAGGTGAGGGAAGCTGGGGGCTGAAAACTAAAAATATACAGTATGAAGGCATCCAGGGCCTAATCCATGCCAGGGAGGAGACAGACCGGTTGAAAACTGGACTACCCAGTCAGTATAAAATCAGATGAGTGGCTTACCGTAGTTATTTTTTTTAATGGTATTTATTAAACGTTACCATTTGCCAGGTTCTCTCTTAAATGTCGGGGTAGGTTGGTTCACAGCTTTAGTCCCTATTTTACAGATGAGATAAGTTAAGTGACAGAAAAGTTAAGCGACTCTCCCAAGGTCACACGGCAGACAAATGGCAGAGCCGGTATTAGACCTAGGTCTTCTGACTCCCGTGCCCGTGTTCTTTCCACTGGGCCACGCTGCTCCTCGTGGCTTTTGTTATTTGGCAAAACAGAAATAATCCCTTTATTAAAATGAATAATGTAGTCGTATTCAAGAATATTCTGATTTTTGAGCTTTCACAGAGATACAAAATCTTGTGGTCAGCTTTTTATGAAAGCTGATTATTTTGGACACCAGACCCATATTTCTCTCGGTTGCTTTTTCATGGGGACATTTCAAAACTCATTTGAGAATGTAACACTAGGGGAACCATAACTGCCATGTTTTCTAACCATAATGATGGGGATGAGAGTTTATCTTTGCCAAAAGGAAAGGAGACACTAACGGAAAAGAATCCAAGATATTTTCTCTTGATATCTGCCCACTCTCCCGATCTGAAAGAGGGAATTTTCCAGCTTTAATATTTGTAAATGAGGGTCCTGAAGCCCGAGTCTCGTACCCAGTAAAGATACGATGAATTCATAATGGTAAATCTTCATTGTTCTTGGACTTTGTAAGGGTAGCGAAGCTGTGGATCTGGATTAAATTAAGTATAGAAAAATTGAAGAATGAAGTTTCTGATGACTGAGTGAGCTTTACTTTTTCTTTGCTAGTTTTCACTTTTGGCAAATCCATATTACTGCTCCTAAATGTCAAAGGGATAAAGATTGGATCCATATGACTTGACAAAGTGATATTAAAATTTGCAGTTTTTAATTTTGATTGTTTGCATTCTACTTCTCTAGGGAAGAGCAAATCTCGATTGTTACTTTCACATGACTGCCTTAGCTAACATCTCTCTCCGCCATTAAGCAATTTGTTATTCAGACAAATCCTCTGCCTAGGAAATGGAGCACTACTTTAAAAAGATGACTCAGACCGGATTAAGAAGAAAACTTGGACCCCACTTTTTTTTCTCTTTTTACCAGCTAGCTCTCTTCAATGTTAGCTCTTCTTTTTCCTATTTAGATCAACGGCATTATCTTGATATGTTGAAAAATGAGAAGATCCTTCTTAAGGCACATTTAAAATTCAGTATCTTTTCCATGATAAGGGGTTTTTTTAATATGTTATTTGTTGAGCACTTACTATGTGCCAGGCACTGTACTAAGCGCTGGGGTAAATACAGGCTAGTCAGGTTGGACACAGTTCAAGTCCCACATGGGGCTCACCGTCTAAGTCCCCATTTTACAGATGAGGTAAACGAGGCACAGAGAATGAAGTGACTTGCCGAAGGTCACACGGTGGACAGCTGGCAGAGGGAGATTAGAATCCAGGTCCTTCTGACCCCCAGGCCCGTGCCCCGCCCACTATCCTTCTCTACAACGCTGCAAAGTATCTTATTCCAATTCTGGAAGCTCCCTATTCATAAAGTGGGGATTTGGGCATTCCTCCCATTTTTCTGTCGCGCTTCAATAATACTTTGTGTTTGCATAATTGAAAGGCACACTCACAGTTGCTTTTCAGATACGCTGAAATCTATCTTCTTGCCGTCCTCTCGGCGTAGCGGCCGGAGAGTTTCCAGTACTCTACCAGTCTCGACTACGGGAGGGAGAGTCAAGCAGAGGCCCGCCCCTTCCATTCTTGGCTTGGGCAGTGGCCGGGGAGCGGCAGGCCATCTGCTCCCAGTCCAAACTCACCTGTGCTGGGCAGCAGCAGCGTGGGAGAGAGTCAAGGGCGGAGACTCAGCTTCACTGCGTGGAAGGAGGCAGTGGTACACCACTTGCGTATTCCCACCAAGAAAACCGTACGATCCACTACCGGAACGATTACAGCCGGAGGTGGGGCATTCTGGGAGGGATGCGTCCGTGGTGTCACAGGGGGTCGGAGACGACTTGACGGCATAAGACGAGACGATGTTCTTGATTCTCGGAGAATCTTCTACTTACGGAGGAATAGGTGTTGGCTGTAGGGCAGCGGTCAGCGGTAGAACTTTTCCGCCTCCGAGGTTTGTGTGCAAGGAGAGCCTGAGCATATGTGAAGGCAGTTGGAAGCAATATTCCAGAGAATATGTAACTCCTGCTCTCAGGGTCCACCTCCTGCTACGTCCCTGCTAGCTCGTGGTCGAGTTTTCTGTGCTGCAGACGGTAGTGGGCAGCTGTGGAGCATGTGTGTCTGGTGATGTTAAATGTCTGCCCTCCATCCAGTAAATACCCCCAGCCATGCCAGAATTTGTAACACAGTCCAGGGTGTCACCCCTCCCTCTGAGCGAACACAGAATTGGCTCACTGACTCGCTGTGAAATCCCTTAGATAATTAACAGGGAAGCAAGAGCCTCAAGTGCTCTCTCTTTTTTTTTTTCTCCAACCCCACGAAGTGTTTTCTTGAAACATTTCAAGAAGATGAACTAGAAATTTCTCTGTTTTCAGTACATTAAAAAGAAAGAGTTCACTGCAAGATTTACTGCTCGGCAACCTCTCTTCCGTTTCCCCGAGGAGGGCTTTTAATTTTTGAAAATATGAATCTTCTTTGGAAGAACTGTCACAGATGCATGTGTTCCTGATTTTAAGAGCACTTCCACTCCATGATCATCAGTCTGACGGGAGAGTGTTTTCATTCGCTGGGGACTCTAATCTCAAGTTGTTCAAGACGCTGTCCCTAGCATATCAACTGTAAAATAGAGGTTGGAGAGAACTTTTACATATTTCCAAGACACAGTTGAAGATTTTAGAACCCGCGATTCTTTTCACTGATTGTTAATGTCTTAAGATCCTCAAAGGAATTGTGCTAAATAAATAACTTCAAATTTACACATTTGCTTACATTCTTTTCCTCAGCCTGTCAAGGGCAGTTAAGCTTTGCTTTCACAGTTAGATCTAGAATTGATTTTTTTTTTTGCACTTTTTCTCGTAGTCCATCGATAAAACCTTTTAGCCTCCACTGTGACCAGAGTTCTGTCCTGTAGATGCCTGCTCCTTAGAGACCATAGCCTCAGTTTCCCCATAGCTCTCTGGAATATATTTTTTAATAGTATTTGTGAGGAGCTTACTATATGCTAAGCACTGTACTAAGCACTGGTTTCCCAGACTGGCTCATCCCACATCTTTGACAAGACCTGAGACTTTTCCATCGGGGCAGAAAAGATCCAAAGTCTGGGTTTCCAGCCTGTTAACTCTTTGAAGCCTGGCCCCTCCCACCCTTCCTCTCCCCCAACCAGATTCCCACTCCTTTTTTGCCTCCACGTCGAAATGAAGAGTCGGCATCTCTGCCCGAGCGCCTTGGGAAGTTGTTTCAAAGGAAGCGGACGACAGAGTTGCCCTCTTGAAGAGTTTACGGTGTAATGGGGGTAGCAGGACTAAAGCTAATGACTACACGGCAGGCAAAAAATGTGTTTGTCGTCAAACGCTACAGAAGCAGCTGCAGGTTGCTTTGGATTTCCCCCGCCCCAACCCAACGGACTGCCATGCTACCTCCCTGGGAACCCACACTGACTCCCCCGACCGCACCATACTAGATCCTCAATCCCAATACGCTTTTCCCCACCCCGGGGAGAAGGACAGAAGCATCTACAATCTGAGGCCTCCAGAAAACCTTGAACCTTGGGCAGGCGGTGATGGCTACTGCAGCGGTCCCTGGATGCGATGTGACTGTTGGACTTTGAACCATGAAGGAGCCTGATATTCTTGTCTAGCTCGGCACCCTACTCCAGCGTGGCCTAGTGGATAAAGCACCGGGAGCCAGAGGGCCTGGGTTCTAGTCCCGGCTCTGCTACGTGTCCGCTGTGTGACCCTGGGCTGGGAACTTAACTTCTCTGTGCCTCAGTTACCTCAGCTGTAAAGTGGGGATATAATCCTACTCCCTCCTATCTGGATTGGGAGCCTCATGTGGGACAGGGACCATGTCCAGACTGATTAACTTGTATCTTCTCCAGTGCTTGGCACATAGTAATTTCTTAAAAGTACCGTTAATATTATTTTGTTTTTATTTTTGAATTTGTCCTTATTTTATACATCACCTCAGTGTTTTATCATTTCATCTTTTCCTTTGTGTTCGTCTCCAGTCTTCTCTGCAACCTTATATTCTTAGATTTTCAGCCCCTTCAGGACCAGGAACTGTTTCTCATTCAATCCTCGAGGGTATTTATTGAGCATTTCCTGTGTGTATTTGGGAGAGCACAGTGCTACAGAGGTGCTAGGCACGTTCCCTGCCCAGAACGATCTTATGCTCTAATTCAGTCGATCAATTGATCAATCAGTGGTATTTATCGAGCGCCGACTGGGTGCGGAGCGCTTTGGAAAATACCATAGAGTGGGTAGATGTGATCTCTGCCCTCAGAGGTCTTCCTGTCTGTGCATTCTTTCTCAACGTTTGGTACGTTGCTATCCACACACAGTGTTGCAACTAACTGCCGGACACGAATAAAAAAGGCATACAAACTGGACCCAACTACAGCCATAGAGTCCCACAACTGCTAAAGCAATTGTTGTGATGGGAAGGGAGGTATGGAATCGTAGAGGGTGGATTGAGGAAGTTGGGTATTCAATAGTATTTATTGAGCGCTTACTATGTGCAGAGCTCTGTTCTAAGCGCTTGGAATGTACAAATAGGTAACAGATAGAGACAGTCCCTGCCCTTTGACGGGCTTATGGGTAGCAACTAGAAAATCCTGAAACAGTTCAGAGAGGAAGTGAGGCTTCAGAAAATTTTGAAGCTGCAGAGGAGCGTATACCTTATGCTGAAGAAGAGTGAGGAGGGTGTTCCAGGCTAGAATAATGGTGTACGTGAGGATCTGGAGACAGGAAAACATACTTGTGGGGGTGGGTAAATATTTCTGGCTGGAGCAGATAGTCTGAAGCAGGGTGTACTTGAGAGACAAGGTCTGTTTGAAACTAGGCCAGTGGGAGGCAGATATTCAGGAGTTTAAAACTACGTTGTTCACGGATGATTAATTTTTCATGCACAAGTCATCTATCAAGAAGCTAACTTGATGTTTATTTGAATAGGTGCAATTAGCGGTGAAGAAACTTATCTTTGCCTATTTAAGCCTCTTGGTGAATTCAAGGAATGACTTAGCCTTGGCTCAGATTCTCAACTTTCCTGATAGAGGCCTCGGTAGAGAGGCCTTCACGGACCTGAAACACGCTGCTCAGCAGAAACACATGTCTATCTTCCTGGTAAATACATTTTTTTTTTTAAACTATCTCTGTTATTTTGACACCGAACGAATTGTCTTTTTAAAAACAGAAATGCAAGGTACTCTACGTCTGGTTTAAGTCAGACCATCTGTCAGCTTCGGTGACTGAAAAAGCTGGAAAAAATTACCTCGGTAGTGACCGTGCATTTTCTTTTTAAAACCAGAAGTGAAATATACTTCGTTACCTGTTTAGGTCAGATGTCAGTTTAAATGGCTGGAAATTGGAAAAAAATTAGTTCTCGATTATTTTGATTTTCTATATTTTAGTATTAAAGATTCACATCTTTAGTGTTGATTCATCGGTTTTTCTCAGGATGCTCAAGGGTCTGTTTCTCTAGTGTGTGAGCCATCTTTGGAGAAATCCTCATGTGTGGCCAAAATATGTTTGTTTCGTCATGAACGCAAGACTACATGAACCACACATACTCTATTAAAGATTCTTGACCTCCAAAGCCGACGGCACTGGCGGAATCGTACCCTTTAAAAACTTATTACAGTTTTGTATGTTCTTATGTTTGCCATGCAGTCATGCACGGAAAGACTTGATTCAACTTCACAACCTGGCATTTGCGTTTATGGAACTATCAGTATGTTATTGTGTCAGTTAACAAGGTCAACTGAATGACCGAATCCCTTTCCATTTCTCCTATGGAAAAAAAAATAGAGAATTTAAATATTTGATTGGATAATTACCTCTAAGAGTAATCCTAAGAGTTAGATATCTCTTGAGTCATAAAACCCAAAAGTAAATAGGCTCTAGAATATGCCTTGCTGGTCAAAAACTTTGAACGACTAATGAAATTTGACCAAAAATCTTGATGTAAATGGATTACTTTTATTTTCGTCTCCCAGCCATGATAAAAATTAATCCAGATTCATTTTATTATAATGTGTCTAATCGTCAGCTTCCATTGTAGTGTTGCTTAAGTTATGTTTTCTCTTATAGGTGGCAACGTCCTTTATTCGAACAATAGAACTTGGAGGGAAAGGTTATGCCCCTGTACAGTCTGACCCTTTGCGGACACATGTAAAGGGACTTTTAAATTTTGTACATTTCATTGATAAACTGGAAGAAATTCTAGGAGAAATTCCAAATCCAAGGTAAGGCTTTCTGATACACTTCAGATAATTTGGCCAACTTGGATTAAAATCCATAGTCGTAATAATAATAATAATTATGGTATTTGTTAAGTGCTTACTATGTGCCAAGTAGATACAAAGTAATCAGGTTGTCCCACGTGGGGCTCACAGTCTTTATCCCTATTTTAGAGATGAGGTAACTGAGGCTCTGAGAAGTCAAGTGGCTTGCCCAAGGTCACACAACAGACAAGTGGCAGAGCTGGGATTAGAACCCATGTCCTCTGACTCCCAAGATCATGCTCTTTCCTCTAAGCCACTCATACTCAAGCCAAAAAAATGAGTGTACTTTCAACTTGCTGCAACTCAGTCATAATCAAATAGTATTTGTTACCTTACTCATCACCCTCGACGTTCTCAAATTTGAGATCCAAATTTTTCTGGAAGGAGGGGGCCCACTGCTTTGCTTTAGTTCAGCGATTGAACTAAAAGTGAATATCTCCAGTTTGGAATTGCAGTTTCAGATTGAAGCAGGAAGATCAGATTCCATTCTCAGGTAGTCGAACACACCTCATAATTTAGAAGGAATAAAACCTTAAGACCTGAAGCGCCGTGGATTCTGAAGACATTATTTAGTATTGCTGCACCTCCAAATGTCAGATATTGCTGAAAACGGGGATTATAGAAGAATGAGAAAAAGAAAAGATCCACCCAGGTAGAGCCAGAAATAATGAATAAGAATGAATGGAGATACAAGTGCACTGAAGGGAAGACAAGTAGGAGGGAGATGAGGGGTGAGACAAGGAAGGCCTCTTGGAAGAGATATGAGTTTAGCAAGACTTTGAAGGTGAGGAGAGTGGTGGTCTGTTGGATATTAAGAAGGAGTGAGTTCCAGGCTGGAGGGAGGACATGAGCAAAGGTCATTGATGAGACTGATGAACTTGAGGTACAGTGAGCACTTCCCCATTCTCCTCATATGTCCCAAGCACCAAAGGGAGATTGAGAGGACCATAACTTCAATTTACCTCAGGATTTGGCGCGGTACTTTGCACAAAGTAAGCCCCTAATGTATACTATTTCTAAAAAACTGACTCCCTGTGAGACCATCTTAACCAAGTAACCTGACTGAGGAGTCAAAGTAACAGCCTTCCTCTATTGAGGGCCTTCAGGAAAAGTAAAGGAGATAGGAATAGAGCCTGGATTTGAATGGGAATTCTGTATAGGCCTTTTGGAAAGCTGCAAGGCCCTGGTGAACTATTTGAGACTGAATTTACAAAAACACAATAATTGCCAACAAATACTACTATACTCTGAAAACGTTTACTGAAAAAAGGAGTCATTTGCAGAATGTAACGATCAGGATTTACTCTCGTGAACCCTTATTCCTTTGGCTAAATTTCCCACAAGTGTCGATTGTGTGTTAAGAAGCCTGTGTGTTCTCAGGGCTGGCCTTGTAGCAAAAGCAGCACTCAGTTACAGCCACAGGGTTGAAGAGAAAAGACGATGAGGCTAAGACTTTCCAAGAGAATTCTGGGAGCGTGGCTCTGCCAAGAATGACCTCTTAATGCTGTGAAATGTGATCAATCAGTTACTCTCCCTCTTGGGAAATGAAGTTTCTCCTTCCTTCTCCGCGCCGTCGACCGATTTGAGTATCTTGAAGTACAAGATAGCTCCAACCAGAGATTGACTGGCTTGCAATTCAGCACGTGAGCCAACATTTCATTCAGAGACTTTGTTGTCTGTGTTCCCGTCTTGCTATTTGATGTGTGGACCGTAAGTGATTCTTATAAAACTGCTCCAGAAGTTGAACATGGCGTCTAGGGAGCTCAGGTGTCTAGATCTTAGAGAAGTTTAGGCAGCACTATTTCAGACCATTAGTTAGGTCTGGCATCTAACAACACACTGCCCTCACGCTATCATTCAGTTTTCTCTACTTCCTTGCCTACAATTGCGTTGTTGGTCAGCACACTGCCTAAAGGACTGAATTCTGTGACCAATTGTAGCTGTCTTTCCTATATGTTTACACACACATCTATAGATATGTGTATGCATAATATATGTATAGATATATATATATACACACACACATACATACATATACATACATATATATATACATATACCTACATATATATATATATATACCTAGCTGTGTTTATAGCTTCAAAGATACAGGGTAATGCATTACCTTGATTTTCGGTAGTCTTATCATAAGCCCGTAACAGCCAGCCGACTTGAAATGATTTTCAATCATTTGCCTTTAGTAGTGCTTTTAGCGTGCAGTCATATGCGTACAGCCATTCTTGAATGACTGTCTCTAGGTATGATGCTCAGAGTCTGTTGTGTGGGAACCAGACTGTATTTAGATGCCGGTATCCAAGCCTCCTCCGGCATTTTCCAGCATTGCTGAGCAGGTGAATTGACCAGGACCACCCCTGCTGCATTTCTCCTTTACCCCCTGAGGAATCATTCAGACAGCACATCCACGACTTTGGCAAAGCCAGCCACGCCTTCATGAAGTAGTTTCAGAATCCTAATGAACTGCTCAGGCGAGCCAGATGTGCTCAGCAATATCTAGAATCCAGATCGATCTACCGATGGCGTCAAAGGCTCCTGAATGGCCTGTGCAAAGCTTACAGAAACCCTGATGCCTCAGGCAGCTGACTTGCAGAAAGGTCACGTGCCAAGCGGTCGTCGGGAAGTTTACTATATTTGTCAGTGGTTGATTCAGGAGTACTCTCACTCACGTCCGACCGAGGTGGAGGAAATGCTATTCTTCGATAACTGCCGCATCTTGGTGATGATCTGTGAGATCCTGTGGCGTTCCCTTAGCATTCCAATTTATTAAGAAGGGCTTGGGTCAATGTTTAAGGAAAGTAGCCCCTCCATGCCTGTTGATTTCAGTGATTTCAAGTCCAAATGGCATTTGCTATTTTTCGTGACTCTGACTCCTGAGATGACTTCCTCGGAGTTGGGGTAACTGCAACCCCCTCCTCCAACTCGGTTATATTATACTCTCCCAAACGTTTAGTATGGTGCTCTGCACACGGTGAGCACTTAATAAATACAATCGATTGACTGATTCAATCATTGAAGAGAGCCAGCAGCAGCAAGAAAGAGAGACAACAGAAAGGGGAGGTACCTTCTCTTCAGCCCACAGCCTGCTTCAAGATCCAACGCGGTTATTGCTATCGCTCTCTCCAGGTTTCCGACGTAGAGGGCCGAGCGCTAAACGGCTCCAGAATTCTGTAACCGGAAGCGGCTTTGGCTCCTAACGGGTGCCAGGAGGCAGGAACCGGCCGAGAAGGGGTGTAGCCGCCTCAGGTTCCTCGTTGCTCCCATCTTACGGTCAACTTTCACCCGGACCCTCTCGCATCTTGCAGACCCGCCCATGCGAGTTTGATTCATCTGTTTTAAAGGGTAGACGGTATCTTGGGAAAATGCCCATTCGTTGTTTGTACTGTGGATTCTCTTCCAACTGAACTGTTGAAATATTGCCGCAGTGTTCTGTGCAGATGTCTTTGTTCTCCAGGAGCTGAATGTTTAGCCGTTCTTGATAGTCTGGAGGTCCCGTTTTGACACGTAGTCCGTGTGAGCTTGCGATGCACTTCACGACGGACCAATCAACGTTCTGCTCCGTGCATGGCTGCTGGGTTCTGTACATCCTCAAGATCCCTCTGTTGCACTGTAACATAGTTGATAAGATGCCACTGTTTAGATTGTGGGTGTATCCAGGATGTTTTTCTTTTCTTTGGTAGGTGTTAGGGTTTGTGATCATGAGATGGTCTCTGTGAAACAGGAACTCAAAGGAAATTAACACATCCCAGTTCTTAAATTTCTCCTATATCTCGCTCAGACATCTTAAGTTCAATTCTATATATTTATTGCTTGCTGTGGGAAGAAGTCTTTCCTTAGGTTTGTTTTGAAATCTCATGCTTCGTTGTGTGCTCCTTGTTATGGAATTTGCAGAATCCTACTTCCATGTTCACCCTATCCACCTTCTTCCTGATTTTTTTAAACTTCAATCCCATTTCCTTTCTGCTTTGATCTTTCCTGTGTGAAGTGTCCTAATCATTTTGGACCATTTTCACCCAGAAGCTTCTCCGTGAGCCTGCTCATCTTGTTTGCCCTTTTCTGTACCTTTCCTAAACCTAGTATGCCCATCTCCATTATACTATGCCTAGGTTTGTTGTATGTATTTTACCTGTATTTCCCAGAGACATGTTCTAGTATCTGAGCTCATTCCTACTGGGCAACAGTAGCTGTGTTCTGGCCTAATTCAGTTTCCTTCAAATTTTTTGTTTCTGTTCCTGAGCTCACTGTGATGGTGAAGGTACCTTCTACCCCCTCCTCGTCTCCCATTCATCTGTATTTATCTGCGGGATCCCCAAGAAACATGAAGGCTGATGGTGGCCATGCCAATTCCTCATCTACTTGCACTGGACCTCCTCAGTCTGTAGAACTCATTGAGAGTTTGTATGTGGGACCAGGACTCAAAATTGAGATCCCAGGCCACTGAGATTGCGATGTTCACTGGATAAAGAATTTGGCAGCTCTCACACATGCCCAACTTTCAAGTGGTACACAAGGAGCCCGAGCTAGTTCTTTCAGTGTTTTCCTAGCCCAACACAAATTTGAACTGTATTAGCAAAGCTTTGATCCCTGGGAACCATTATTTACAGCCATTTGCCCCCAGTTTTTAAATCAAAAAATTAAGTGTGTTGTTTTCCTGTGAAGGAACTGGGACAAAGTGAAAAATGCTGACTTTGCCGTAACAGAGTTTTGACGTATTCTTTCCTGTTCTTGGAATAGGCATTAGGAGTCTGTTTTATATTTTATCAAACCTTTGAATATTGTCCATACCCAAGGCTTTTTGTTTTGTTTTGTCTGTAGATTCCGCTAATCTTTTTCCAGTAAGGACTTATTCCCAGAAAGGATGCATACTGTATAATCTCTTAAATAAATGATGTGCCTTTATGTCTTTGTTTCAGCAGAATCTGATGCATATCCATTTTATCAAGGGCTAGATTAGATGTCCTGTAAATAACTTGGGATTAAGATGCCCAATGTTAATCGTAATTGTTATTGTGATACAGCATCACATTGAAAAATATCATTGCCCCCGAGAAAGCGCTTTTGAGAAAAATGATTTCAGAAATGGTAATATGTAAAAATGAGGCACTTCAAAATAATGGCTATCATTTCAGTTTCTCTTCCAGAAGCCTCCAGCTAGTGTTGTTTTGATTGTCTGGTACTGAAATTTTCCAAGGCCAAAAATAAGTCCCTGAGAAACTGCTCCCCAAGTGAACCCTGAGATTACTTGGTTAATCAGTGCCTCATGAGAATTTCCCTGTGACAAATAATGTTGCCATATCAGGCGGGCTTCATGTTTTGTGAGTACCGAAGAAAAAACCTTCAGGCGCCTGAGGTGTGTTCACTGACTGTCAAAATGCAGTTTCACAAGGTAGAGTTACACAGAGTAATAAATGAGACCAAATATCAGTAAACACAATTTCGGGGACATGTTCCTTAGCTAGAAGTAATAACAATGAGAGGTCCAGTCCTTCCTATTATTTCTTGATGCTTCTGTGCTGACTTATCCCCTCTTCTGTTCCTGGATATATATGGGCAGAGGTAGGTTCATGGGTTGATCCCAATGCTTAGCTCTTATCTCAGGATTGCTCAGTATCTACCCCAGCACTTAGAACAGTGCTCTGCACATAGTAAGCGCTTAACAAATATCATAATTATTATTAGTATCCCTCTAGTTCGGATGGCAGTGACAGTTGTGATAGGATGAGATTCTTAAACACAGAATTGAATCCATTTTAGGGCATCGGTGAGCTCGTATCTTCATTTATTTGGGGGTTTTATCTACATTTTTTTTATCGTATTGTCTTAAACTTATCAAAATCTTAAGTTTTTCCAGGTCTGGAATAAGTTAATGTTTCTTAATGCTTCTTTAAACTGATCTATTATAGTCATTTAAAAATGAAGCTGTTAATAGTTATCTGCCATGTCAATTTCATATTGACAACTTTGTGAGTCATATAATGGCATCCCATTTGTAGGAACTACCTATTTTATGGTGGCTACGTGTCATATTCTTTTATTCTATAGCTTTATTTTTAATATTAAAATTGTCACACATTAAAAGAACATAGATAATGACAGCTCAGAGTATTGGAATAGTGGGAAAACCATTCCCTTTCTTTTAGATTTGCAGAAAGTATAATGGTTTTATGGCCCTAGACTTTCCTCATATTCGAAGTTCAATTTTGTTTCTCTGGATTTGAATATAATTGGAATTGTCATTCTTTTATTTGGGAGCATCTTTCCTGATGTAAGAACTTTCCTTTCTGCCTAAACACATGAAATCTTTCTATGTGACTTCCATGTGTTAGATTATGCTGGTAGGGCATACTGGATAGAGCGCGGGCCTGGGAGTCAGAAGGTCATGGGTGCTAATCCCGGCTCTGCCGCTTGTCTGCTGTGTGACCTTGGGCAAGTCACTTCATTTCTCTGGACCTCAGTCACCCCAATTGAAAAATGGAGAATGAGACGTGAGCCCCACGTGGGTCGAGGGCTGGGTCCAACTCACTCTGCTTGTATCCTCCCCAGCGCTTAATACAGTGACTGGCACATAGTAAGTGCTTAACAGATACATCATCACATTACAGTAATCTATTGTAATCTATTGGGAAGCAGCGTGGCTCAGTGGAATGAGCCCGGACTCGGGAGACAGAGGTCATGCATTTGAATCCCGGCGGTGCCACTTGTCAGCTGTGTGACTGTGGGCAAGTCACTTAACTTCTCTGTGCCTCAGTTACCTCACTGTAAAATGGAAATTAAGACTGAGCCTCATGTGGGACAATCTGATGACCCTGTATCTACCCCAGCGCTTAGGACAGTGCTCCGCACATAGTAAATGCTTAACAAATACCAACATTATTGTTATTGTCACGATTATTGTATTTAAGTGCATATTATGTGTCAAGCACTGTTCTAAGCACTATTTTGTGGAGGCTGCGTGATTTCAAAAGAGCTAATCAGGTCTCTTGTTGAAGGTTGGCAAGGTGATGCCAGAGAAGGAAAGGGGAAACTACACTTCCCGACAGGCAAAGGGGGTGACTGACTACACATTTTGCAGTGGAAAGGGGCTGCTCACAGTGGGGCCGGGTTCCCCAATTTTTCTTGGAGGTGCCGTTCTAGGCGGAGCCAAGCTCCCGGAGTTCTTCTCTCAGAAGGGTTTAGCCAAGGCCTGACTCCCTTTTGTCTCTGACCTTGCTGAGAGCAGCAGCTCCTGTGTTTTCCAGTGTGGGTAAGAAAGCTCTCTATCACCTAATAAGTACATGGGGTTAGGTAGGCCTGAGAAATAAGGGTTTGTGGTTTTTGTCTGGGTTTTCTGGTGTAAGTCTTAGTTTCCTCCTGCATTCCTTTTCAAGAAAATCCTTCTGAGTAAAATATTATTTGCTGACAATTTTTGGGTTTGGACATTCTCTCTCAGACATGTTCACAGATTGCCTTACAGATTTTCAAAGGACTCCTGCAGAGTTCCCTTTTGGAATCTGGCTGGATTTCACATCTCCTTCATTTCCTTTGAATGACTCGTTCGATGGAGGGATGTTTCTTCTGCTCCTCCTCCAGATGATTTTAGCGAGATGGTCCCAGGCTCGGGAAATCTGAGTCCCATGTTCAAAACCGATGCCGCCTATTTATAATTCATTTATTATGAGCGTGTCAAACAGCTCGATTCAAGGAGAGGTTGGATCGTTTCAAGAATGAGAGGCTTTTAGAGGTAACGGGAATATTGGAAATGACCTCTCAGGGAATGTGTGTACCGACCCTGATAAGGTGTACTCTCCGAAGTTCTTGGTACAGTGCTCTGCACACAGTGAGTACTCAATAAATGCGATCGATTGCTTGATTGTTGTGGTTAGATACCAAGGAGGCCGTCATCACGCTGTTCCTCCAAAAATCCTTCCATGCCAGTGAGGAGAAAAAGGGTACTGGCGTTGGTTACGTTCTCACAGTTCTCCCTTAAAAATGACCTCCTTGTTTTGCTGCTTTACTTGCGTGTTGACGTGGCTGGTAGCATTCTCCGTTTTGCCTCTTGTTATCTTCTGAAATCTGGGCTCTGAAACACCCACCCCATTTCTGAATCCCGCGCGCTGGACCGATCTATCCATCATCCCTGTGGGCTCTGAAAATTCCAGCTGTGCCCCGTTATTTGAAACTGTGCTTCGCTGTATCTTCAGCACCACTCTTCTGCCTTGTTTCTTTATCCGGTCTCCACCCTCCCGCAGTTATTAGGATATTTTTCTCTCATCCATCCTTCATCTGCACCATCATCATCATCTTCATATTCATCGTCTCCATTGAAGTCATATTGGAGTGAGCAATACTTTTAGACCTTCAGGACCCGATTGATTATAGTCTGGCTCTCAGGCCTTATTCTTTCTTTTTTTTTTTCAAGATGATCTTTGTTAAGTGCTCACTGTGTGCCAGGGACTGTACTAACCGCTGGAGTGGATACAACCTAATCAGGTTGGATACAGTCCATGTCCTGAATGGGGCTCACAATCTTAACCCCCATTTTACAGATGAAGTACCTGAGGCCCATAAAAGTGAAGGGAGTTGTCCAAGGGCACACAGTGGACAAGTGGCGGAGCTTGGATAAGAACCCAGGCCCTCTCACTCCCAGGCCTGGGCTCTTTCCATTAGGCCATGCTGCTTCACTACTATTCTCCTTCTTAAGATTATGCAGTTGGGTCTAGGTAGATGGGTCTAAGGATTAATGTTAGGGTTCTCTGCAGCACTTATAATAAAATATAAAGACTTTAAAACTAATAGGTATTTTGAAACACTGCCAAAATTAATGTGATATGAACTAATACCTGTCTCTAGAATTGCAGGAAATCGAATACTATCGATAATCAAAATGCAGTTGATTAAGGGGAGAAGTCCTGGTGATCCGTTCTGCTTAGCAGTAGAGGAAGCTGTTCAAGATTTGGATTTGAAGATTGAAAATATTGTTAATTCTCAACAAGAAGACATGTTGAGCACTTGTGGAATTAGTCCAGCACGGGTATGGATCTCCTTCCATCTTTTTAACTTTTAAAGGGAAAACATCATCTTTTGAAAAACCTGGAAATTTGATTTAATCTTTATTGCAGAAAATCCCCTCCCCTAGGCCGCTTCTTTTCTATTAATGTTGTCTTTGAGTTTTCGAAAGAAAATTTAGCCAAATTCTAATGTCCTTATGCTTTCATACTATGCAAACTTCCAAATCCATTTTATAGTATGAATTTTAGGAGTTTAAAAACATTAATGAGAAACAGCATGGACCTGGTTTCTAATTCTGGGTCTGCCATTCATCTGCTGGGTGACCTTGGGTAAGTCACTCAACTTCTCTGTGTCTCAGTTACCTCATCTGTACGATGGGGATTAAGGCCGTGAGCCCCTTGTGGGACGTGACTATGTCCAAGCTGATTAGCTTATATATACCCCAGCACTTAGTACAAATACCATTACCAGGGTAATTATGCTTTTTTAAATGAAATTTTAAAGATTGGGGTTAAATTTGATCTTTTTATGAGTTATCTACAATAATAGCTGCATGACAAATGCTCCTGCCATAATATTCTCTTCCAGCATTTACAAGTGACACACATAATGATGATGATGATGGTATTTGTTAAGCACTTACTATGCGCCAAGCACTGTTCTGAGCGCCGGGGTAGATACAAGGTCATCGGCTTGTGTCATGTGGGGCTCACGGTCTTAATCCCCATTTTATAGATGAGATAACTTGAGGCTCAGAGAAGTGAATTGACTTGCCTAAGGTCACACAGCTGACAAGTGGCGGAGCTGGGATTAGAACCCACGACCTCTAACTCCTAAGCCCAGGCTCTTTCCATTAAGCCACACTGCTTCTCTACATTCCTTAGCACAGCTACCTAACCGGTTGCTTCTATATCAGTCATTTTTAAGGGACGGTGTTTGTATGTAATATTTAAATCAGTCTAAAACTTGACCCTGTCCTAACTTGTTTTTGAGGCAGTCTATTTATCATAGTGAGAAAAATGATAACTCCTATAAAAGATTAGCAAAAAATTGGCCATGGATTACTGTGTGCGTACATATCAGACTGTCGCTCCTGAATTTGTAAGGTGTTGGACCCCGACAGATGCATGTTGTCAGAGGAATATTGACTAATTCTGCAATTGCATTCTATCCAAAATTAGTAAGGAAAACTCTCATTATGGCAGAACTACTTGTATTTTACTGTGGTCCCCAAATCTCATGTTTAAGGGGCTGGTGTAATGCAACTCGTGTGTATATCTATATCTATATATATATAAGGTTTATATATATCTATCTATATATAGATATATATAAGGTTTATGATAATTTGAAAGAAGAGTAAAATGAAAAAGGTTCTAACAGCTATATCTTACATATATACAAATGAGAAGCAGCATAGCTCAGTGGAAAGAGCCCGGGCTTGGGAGTAGGAGGTCACGGGTTCAAATTCCGGCTCCGCCACGCGTCAGCTGTGTGACTGTGGCCAAGTCATTTCACTTCTCTGGGCCTCAGTTGCCTCATCTGTAAAATGGGGATGAAGACTGTGAGCCCCACGTGGGACAACCTGATTACCCTGTATCTACCCCAGCACTTAGAACAGTGCTCTGCACATAGTAAGCACTTAACAAATACCAACATCATCATATATATATACATATAAATAATTCAAATTATCATAAACCTTGCAATTCAAAAGCAATTTTGAAGTTCTGATTTTCCCATTTAAATAGGGTTGGTATTTTGTGGAGATTGTATAGCCCTTGTTTGACCTTCTTGGTAAAGCCATGGAATTGTCAGGTCGTTTCTGAAATATTGTAGAAAACTTTTCGGTTTAAAAAAAAGTGGGGGTGTGGACTGCCAAAGCTATCCATCAATTTTCAAAAGCATGGGTGAATTTATAGATGATTGAAGAAGATGCTGATGGAGAGTGAAATTCAAAGGTACAAATGGGTGTTCAGAAAGGGTTAGCCTCTTACAAGGTACTTTAGGAAGAAAAGAGGACCCTAAACCTAAATAGGATAAATTCTTCACTAACGTTGAAAAAACACTCCCACAATTAGAAGTGTCCTTTGACCAACATGAAGTCGTGATTTCATTACGTTATGCTATGAGGACGAATCGGTGTAACCTGGCGTTTCTTCAGGGGGAACACTGATCACCTCCCTGCACCCCCAACTTGCTCCTGAGATCCCCTCAGTTTCTTTATTGGGTGCTTACTGAGTGCAAAGCATTGTATTAAACATTTGGGAGATTGTAGCAGAAGCAAGACACACATTCTTGGACCTTTATGAACCTCATAATCAGATGGGGAGATGGGAAAAACAGGCAAAGATGATTTACAAATAGTAATAATGATCTGTTAAGTCTTTTCCCAGGTGCCAAGTGCTAGAATTGATGTGAGACAATCAGACTGGATACAGTTTCTATCCCACGAGGGACTCATGGTCTAAAAGGTTGGGAGAATAGGTATCATCCCCATTGTAGGGAGGAGGAAACCGAGGCATAGAGAGGTTGAGACCTGACCAAAGTCACTCAGAAAGCAAGTGGTGGAGAACCCACACCTTCTGACTCCTGATCTCAGGCTCTTTCCACTAAACCATGCCGCCTCCAGGAAATAGTTCAAGCGTATTGGAAACTTGCTTACCAATTCTGTTATATTATACTCTCCCAAGGGCTTAGTACAGTGTTCTGCACACAGTAAGAATGTAGTAAATCTGATTGATTGATTGAGATTGAAATGAAATAGCCGAATAAGTAAAAGTAATTGAATATTCAAGAGAGGGCTGTCCCAGACCCCTGTTTACCCAGGCCCCACCTCAGACTCCAGCGGGGGAACCTACAGAAGCAGTATGGCCTAGTGGCTGGAACACAGGCCTGAAACTCAGAAGGATCTGAGTTCTAATCCCATCTCCGCCACTTGTCTTCTGTGTGACCTTGGACAAGTCACTTCACTTCTCTGTGCATCAGGTATAAATTGGAGGTTAAGACTGTGAGCCCTATACGGTTAGACATCGTTGGTGAGAAAAACATTCTACCATGTATCAGCCCAACTGGATAAATTTGTTTCTATCCTAGCGTTTAATACAGTGCCTGACACATCGTAAGCCCTTAAGAAATACCATTAAACACCCCCACTCCAAAATCCTAGTGGCATTTATACTTCCGGCCATTCCGCTTACCCTGACGGATCATTTCTGCAGCCTCCTGCAGACTGAGCATATTAGAACGTCGCCTTTTTAGAATATTGTGATGTTTTGCTCCGAATCATTTTAATAAACTATAAATGAGAGATCTGTGGCTCTCGTCATTACAGGTTATAGTTGTTAAGGACTTTCACATTACTTGTCCGGACATTTTAGAATAAATAGTAATTTGAAGCATGCAAATCTGTTGGAAAACCTTCTCCAAGATATAACTATTCATAGTACAATCACTTTTTCGAGGAACGTAACCAGGTTGAATTGTGGAATACACCTGTAATTCTGAAACCTCAAGATTCCCTTTATCGGTCTGTAACTTATCTTTGACTACTGGCCAGTTTAATCAGAAGACAGTAGCATTTTAGGAATTTGGGGTGACATTTGTATGCCCTCTATGAGCTTTTCAGTTGCCTCATTCTTGTTTCATTTATGGGGACTTTCTCTGGCAGAACTTAGTTCTTGTCCATGGCTTTATCACTCAGAATTCTATTTAAATTGGTGTCCCAGTTCCTTGAGAAAGAAGTCTGTGGATATATTTAGTGAAGAGCTTTCTAGCTTTAGCTTTTTCCAGCTGTTTGATGTGCCATCTGACAAGCTGAAAAGAAAAATTCCATTTAGAAAGACATGACATTTAAAAATTGGTGTCTTAATTTACCTTTAATGTCATTTCCTGTTGTAAATTGCATGCCTATGAATGGTATTTTCTGGGGTTTCTTTAGAGGGGTGTGACAGCAATTTACTTGAAAATATTTTTGTTTTCAGCCAAAACCACACGCTATAAACCACGGCACGGCATACTGTGGTAGAGATACTGTGAAGGTTTTACTAGTCCTTCTGGATAAAGAAGCAGCCAGTCCTCCCACCAAAAATAAAGCTGAACTTTTACACGGTGCTGAAAATGTAACTTCATGCTCTGATATCTCCATCTTGACACTTTTCACGTGAGTAGTAAGGTCACTATTAGGTGTTGGAGTTTAATATATTTAAATTTTTACATAGGAAAACACTAGGTATTTCTTAAAAGCCATTTTGCAAAGATCAAATTAGAACGTTTTTGCACATTAATTTCAGAAATCCATCAATTGGTAGAACGTTTCACCAGCCGGGTTTTTTCCGGTCGTCATCATCATTATTACAATCAACAAATTGTTGCCTAGTCACCAGACTTGAACCCTTATGATATGAGGTTGTAAAATTCGACCCTGTGGCCGTATTTAAAATTTGGGTTAAACTTATTACTTCTCCGTTTGTATCATTTGTCTGCTTTAATGGCTTCTTGTCTGCGTGACTTCTGGCGTTCCAAAAAGTCTTTTGGAAATTGTTCTGGCCCCTTGGCACGATTGCATTCTGTGTCTTAACAATGCCCTAAAATGTATTTGGTCCATGAGAATAATTTCTCTCTGAGATGGAAATGGCTAAGCAATTTAAATTTCTTTTGATTTTTTTGTCTATTGAGTTCAATTCTCTTCTTCAGGCTTGGCTGAAGTGGGTGGATAAGAAGCACCGGGTTGGGCTTGGTGGGAGAACAGTTTCATTCATCCCGAGTTTACTGTTGGCAGCCAGTGGTAGCCACTGTAACTTCTTATGAGATTATATATTCAGAAGTCATGGGAAGAAATCTCTGCATTTGAAGTTATTTATAATTTCTAGCTCCTTGTTGACGGGGATTGTCTCTACCAACTCTTTTGTATCGTACTCTCCCAAGTAGTAAGTGCCCAATAAGTACCATTGATAGACTGATTGAATTGTTCATTCTTCTCCTATAGATCTCCCGTACAGTCGAGTGGGTCATCTCTGAAGCCTCTGAGAGAACGTGTTCAAAAGACAATAGAGAAAGAGAAAAAAGCTAAGGTGCAGTATAATTATTTGGAATAAAATAATATATTAAACCCGCTAGACGATTTAGACATCGTCGGTGAGAAAAACATTCTACCATGTATCAGACATATAAAATAAAGGAGATGCATACACTGAACTGAATGCAATGTAAGACACACATAGAATAATCCCAGGAGATGCATCACCAACAGGACCTTTTATCATGGAGGTTGTGTTTTACTTTAGGAGTTATTACTTGGATTCAAACTCCAGCGGTTTGATGGAGCTTGAACATTTTCCCGAAATCACTATTAATAATAATAATAATAACAATCCTGGCATTTATTAAGTGCTTACTATGTGCCAAGCACCGCTTTAAGCGCTGGGGTAGATACAAGGTAATCAGCTTGTCCCACGTGGGGCTCACAGTCTGAATCCCGATTTTACAGATGAGGCAACTGAGGCTCAGAGAAGATAAGTGACTTGCCCGAGGTCACACAGCAGACAGGTGGCAGAGCCGGGATTAGAACCCACATCCTACTCCCAAGCCCGGGCTCTTGCCACTAAGCCACGCTGCTCTATTGTTTCTAAACTGAAAAGAAAAGTGAACGTGAATTTGATTCAAGCGGTGATTGTGTTGATCTTGTATTAAACCTGAATCAAGCCTACCAAACCTGAAATTTCAGCAGAAATATTACTGGTTTGATCTGTGGTTACGTAGTATTTTAAAATTACCCCGGCCCGCCAGTTAAAAATTTCAGCTGGTTTTTGACCAGTTGTCACAGCTTACTTATGTGTAGACTATAGCAGAAGCTGGGGAGGATCTCTTCTATTCCCTCAATCTGTAATTTTAAAACGTCACCACAAATTAAATCCCTGAATTTGGAGCTATTGTTAGTGGCGGTAGTATTTATTGAGCCACATTAGAGACACCGTTGTAATCAATCAAGCAGTCGATCATTCAGTGGTATTTATTGAGCACTTACTGTGTGCAGAGCACTGTGCTGAGAGCTTGGCAGAGTCCCGTGCAACAGAGTTGGTAGGTATTTTCCCTGCCCACGAGGAACGTACAGTGTAGAAGGGAAATAAAACCCCGAAATATCACTTTCCTTGCCCCAAGCAACCATAATAATATTTTCAAATAGAGGAATCGAGAGACATGATTGAACGCACAATTAAATGAACAAAAGTAATGAGGAGGGATATAAGAAGTTCATAATTAATACTTATGGAGCGATTAATTATGCAAAGCACCTACAATGGTTAGAGGAAGTTTAAGATGAAAAAGGACACTTGCCCCACCCTTGAGGAGCTTATGGTTTTAGGCCTAATGGGGGGGAAAAGGCAAGCACAATGACATAATCATGCAATTAGATAAAAGCAGAAAATGCTCACCTATTTATAACGACGCTGAGAAAATTGGACAGGACAGCATGATATGGGAAGGTGTAGCTTATAAACAGTCAGTAACCCCGTTGTTTTATGGTACGTGTTAAGCGCTTAATCTGTGCCAGGCACTGGATTTACTAAATGCTAGGATAGCTACAATCTAATCAGGTTAGACCCGATCCACGTCCCACATTGGGCGGCTCACGGTATCAACCCCCATTTTACAGATGAGGTAACCGAGGCACAGAGAAGTGAAGTGACTCGCCCGAAGTCACACAGCTGACGAGTGGCGATGGCGGGATCAGAACCCAGGTCCTTCTGACTTCCAAGCCCGTGCTCTCTCCACTAGGCCACGCTGCTTTTCAGTTCAGCCTGCTGCTCTCCAGTCTGAAATCTTATATCAGATGCGTACATTTGTTTTCAAGAATCAAATGGATTGAGACTTGACTCATTTCTAAATTTATTCCCATAGGCACTCATCTACCAGCTCACATCAATTATCTATTTTTAGGATTAACTATGAAAGTAATAGACTAAAATGCTTTGCGGTGGGTTCTGTTTCTCTGGAGTCGTCTTTAGTTCTGATCTGCCTTATCCCCATTTAATGATCATCTGAAATACTTTTAAAATTTTCAAAGTCAATTACAATCTTGGAATTATACAGTCCTGGCTTATTTACCTTGTTTTATTCATCCTCACAGATCTTTAAGGGAGGAATGGTTAAGAGAAAATGAAATGAAATTTTCTCCTTTTGTTATGTCTCTAGTATTTTTACATTTCTCAACATTGTGGTAATACAAAAATGATTGACACTTCTTTCACAGGTGTAAAAATAGTTTCTGCAATGTATTTCCTTTCGAGCTTTTTGAAAATCAGGCTGTTTCTTGCAAAGGGCCTGTTTTGAAATGTTTTCTATATGGATGAAGAAACATTTCTTAAAAACTTGTCGAAGAACATTTTTGGTTTCTTTGTAACTATTACGAGCTTTGCCAAATAGCCCTAAAAACGAAATGGCAACAGAAAAGAAGGATCAAGTTGGTGTTTATGTACATGTTTTACAGCGTAAAACTCTTTTAAAAGCAAGCGCTAAAGGGATTCTTTAGCCAGGTGTACACCAACCCCAGTACTAGCCAGGGATATCAGTTTTTAGAATAACAAAAATGTTGCAAGAATTTACTAGCAAGGTAACCATGGAAAGGCAGTTTAGCAGCTTGTAAAGCTCATGTTGCTATGACTCCCTTGACAGAGGAAAGAGTACATGATCTGCAAGATTACACTGTCTTTCTTAACAATTGAACGAGAGGATTTTAAAAGTAGGAAGGGTGAGTAAATTGGGAATCTTGATGAATTTTTTCTTTAAACGGCACTTATTAAGCTCTTACTATGTGCCAGCCACCACAGCAATCAGGTTGGACACAGTCCCCGTCCCAGCTAGGGCTGCCAGTTTTTCAATCCCTTTTTTACAGATGAGGTAATGCAGAGAAGTTGAGTGACTTGCCCAAGGTCACACAGTGGACCAGTGGCAGAGCTGGGATTAGAACTCAGGTGTTTAACTCCCAGGCCCATGTTTTTTCCACTAGCCACACTGCTTCACAGTGTGAGTATGATCCTGCTTTGGGAAATATGCATCGTATACTCATTTAAAAACTCTGCTATCTCAATCAGTAAACTCAATTTAGAGGTAAATGCATCAACCCAAAGTTAACATCGTCTAAGAGAAGCTTTCCCTAAAGCAACTGTGGAAGATATCTGCTGGAAATTTCCATCAGTGATCATCAAGAAGTGAAGACACTGTATAGCGAATTTTCCTCAGGAATTCAAAACATTTTACCATATGATGTATCCAGATAGATTTATTAACTAGAGGATATTGTAAAGAACTAATATTTACCCCCCACAAAATCATTCCTATGATTGATTAAGTGCTAAATAATTTCCTCTCCCCTTGTGTTAAGGAAACAAGCACAGTTAACCAGCTTGTGGATCAAGCGCTAGAACTTAATCTCCATACTCTTGGATCGTTACTCTTTCCCCTACATTATTTATTGTAACACCAATGTTTAATAGTCTTCAAATTGGGGAATTGAACCAAAGTCCAGCCCAAATGGTGAGGTTTCCTATTTGGCCAGTGTGGTTTCATCCTTCTGACTGCAGTTGAACCTGATTTATTATTTTTTTTTTTTAGCTTCAATCTGGGAACTGAACTGAAAAAATATATTTGGGGCAATATTTTCCAGTACAAATAGGTTTAAACCATTATTGCCTTGAATTGAACCAACACTGAGCTGAAGTTTTGGCTGCAATAGTAGTTGCCATGGAGATATGGCCCTGAAGGGTAAATGATTATAATTAAGAATAATGGAAAAGAGGGAAGGTCAGATAAGAAATGGAAACTATATCTTCCCCACCTCTCCATCACCGTGGAAAGTTTAAAAAAAAAAAGGATTATGATTAAGGGGCACTATGCTGAGGAATAAAGGGAAGTTGGGAGGCCTTTTACTAGTTAGAAATGCAGGAAAGATGACTGGAGGAAGAAAAAGTATGTTTAAATTAGCTTTTTAGTTATAGATTTAATAAGCTTCTTCAGACCTCCTTTTTCAAGTTTGGTGATGTATTTAGAAATGCGATGTGAATGTAGAACCTCTATTTCATTGTTAGTCTATCTGGCTTGTGACAATAGCAGTGACTTTTCAATAGTTTGACTCATTCTTATAACTGGAGTCAGGCTTTCCTATATGAGGTACTATTTTCCTCAAACTGGGAACCTACTAATAATTTTAATTTGAAAAGAGTTTGTGGCAAAAAGACTGTACCAAATCTTGGCAAGTTTGAAGTTCATTGCAATTTTACTGTGTAGAGTAATCTTTCCAAGTGGAAAAAACCCAGCTCTACAAAGTGAAAACTTCAATCTGTTTCTCTCATGTGACTTGAACATAAAATGACTTTAACAGCATGTGTGAATCTGGACATTATTCTTAGGTGTTTGGTACTTCAAAATTGTTTTGAGGAAGAATTGTATTGCCTTTTTGTGATTCCAAAGCAAATAAACAGAGATTTGGAAGATTTGCAACAGGAAGTTATCCCACTTCTACCTAACCACTAATCTTGTGAACAGAAATTCAGTTTTTATAAAGAAAAAGTAACATCTTTAAATACAATCCAGTGAAGCAAACACATTTATGGGATTTATTTTTTCCATCCTTAAGTAGATAATACCTCCATGAATCATTTGGAATTGAAGAAAATAATTTGAACTGGGGAGTAGTCAATGAATTCATCTTAGAATCCACCAAATGTGTTCTTATTTTGGAGCAGAATCCAATGCACAGCAGAAAAAAACAACTGGTATTCTCTTTTAGTTCATTGAGGATTCTTCTGTAGTGCTGGTTGGGATAAGAAACAAATTATTTGAAAAATTTCCCAATTTTCACCCTTAATGTTATGGCACTTATTAAGTGCTCTTATGTGTCAAGCATTGTGCTGAGCACTGGGCTGGATACAAGATCGCCAGATCAGACACAGTCCCTGTCCCATACAGTGCTCACAGGGTAAGAGAGAGTATCAGTAGGTATTTTGTCCCCATTGTACAGGTGAGGAAACTGAGCCCAGAGAGGTAAATGACTTGCCCCAAATCACGTACCAGGCCAGCAGCAAGCTGGGAGTAGAGCCTGGATCTGCTTACCTCTAGCCCAGGGACCTTTCCACTGGGCCTTGCTGCCTGCCATTTTTAACCAGTTGGAATTCCGATACCAACTTTCTGAAAATACTACACTTCTCCACGAAGTACTTTAAGGGAGAAGAGAATGGGAAAGGCTTCCCCCTCATCGCTTACTAAACGGACCTGTTAGAACTTCGATAATCCCTTGCCCTAAGGGCTTGGGATCAAAAACCTTTTGTTCATCTCCATCTCTTTCTCTTCTCTCTCCCCCCAACCGCATGCACACACGCACGTACACACACAGACACAATCACACACGCATATATGCATAAAAGAAAACAGTGAAAGAAAGCATATGGGACGGATTCATCATAAAAGAAATCCCTGGTCATGGAGGTCTTGGTCAAGACCAAATGCAAAAACTCGAAGCAAAAATCAACCCAAATCATTCAACAAAGAGCAGTCAGAAGAGGCACCCATAATAAAATGTGAAGCTACATCTATATTTATATATATATAAATGTATATGTATATGGAAATTAACTTTTCTCGATGGCATCTATGAGAAGGCACTGAGTGTATTTAACTGAATATATTTAACCGTGTTTAATGTATATTCCTTTGCAGATTCTGGACTAGATAATGCCAATGCACTCCTTACTCCTCATAAAATACTGCATCGAATGGTTGCCAGAGAGTGCATCGTTACAATGTTTAAGAACACAAACTCTTCATAACCTACCTGTCTCTTGATGTAATTCAGATATGGATTTTATTTTAAACTAACCAAAGTATATATACCAGATATATTTAAGAAATGACCATTCTCCTATGGCCTCAGAAGAAAACTGACATGAGCTGGAGCTTTGAAAGTTTTAGTTTTAAGAGGAAGTAGTAGCCATGGAAGTCACTTTGCTCTGGAATACATTTACTTCCTTGATCTGACATCCCCCATTTACCACTGCCATAAGTACTTTGGCTAAATCTACTGGATAGTTAGGAAACCAACGTAGCTACCTATTTTCAAATACCCTCTTTTGGGGAAACAGCCCCTTTTCCCTTGCTGGATTATGGTATACATGAATAAAATCCCTCCCAGACTGAGCTTCCCCTTTTCCCTCTGTTCCCTCTGCTGCCCCTCTACCCCCCACTTCATCTCCCTTCAGCCAAGTCCCCTTTTCCCCCCCACCTTTCCCTCTGCTCCTCCCCCTCTCCCTTCCCCTCCCCTCAGCACTGTGCTCGTCCGCTCATTTGTATATATTTTTTATTACCCTATTTATTTTGTTAATGAGATGTACATCCCCTAGATTCTATTTATTGCTATTGTTTTAATGAGATGTACATCCCCTTGATTCTATTTATTGCTATAGTTTTTGTCTGTCTCCCCCAATTAGACTGTAAGCCCATCAGTGGGCAGGGACTGTCTCTATCTGTTGCCGATTTGTACATTCCAAGCGCTTAGTACAGTGCTCCGCACATAGTAAGCACTCAATTAATACTATTGAATGAATAAAATAATGTTCTGTGAAGCAGTTTGAGGTCTTAGAAGGAAAAGTACTATGAAGCTACAGGAAAGTTCCATAATAGTGTAGGGTTGTCCCCCTGTTTTTTTTTTAACATTATGTCATCTGGGGAGGCTTTCCTGCAGCATTTTTCTTTTTAAATAAAATATTTTATGTCTTAGACTAAGCTACAAACTTTTTATTTCAAGATTTTTTTTCTGGCTACTTCCCCTACCAACTTTGCAGATTGTCTTTTCCTCTTTCATTTTCCAGTCTCCTAGGATACGGATTCCCTTCCCTTCCTGTTTCCCTCTGCCTTAATCCATTTTCTCTAAGTTTTCTTTTATATTTTTGGTCTTTCTAACTTTTTCTGAATAAGCTGTGATCTCGGTGGTTGTTAGAATGTAGAGTTTTTCGATTTTCGGTGAGAATATTTGAAGGGGATTTTGTGCACATCAGCATTCTAAAATGTTTCAGTTGTAAAATCAATTGAATAATTGACTTTGTTTAAAAAAGTATATTCTGTACACAGCGTCAATTATACAGACCATAAAAAACCCTTACTGATCATTTTAATTAAAATCCTATCTTCTCCAAGAAGCTTTCCCTAAGTCCTCCTGTCCCTTATTCACCTTCCCTTCTGTGTCACCTGTGCACCTGGGTCTGTACCCCTTAAACACTCTGACTTTCACCCCACCCATCCCAGCATTCATGTATATAGCCATGTGAAATTTATTTTTATTCCTTTCTCCCCATCTCGTCTGCAAATTTCTCGTGAGCAGGGACCAGATCTACCTAGTCTGTTGCACTGTATTCTCCCAAAAGTTTAATGCAATGCTCTGTTCACGGCAAGCGCTTAATAAATATCATCTACTGATTAACTGCACCATCTTATAGTACGAACAAGTAGGGCACAGTAAGTGGGGGTGCTAAGATAGAAGCCTTTCCTGACTAAGCCTTCCTCCCCTCCCACTCCCTTCTGCATCACCGTGACTTGCTCCCTTCTGTCATCCCCCCTCCATCCCCACAGAACATATCTGTATATATCTGAAATTTATTTATTTATATTAATGTTTGTTCCCCTCCCCCCAGACTGTGAGCTTGTTGTGGGCTGATAATGTGCCTGTTGTTGTATTCTCCCAAGCGCCTAGTACAGGGTTTTGCACCCAGTAAACTCTCAATAGAGATGTATGAATGAGTGAACGAATGAGATAGTAACTTCCAGCCTGAAAGAACTGAGCAACTAAGCTAATATGAGATGGCAAACCTCACCTTTTCCCTTTATTTTTTTGAAGATTAAAAATAAACTGTTCCTTTTCTTTCCTCACCAGTTAAAACAGACTTTAATTAAGTCACAATTTGCCTGCACCTATAAAGAAGACTTGATGACCAAGAAGAATGATAAATTTGGAAGTATGAATCAGTTGCCGACTTCCATTTACCAAGGATCAGAACAAGAGTTTTCTCTTGGCTTGGAAAATGTCCCTCTATCTGGTAATTTATGTTGAAATATATTAACATTTAATATCTACCTCAGATCTAATAGCATATAGATAATCAAATAAAGCTCACTTTTTGCAAAACTGTGTAAAATGTACTTGGATATGACTTGGGATTTTGATTCCATATTGATCCAGCTTAATGATGGATATAAATTCCTTCATATTACACTGCCACTATCTTCTGAGGCAGTTAATTTTGATTTCATCAATAACCTATAGAGAGTTTTCCAAGTGCCAGATGCTTTTTAACCTTACAAAGCGGGTGGTTTAAAGGTGTCACACAACTTAGAAATATCTCTCATGCTATGCTATGAGGAGGAAAAATTGCCAAAATAATCACTTTGTAAGTTTAACATGACAAGGATAAAATGATCAACTTGTTGTTTGGAGGTGGAGGGAGGAGAACATTGTTATCTCTAGATTGTAAGCTTATCATATTTTACTCTTCCAAGCGCTTAGTACAGTGCTATGCAGATATTAAGCACTCAATAAATAACACTGATTGATTAATTGATTTAAATTACTTATTTAAGTATATCGTAAACTCACACATCCCATAGTTTTACCCAATACCCCCAAATATCATGTTTCTCCTTTCAGGGCAATCATTTTCCCTTCCTTGGTCAGTTTTAAAAGAAACACTTTTAGGAGAAAAAAATAGCATTAAAAAAAGTTTTAAAAATGTAAATGTTTTTAAACTATAACTGTTCTGAATAATCATCCTAAATGTTTATTTTTGTCTACTCCTTTTTATGCATCTTACATAATAGGTGTGAACTCAACTGTTGAAAAAGCGTCACTTGGAATGAGTTGTGGAAATGTTGATCTGAACAGACGTAAAAGGGAAAAAGTAACTATAAAATCAAGTTGTCAGTCGCTACACAAGAACTCAAAAGGGGAACAGGTGGATTTAAATAGTGAAAACACTTGCTGTGATAATGACAATAAGCCACCTCAATGTAATGTCGTTAAGAGATCTAAAACATCAAGCAACCCACTGGATAAACTGTACGGCAAACCAGCTGAAGCAGCAAAAGGCAAGAAACCTACAGCCAGGAAGAAATTGATTACTGGCCAGGCAAAGATAACTTCCTTTTTTAGACTCTAAATTTTCTCCTGCCTTCCCCATCCCTACCACATATTAAAATACGATGCACCTTTGAAAGTTTCAAGTATAAAGTTCACAGATCACTTTTACTCTGTTAAAATTGAATGGAAAAAAGAAGTCTATTTTGTTAACTATCAGTCAAATATACCAGGAAGTCAGGGTTGTGCAGAATTTATTTTAATGTACGACAAGACTGTTACATTTTGATCACCTAAAGAACATCTTAATCATTTGGTTCAAAATACATTAGTTTACTGAGTACACATCTATGACAATACCAAAATCACAGTAACATGAGGATTTCATTTCACTGGCCACCCCAGGATTTTGTTTTCTTCAGAGAAGATGGTATGGACCAACAGGTATCAGATTTGCCAACAAGGTCGGTAGACTCTTCCCAGCATGCACCTGAGCACTGAATTGAAAGAAACAAAAACTACCAAAGTTTAAATTGTTAAATGGATTTTACTCTGATTCTACAGATTTTCACTCTTCTCAAAGTGAAATGGCATGATTCTAAATGAAGCAAAATATTTAATAATTTAAAAGTTTAATATTAACATGGTCTGTATTTCACTTTAAATCCTTGTCAGAATTCTATTTAAGCTTATTGTGATTTTGTTTTTCATTATTGTGTACATTAAAGATTCATTGGAAGCATTATATTTGAAATAAAATCTAGATGGAAAAAAATACTCACTGTCAAAATCTCTCCTTCCTATAGGAAATTTAGCTGAGTTTTCCTCATCCCCAGTCTCTCTCCTTTCTTGCGCTGATTCGGTATTCTGAACTCCGTTATCAGCTGGAAATGCCACTGATCCTTTCAGTGCAAGGTAAGGTAGCTGTTTAAAAGCCAGGTTCAACGGCAGACCGTGGCTTAAGAAATGGTGCTTGGAGCCTCCATTCTGGAGGAAAAGAATTCAGTTATATTTTAGTTTTGGCATTAGTAATAAAAGTTTAACCTCTGACGTAGACATTCGTCATATCATTTGATGATGCTCTGCCTTACATTTGACTTTTATATACCTTTTATTCAGAATGGGTTTCAGGGGCGTTTGGATCAGCCGTGTCCATCAAGGCCGCAAGGCTTTTGGTTGGTAGAGCTAATCGGAATGATTACTTATAGTGATGTTAGTGCATTTTTCATCTGCTCTGCAAGTTAAAAGTACCTAAAGATCCATTCACCTGTTTTAAATTATGATTAAATGGATTATTTAGATTTCAAATTTGCACTGTTAGGAAGTCAAGAAAAATGCATACCTTTGGACTTCTGTTTTCCTCGTCATTCATAAAGCTGCTCTCCTCGGCTTTGAAATGCTCAAGAGAAGGAGAAGCTCCTGATTTTTCCGCCGTATCTTCGTTCCGAAGGGCTTTCCCTAGGCCGAATGTATTCAGTAGCATGCCGTCGTCCTCTTCATTTCGCATAGATTTTGTTGCTGAAAGTAAAAAACCCTGGGAAAACAGAAAAAGAGTTAGGAATAGCGTGTAGGATGAGATATTCATTCTTATCATTCTTATTTGCTATACGCTTGCATAGGAGAGGAAAGAGGTTAAAAAAGAAAGACAAATTATCTTGTAAACTGACGGAACCATAAATCATCCCTACCTTTATATATTCTCCAGAGTGAAAAGGAACCACTTCAAAAGGCTTATGCCTTCATCCTTTTATGCATGATTTATATGCTAAGGACACTAATCTCTTATATTGCTAATACCGTGTATTGTTTAGCTTTTAATGGCGTATAGCTCGGTTTAGCTTTAAGTGTAAATTTTCTTGAAATGGATTTGATGAATCTCTGTAGAATGCCTGTTATGTGAGAAGATTAGTTGTTCTTTGTAAATGGGTTATTAGTAACCCAAACCACAGGACATCATAATCTCTCTTGCTCCTTTTTATGGCTGGATTTTCTGGTAAATCATTTCTAAAACTTAGCCAGTTTCTTTTGATGATGACAGCCTTAAAAGTTACTTGGTCTAATCCCCGATTAAGATGTAATTACTTTAAAATTGGCTTTAGTAAATGAAATCTTTGATTGAAAATGTGTGACCTTGACCATTCTTTTTGGCCGTGTAGTTTAGTCACTTCATTTAGTGCGAAACTAAAATCTTGGTCTTCCCTTTATTGAAAGCTGCTTTAGTAAAATCACCTTATCCACTATCAAGTATCTTGTTGCCTCTGTCAGCAACAGAATTTTCTGGGCACAGGGTGGACCTCTGATGGGACCCGGGATGTTATTGTGAAGGTTATATCATGTTCTTATTTAACAACATAGCCCTTCACCGTTTACAGGTTTCAATTGGTTTCAATCAATTCAAAATTAAAAGAAGGACATCCAGAGTTAATGCTAAAATTCTCTGAATAAGAAAACACATGGTCGAATACACATTTTAAGATGTATCAAGACCCTAATCCCAGTAATAAGATAGTAATAAAGCAGTAATAATAATTAATAATCATGATATTTGTTAGGTGCTTGTTATATGCCAGGCCTGTACTAAATACTGAGGTAGGTACAACATGGTTAGGTTGGAAACAGACCCTGCCCACGTGGGCCTTACAGTCTAAGGGAGAGGGAGAATAAATATTGGATCTTCATTTTGCAGGTGAGCAAACCAAAGCACAGAAAAGTTTAGTAACTTGCCTAAGGTCACCCAGCAGGCAAGTGGAAGATGCAGAATTAGAACCCAGTTTCTTGGACTCCCAGATTCTTGCTCCTTCCCCTAGGCCGTGCTGCTTCTCTATCACTGGCTTCAAAATACATTCATAGAATGACTATTCGTCGTGATGCTATCGTGGTACCGACTAATGCCGTGAACTAACAATGTGAAGATTAGCACCAAAACATCTGATTCCTTTAAGACCTTTTATTTTGTATTTAGGAAACCTGAATGGTTGACTATTATCATCTGAAGCCACAGGGAAGAGTATTTACTAACAAAAACTCTCCCCTGCGCCCTTATCTTTTTGATGCTATTTTGCCTCTATCTTGAGTTTGAGGCGGAGTTTGCCTATTACACAGAGGAGTTTGGAAGAAAGAGTCTTTGAATCTGACACAGTTCTGGTAGTATGATTGGTGTTAATAAATCCCAACCCCATTATATTTCATGTTTAAAATAATGGCTGGAAGATTTAGTTTGGTAATCACCCCAAATTGAGACAAAACCATTTTGAGGTTTAAAAAAAGCTGGTTCATGTTTTCCTTTATTTTTTCTTAACTCTCATAAGCCTCGGACATTATGAGGTTTTCCCATAACCATTTAATTATGTAGAAGCAATCCAAGTTTGAAAAAAGACTTTTTATGTTGGTTACTCTGATGTGCAATGGAGCATAGTAGATTTTTTTATTGGTGTTAGAATTAAATGCCCCCAAGCTGTAGAACAGAACTTTGAAGGGAAACTACCGCCAGATGGATGCACGATTCAGTGTGAGCTTAGGTAACTGAAAAGCATGGGAAAAAGCACAAACAACATAGCAGCAAAACTTCTGAAAAACAAATTTACTCTTTCTCTTCAATCACTCCATTTGTGGTATGGTTCTGGTAAGGTTCCGGCAAGGACCAATTAAATAGCTCTTTTCCTCTCTGCATCTCCTATCCTAGAGAGTTCTCCCATTCTCACAGTTTCTTCTATCACTTGGACACATAAGCTCTCAGGTGTCACACTCCATCTGTGACCTCTCTCTTCTCATCTAGGTCCAGCTATCAGGTTGGCTTCAGGACACCCCTTCTTGGATTGCCAGCAGGGAATGCGTCTACCAACTCTCTTGTACTCTCCCCAGCCCTCAGTACAGTGTTCTGCACATAGTCAGCGCTCAATAAATATAGCTGATTGATTGATATCCTGTCACTACTTGGAGCTTTAATAAATGGAAAAGATGCGGAGAAGCAGCGTGGCTCAGTGGAAAGAGCACGGGCTTTGGAGTCAGGGCTCATGAGTTCGAATCCCAGCTCTGCCACTTGTCGGCTGTGTGACTGTGGGCAAGTCACTTAACTTCTCCGTGCCTCAGTTCCCTCATCTGTAAAATGGGGATTAAGACTGTGAGCCCCACGTGGGACAACCTGATTCCCCTATGTCTACCCCAGCGCTTAGAACAGTGCTCGGCACATAGTAAGCGCTTAACAAATACCAACATTATTATGTTTCTGTCCTACTGTCAAAGCTTACCCCGTTTCCACTGCCTTCCCTGTCTCCGAAGCCCCAGACTTTAGGACGATCTTTAAAGTTTCTCAAAAGTACAATTCGTTAGTTCAGACTAAGGGACAAGTTCAGTCTGAATTTAGGAAAAGTCTTAAAAGTATTTCTTTTCTGTACAGTCTTACTATATGAGGCACTTATATCTCCAAGCCCGTGTTTCCCTAATGTTTTTTTTTTCTTTTTCTGGACCACCTTTATCCTAGGATCATCTTTTTAAATGCAGCTAGGTTATCAAGGGGGCTCCATTTCTCTCCCCACTCTTAACATCCCGCTGCCTCGGCGTACGTTCCTGAAGTTTAACTGCAGCTCTCCTTTCTATCCATATAAAGGAGTCTTCTATTTTTTAAGATGACTACTGATGATGAGATCCTTTCTATGGGTGTGAGAGTGGCTGAAAAGAGCTGTGGGAGACTGAAAATCCATTTCATATCATAGACACTTGAAGATAGTTTTTTGCTGCACTGCTGCATTTACTATTTGCACAGTTTGTCACTGTTTGGGGATTGCTTTTTAGTAGTCTGACTTCCCAGAAGCCTCTGTTCAAGGAGAACAACTCCTTTCCTGATTGCACACCAGCCTAGACTGCCTAATATTATCATTTCCCAGTAGTCTACTGCTATAACACATTGTTTATAATAATGTCGGTATTTGGTATTTGTTAAATGCTTACTATGTGCAGAGCACTGTTGGAAGCACTGGGGTAGATACAGGGTAATCAGATTGTCCCACGGGAGGCTCATGGTCTTAATCCCCATTTTACAGATGAGGGAACTGAGGCCCAGAGAAGCGAAGTGACTTACCCACAGGGACACAGCTGACAAGTGGCAGAGCCAGGATTCGAACCCATGACCTCTAACGCCCAATCCCAGGGTCTTTCCACTGAGCCACACTGTTTATGATTGGGCTTCACCCTGTCATTGCTTGCACTCTTCTTCCTAAAATTCACCAATCAATCAGTAGTTGCCAGAGAATCTATTCTCTCATTTCCTGCCTAGTGAAGCTGGTTGAATACGAGCATAGCCTCAATCCTAATTCAATCAAACGTATTTATGGAGAGGTTACTGGGTGCAGAACACCGTTCTAAACTCTTGGGAGGGTACGATATAACTGAATAGCCAGACCCGTTCCCTGCCCACAAAGAGCTTACAGTCTAGAGGGAAAGACATTACTATAAATAATGGATATGTACATTAGTGCTGTGGGGTTGAGGGAGGGGTGGAAAGAGGGAGCAAATCCACGTGCGGGGGTGACGTAGAAGGGAGTGGCGGAAGAGGGAATGAGGGCTTAGTCAGGGAGGGCCTCTTGGAGGAGATGTGCCTTCAATAAGCTATCCATGTATTAGGATCTTGTTATTGATAATCTTGCCCTGTTATGACATGCCTATTTATTGTTATAGTGTACTCTCCCAAGGGCTTATTACAGTGCTCTGCATGTAGTGAGCGCTCAGTAAGTACGATTGAAGAATGACTGCATGAATGAATTTGACGTGAAGTATGGCTTCTAGGTGGCTCTGGTAAAACCGCTCAAGGAGCTAGATGTTGTGTTTTGCGGTAGGCCCATGTCTCAGCTGTAGAGGAAGTTGGATACTCTTAGAGCTTTATGCCCCATTTTTGTCTTATTTTCTCAGTCTCTCAAAAACCAGGCTTGTCTTTCTAGTTCTGTTTCTATTTTTTTTAATGGCATTTGTTTTTGTTTCTTTTTATGGCATTTGTTAAGCACTTACTATGTGCCAGGCACTGTCCTAAGCGCTGGAATAGTTACAATTTAATCAGGTTGGACACAGCCCCTGTCCCATCTGGGGCTCACAGTCTTCAGCCCCATTTTACAGATCAAGTAACTGAGGCACAGAGAAGAATAATAATAATGATGATATTTGTTAAGCACTTACTATGTGCCAAGCACTGTTCTAAGCTCTGGGATAGAAGCAAGGTTATCGGATTGCCCGACGTGGAGCTTACGGTCTTCATCCCCATTTTACAGATGAGGTAACTGAGGCACAGAGAAGTTAAATGCCCAAAGTCACACGGCTGACAAGCGATGGAGCCGGGATTAGAACCCGTGACCTCTGACTCCCCAGCCCGGGCTCTTTCCACTGAGCCACGCTGCTTCTCAAGAGAAGGGAAGTGACTCACCCCAAGCCACGCAGGAGCAGACAAGTGGCCGATGCAGAATTAGAACCCAGGTCCTCTGACCCCCAGACCCGAGCTCTTTCCACTAGGCCACGTTGCTTCTCTATCTCATTGTCTATTTGTGCGTCTTTGGACACTGTCCCACATGTGTGGCACTCTTCATTGACAGAGTTTAGTTCTGATTTGCTGATGGAAATCACTGGTTGTGTGTCCCGATTGCTTGTTGGCTCGCACGTAACTTCAGGTTTTTTTCAGGCTTAATGTCTGTTCGTAAGAGTGGGCCGCCTCGGCCGAACAATTCATTCTCATCTATCTTCTTGGGTTTGGATCTCAATCTGCCTCTGGCCTTTCTTGAATGCTTTCAAAAACTTTCAATGATGTTCATGTCCCGAAGCAGTATGAAACTCTTTGAGTGGCACACTACACTTTTAAAGAGAAGCAGCGTGGCTCTGTGGAAAGAGCCCGGGGTTGGGAGTCAGAGGTCAAAGGTTCGAATCCCAGATCTGCCACTTGTCAGCTGTGTGACTGTAGGCAGGTCACTTAACTTAGGGAAGCAGCATGGCTCAGTGGAAAGAGCCCGGGCTTGGGAGTCTGAGGTCATAGGTTCGATCTCAACTCTGCCACTTGTCAGCTGTGTGACTGTGGGCAAGTCACTTCACTTCTCTGGGCCTCAGTTCCCTCATCTGTAAAATGGGGATGAAGACTGTGAGTCTCACGTGGGACAATTTGATGACCCTGGATCTACCCCAGCGCTTAGAACAGTGCACTGCACATAGTAAGCACTTAACAAATACCAAAATTATTATTATTATTATTATTATTAACTTCTCTGTGCCTCAGTTCCCTCATCTGTAAAATGGGGATTCAGACTGTGAGCCTCATGTGGGACAACCTGATTACCCTGTATCAGCCCCACTGCTTAAAACAGTGCCCTGCACATAGTAAGCACTTAAATACCAACATTATTATTATTATTCTATCTATTATACGGCAGCAAAGTGTGACGCCACATTGCAGGTCAGGCTATGTGTGTCAACTATTTTCATCAGTGGCCTGATGAGAAGGATTCCGGTAACATGAAGTTGGTCTGCGCACGGTGTGCTCTTGAGAACTACCCTCGACTGATCGACCGATTGATTGTCCTTCGGTTTGAAGATCAGACCGATTGGCAGGGGGCCAGAAAAGGTGCGCTGTGATTCTGGTCAGAATCACGTCGGCAGTGGGAAGAAGTGAGTTAATCCTATACTCTCCCCATTCGGCTTTCTTACCTTTCTTCTTGAAGTTGCTGTTGATGACGGCATATTTGAAGTCTTGTAGCATTATTTCAGTGTTCCATTTATTAAAGAAGAGTTGGCACGGAAGTCTAAGCGTTAAGTCCTTTCCTTGCTTGTACATTCTGCAGGAATTCAATCAGATCCAGATGTGGATTTGCAATCAGACGAGTGACCGACTCGTGACCCTACACTTGCCTTTAAAGCGAAGGGACTCCGCTCCTCTTCTCGGCGGAGATATCCCGACATTGTCGAACAGCAAGACAGAGACAGGCATTTGTCTAAAGCTCTGGAACGGTTCTTTTCGGGACTATCCAAATCTGATTGGTTGATAATGTTGGGAAATACCGATGCACGGGGCGATAGCCATTCCCAAGTGTGGAAAAGGCATCCTTTCGATCATCAGTGGGACTTAAAACAAGGCTGGTCTCTCTATTGCCAAGCAAGGTGCTGAGCGAAGGACGGCTCTTCAGCTCGGATTATTCTAAACGCAGACTAACAAAGCCATCGATGTATCAAAAATAGCATTCCAAGCATTTAGATCACTCAATGCCTAGACCTTAGAGAACGACGAAGCCGCAGGACCCTCTCGTAGCCTCCCTGGAGCAAGGAAACCCACATTCAAGTTCTGTACGAAAGACAGGGCTATCTAGTGGACGGGGCACAGGCCTGGGAGTCAGAGGACCTGGGTTCTAATCCAGGTTCTGCCACTTGTCTGCTGTGTGATCTTAGGCAAATTACTTCACTTCTCTGGGCCTCAGTTACCTCATCTGTAAAATGGGGATTAAGTCTTTGAACCCCATATGAGACATGACTGTGTCCAACCCTATTATCTTATATCAACCCCAGCGCTCAGTATCGAGCCGGGATTAGAACCCGAGGTCCCTTACTCCCAGGCCCATGTTCTCTCTACTAGGCCCATTCCGTTATTCTGCCAAAAGACATGCGAATGCCTTAACGTATTTTTCAGATTCTTTTTTATTGACTTCACCATTTGATAATCACTGTGGAATTTAAGTGCTTACTATGTGCCAAGCACTGTACTAAAGGCTGGAGTAGATTCAATATAATTAGGTCCTACATAGGGCTCCCCGTCTAGTAGGAATGACTTTTAGGCAAACAGACCCCAGTCTGTTTGGCAGCCTTCCAATCAGTAAACCCTCAGTTCTTTATTCACTGAAAGTTGATAGGTAATTTTAGTTTCCTTCAAGGTGAAGATTGCCTCAGAGCACTGCTATGATTCTTTCAAGTCACTGCTATCCATTTTATCTATTGCCAGCCTGATTCAGTGCCAGCCTGATTCAGATTAGGTGTTTGAGAAGTTCAAAAATATGAGTGAGACATTTTCCCTCCCTTGTAGTAGTCCATAATCTCTTTTCGTCATCTCTTATCCATCAATCAGTAGCATTTATGAAGAGCCTGTTATTTTGCAGCACAGTGGAGAAGCAGCGTGGTTCAGCGGAAAGTGCCCGGGCTTGGGAGTCAGAGGTCAGGGGTTCTAATCCCGGCTCCGCCGCTTGTCAGCATTGTGATTTTGGGCAAGTCACTTCACTTCTCTGGGCCTCAGTTCCCTCATCTGGAAAACGGGAATAAGACTGTGAGCCCCACGTGGGACAACCAGATCACCTTGTATCGCCCCCAGCGCTTAGAACAGTGCTCTGCACATAGTAAGCGCTTAACGAATGCCATCATTATTATTATTAAAGCACAGGGCTGGCAGTCAGATGACTTGAAATCCAGTCCCGGCTCTGCCACTTGTTTACTTACTGCGTGACTTGGGGAGAGGAGCCAAGTCACGGGACCTCTGTAGGCCTCCTCAGTTTCCTTATCTGTAAAATGGGGATTAAATACCTATTCTGCCTCCTACTTAGACTTTGAGCTCCAACTGGGACAGGGACTGCGTCTGATGTGATTGTATTGTATCTACCCCAGTGCTCAGAATAGTGGTTGGCTCCCAGTAAAGTGCTTAACAAATATCATAATTATGACTTAGTGCCTGGGTGGAGTACAATAGTATTAAAAGATATGATCTCTGTCCTGACAACCAGTTTACAGTACCTATTCATGTTTTCAGAAACAATCGACACTATTTGTACCGAGCACTGAATTAAGGGCTCGGGAGAGGGCCAGAGAAGAAGAATACATGATACTTCCCACAGAGACTTACAATCTTATGGGGAAAATAGACATAAAGAAAAATTACAAAGAAGAGGAAGAAGTGCTCAAGTACATGTATTCCGACATATAGATAATTATAATTAGAGGTGATTTTAAAAAGAACTGAGGTGATAGAAATTACCGGGATGGCAATATTCATTCAATAGTATTTATGGAGCACTTACTATGGGCAGAGCACTGTACTAAGTGCTTGGAATGGACAATTCAGCAACAGATAGAGACAATCCCTGCCCAATGATGAGCTCACGGTCTAATGGGGGGAGACAGATGGACAAAAACAAGACATCATCACGATAAATAGAATCAAGGGGATGGACACCTCATTAACAAAATAAATAGGGTGATAAAAATATGTACAAATGAGCACAGTGCTGAGGGGAGGGGAAGGGAGAGGGAGTGGTGCAGGGGGAAAGGGGGCTTAGCTGAGGGGAGGTGAAGGGAAGGGAGAGGGATCAGAGGGCGGAGGGGGAGCAGAGAAGGAGCAGAGGGAGCAGAGGGAAAGGGGCAGCTCAGTCTGGGAAGGCCTCTTGGAGGAGGTGAGCTCTCGGTAGGGCTTTGAAGAGGGATGCAGCCCTGGGGAGAAGAAAAGTTGATCTGGAAAAGACTTCTGGAAGAAGCGGAATTTCAGAAGAGCATCGCGGAGAGGGAGAGCTAAGATCTGGTGGATTTGAAGGGAGTGAGTTATAGGTGGACTTGCCCTGGAGACTAAACTCCTTGTGGCCAGGGATCGTATCTACCTATGTTGTTACACTGCACTCTCCCAAGCACTTAGTACAGTCCTCTGCACACGGTAAGCAGTCAATAAGAGTTGCGAGGCATTCCTCGACACTACATCTGTTTTAGTACGTTCACCAGAATTCCTCAAGTACCGTACTCATGATTAAGTGGCAAAAAAGAATCAGAAACAATGAGGCCCTGGATAGAAATCAGTCTACAGTCATTGAAGATGTGTCACCTCAATCCAGCTTTTATGGATAAGACAGATGTACGCGGTGGTTAACAGTGGGGTGCTTGCTGTCTGGTAAGTGACTGAGAGTAAGGGGCAAAGGAAACTCCTCAGGGGCAGCGATTTTTTAATTAAAAATTCACAGTGTAGTCTATATTGCCAGTACAAGAGATCTATCCATACGTTTTATTTTCTATTACAATTTAAGCCGAAGAATTTGTAGGAGCCCTTCGCATCACCGTAAACAATATGGCAGGATTCCTTATGTGACCACAGTGGCCCGTGAACTCACCGCAGGAGAGTTCAACCAAAATAACTGATGGACAGAAAGGGCTCAGTATGAAAATCTACCCAAAGATAAAGCGATGGGTATCAGGAATTTTAGCCTTTCCCAAAGAGACCTCCAATGCTGTTTCTTAGCCCTACATTTTTGCTTCCTTATCAACTCAGCGCTTGGGCTGGCACTGAAAAGGTCAGTTTTTCCACTGCCTGACCCAGTAAAAATCAGGAAGTGTAATAAGGTTCATGAAAACTTGAAGCTTTGAGAAAATTCAAAACAATCCAAACCCTCAAACATTCGGTTTGGTTTGAGCATTGGACAAAGGATTGATATGCAGCTAGTGGGAGCAGATCCAGTTCAAGGGGTATAGTGATTCCATTTCAGAGCTGATTCTGGGGAAATTTTGAAACCATAACTTGGATATGATTTGAACAAAACCAAGAAACAAAAACACTTATCAGAGAATCTGCCTGGGAAAGGGGGCCTCCCTAGCCCCAGCTGTTACTATGATACAGTGATGACTCTTCCCAGTATTGGAGTCATGGGGTGGTTTCTGCTAACTCCCTGAGAGAAAGTTGACTTTTGAAAGAGATTCAATCCCATGGGCTCAATTCTTAGGTGGTCTCCTGACCAGTTCATCCCAGAAGTGGATCTTTTGTAGCTGAACTACAAACCCATCTAAAGCCTGAAATGACTAACTCTTTTCCCTGGCCCCTGGGAGCAGAAGACAGAAGAATCTCCTTTGTCACTATGTTACTTTGTTACTATGTGTCAGACATTATGCTGGGCACGGGAGTAGATTCATTCATTCATTCAATCGTATTTATCGAGCACTTACTGTGGGCAGAGCACTATACTAAGCCCTCGGGAGAGTAAAAATACACAATAAGCAGACGTATTAAACCAAAGTGGCTTTGGAAGGCCAAATGACTCGATTTAGATTAGCATGTTTTGGACACATAATCAGGACACCTAATTCTCTGGAGAAAATGCTAATGCTGGTAAAAGTCCAGGGAAAATATGGAAGAGGCAGTCCAGCAGCTAGATGGATAGAGACCATAACAACGATAGCGGAAGAACCATTAGAAAGGTTACGGATTATGGCCGAAGGCAGGGGGCTCTAGAGAAAACATATCCGTAGAGTCTCTATGAATCGGAAATGACTCGACGGCACTTGATAATAAGACAAGTGAGTTAAACATCTTTAAGTGCAGAAATCTATGACTATCAAGTGATTAAAAAGACAGCAACTTGCTCACTGGTTCTCATCTATCTTGCCGCCAACCTCTTGCCTTTTCCTGAACTCCCTCCCTCTTCACGTTTGACAGATGATCACTCTCCCCACCTTCAAAGCCTTATTAAAAACACATCTCCGAGAGGCCTTCCCTGACTAAGCCTTCATTTCCTCTTCTCCTATCCTTTCTGCGTCACCCTTCCACTTGCATTTTCACCCTTTATTCACCCCACCCTCAGCTCTACAACACTTTCGTACCATATCTGTAATATATTTGTATTCATGTCCGTTTCTCTCTCTAGGCAGTAGGCTTCTTGAGGGGAGGGAACATGTCTTCCAACTCTGTTATCTTCTACTCTCCCAAGAGCTTAGTACAGTGCCCTGCACACAGTAGGTGCTCATTTAATACCACTGATTCTTCCTTAAGTAGTACAGAGCAATCTGGTGTATATAGAGTCAGGCTTTATGCATGTGGCCTGTATTCACTACAGACAGGGAATAGTAATACAGAAAGATTACCAAGAGTTTGAGGCTCAGTCTCAAAGGATTTTTGCAAGGTTTGGAGCCAGAAATATTGGAAAGAAATACTGAAAATTGACCAAAGCACTTATTTAATCAGTTAGTTTTCAAGTATTCCAGTTTTCTATATAAGAGAGTTAAGTGACAATATTCCTTTAGGTTGCATAAACTGTCCCTGAAAGCTTTCAAAGGCTTATCAAATTGGCTGCTGCTTTTCACTGTCAATATTAATTTAATGATTTTAGTACAGATTCTATCCAGTGATGAGAGTTGTTTTAAATGATTTGCCATTACACAGAATTGTGTTACTGTGAAACAGATTTCGTGTGAAATCTGATGTGACTCAAGAGTAAATAAAAGGTGGTTAATGACATTTAACATATTTGGAAATGTCTAGGACTGTTTGTGTCCCTTAATTTACTGGTCAAACCTTGAGCTTTAGTCTTAGCTTTATTTTGCCCCTTTATGTTTTAACTGCTGTTCTTTAGTTATGATAAACAAGGGCTATTTCTCAGCAATAATCAAATCTGTTGTTTCATTTTAGAGATTTCCTAGCATTAACTCACCGAGGTTTCCCTCTGTGGATTCAGTAAGTGTCGGGCGGAGTTCTTTTGAACACCCAGGTCAGGCTAGTGGACTGGTGGACAGGAGTTAGAAGGCCCTGGGTTCTAATCCCGGCTCTACCCCTTGTCTGCTGCGTGATCTTGGGCAAGTCACTTCACTTCTCTGTGCCTCAGTTACCTCATCTGTAAAATGGGGATTAAGATTGTGGGCCCCATGAGAGACAGGAACTGTGACCAATCTTATTTGCTTGTATTTACTCCAGGGCTTAGGAGAGTGCCTGGCACATAGTAAGTGCTTAACAAATGCCACAATTATTATCATTATTGCTATTATTACTATTAACAACGGTCCCTGAGCCTGGCATACCCTTTTTTACTCTCCACAGCATGCTGTGCAGTTGGGAGGAGGAGTGTCTGCCAATCATTCGATCAATCATATTTATCGAGCTCTTACTGTGTGCAGAGCACTGTACTAAGCACTTGTCAATTAAAGGTATTTAGTGCTTAGTATGCAGATCACTGAACTAAGAAGCATTTGGGAAAGTAGAATAGGGTTAGTAGACCCGATACTTCTGCTGCAATTATTATCTGTTTTCTGGCAGCATTTTTAAAGCATTCTGTCTGTCTATATACTTTCTGGTGCATGTTGCCAATATTCACAGGGTCCAGAATCCACATGCCCCCTGTCAGGCTTGGGTTACTGGAAATATGCTTCCTAGAAGCAGTGCAGAAACAGCTAAGCTTCAGGAGAGCGTAAGGGGAATCAAAGAATCCCCTCACTGCCCAGCTCCAGGGCACTAGGAAGAGACCAGAACTAGAGGTAAAGTTAGGGATTTTGGATGCTGCATCTCGAAATGTTAGGGTGCGTGGTGAAGTGGGAAATGGTCACGGTGTTCTTCTAAGCATCCACTTCCACTTGCTGAGGCAGAAGCCCGGATGCACAGATAGACCAGCGTCTGACCCGCTACCCGTTTAGGTGGGAAAGAGTGTGTCCTCCTGGAAAGATCGAGGGCCGGGGAGACAGGGAACCTGGCTTCTATTCCTTGCTCCGCCACTTGTCTGCTGTGTAACCTTGGAGAAGTTGCTGCATTTCTGTGCGCCTCTGTTTCCTCATCTGTAAAGTGGCGGTTAAATACTCCTTTTTCTTCTCCCTTAGATTGTGAACCTAATGAGCATCAGGACTGTGTCTGACCCTATTAACTTGCAGCTACCCCAGTGCTTCGTATAATGCTTGGCACATCATAAGCACCTACCAAATACCGATATATTAAGTCACTTATCACAAGCCAAAATATCAGGCCTTTTAAAGTCACCACCTATTAGTCTGTACCAGATGTACACAAGAAAGCAAAACTGAGTTTTCAAGAAGGCTAAAGTATAATTATTGAAAAATCATCGGAAGAGGTAGCTTATGAATGTATTAATACAATCAGTATTGCCCAGAATAATGATGGTATTTGTTAAGTGCTTACTATTCATTCGATAGTATTTATTGAGCGCTTACTGTAATGAATGCCTGGGTGAGCACAGCACAATGCTAAACAGGCACAGTCTCTGCCCACAACAAGCTCACAGTCTAAAGGCAGGGAGACAGACATCAAAATAAATAAACAAATTACAGATATGTATTCATTCAATAGTGTTTATTGAGAGCCTACTAAGTGCTTGGAAAGTACAATTCGGCAACAAAGAGAGACAATCAGTACCCAACAACTGGCTCACAATCTAGATGGGGAGAGACGGACAACAAAACATAACAAGTAGACAGCCATCCTATGTAAATAAGTACTGTGGGTCTGGGAGCGGGGGAAGAACAAAGGGAGCAAACATTGTTCTAAGCACTGGGTAGATACCAGCTAACTAGGTTGGCCACAGTCTTTGTCCTACATGAGACTCACAGTCTGTGTATGACAGAGAACAGGTATTGAATCCCCATTTTACCAATGAGGTCACTTATCGAACGGCCTATCAAATCTAGGGAGTAATGAGAACTTGAGGAAATAAACATTACAAATTATGTTGTGAGCTATAAAATGGCTTCAATTATGCTGAAAGGAGGAGGTGCTAGGGTAGGTTATCCTATCTGATTTCTTGTCAAATCTGCACAAAAATTCATTCCAGTGAAAATCTTCAGACTTAAATGAAATCTGGAGCTGTTGGCCTCATTTCCCAAATTTGGAGTGTATGATGAGTGAGACTTAGTTTAAAACTGAAGCTAATATGGACTGGTGTGAAACTTCTTAGAACTAAGCCCAAGCATTGCTTCGGCTTGCCTGAAACCCGAAAGAGAATCTAGCCTTTCTTTAGGATTTCACTGCAAGGGAAAACAGCCAGAAATAGGTTATAAAAGCAGCAGGGAGTTTTTGCAGGAGAGCTGCCTTGCAAATCTGCACCGGGCAGATAGAAGTGGAGGAACTTAATACATCCATTTTGCTACAACACATTTTTTCTTTATAAAATTTGAACATAACCTAATGGAGAAATTAGGGAATGTTCTCCAGCAGCATGAGTCTGCTAAAGTAGCGTGGCTCAGTGGAAAGAGCACGGGCTTTGGAGTCAGGGCTCATGAGTTCGAATCCCAGCTCTGCCACTTGTCGGCTGTGTGACTGTGGGCAAGTCACTTAACTTCTCTGTGCCTCAGTTCCCTCATCTGTAAAATGGGGATTAAGACTGTGAGCCCCACGTGGGACAACCTGATTCCCCTATGTCTACCCCAGCGCTTAGAACAGTGCTTGGCACATAGTAAGCGCTTAACAAATACCAACATTATTATTATTATTATTAAAGTATAAGACGATCCATAAATTGGCACAGGTGGAATTGGTGGAGGAAGAAATGGTTGAACGGGCATCCGCACCCATCCTTACAACTATTAGTTCTATTCCTACTATTAACGCAACTACTACTACTAATAATGATGGTATTTGCCATGCCGCTTCCCTATTACTACTAGTAAGTATTCTACTGAGTATTTGTTAAGTACTCGCTATGTGTCAAGTGCGGGGGAAAGCAGCGTGGCTTAGTGGAAAGAGTCAGAGGTCGTGGGTTCTAATCTCCGTTCCACCATTATTCAGCTGTGTGACTTTGGGCAAGCCACTCAACTACTCTGTGCCTCAGTTAGCTCATCTGGAAAGTGGGGAATAAGTCTGTGAGCCCCACATGAAGCATCCCGATTACCTTGTATCTACCCCAGTGCTTAGAACAGTGGTTGGCACGTAGTAAGCCCTTAACAAATACAATTTTTACGTAATATAATGAGATTGGATCAGGAGAGAGGGGAGAATCAACTGCTTCTGTGCATTCCCCTCTGGCATGGCTAATCCTGTTTCTGGCTAAGTTCCGTAGTTTGTTTCACTGGTTTTCCCCAACCTAGTTTCTGTCCAATGCAGGCGATCTACCAGTTTTTTTCTCTCTGGTGGGGAGTAGGGGAGGATCCCATCCCATCCCATTCCAGCCCCCCCACCCTCATTCACTCTCTTCCTTCTTAATAAACAGTTACCTCATCTGTAAAATGGGGATTAAGACTGTTAGCCCCACATGGGACAACCTGATCACGTTGTATCCCCCTAGCGCTTAGAACAGTGCTTTGCACATAGTGAGCGTTTAACAAATACCACCATTATTAAACAGAATTAGTGCTACTTTGGGAATTGGTTAATTTAGAGAGGAAGAATTATTCATTTTGGAAATTTTTTTCTCTTTCTCTAAGAGTAAATTCTCCCCCTCTAGAGTGTAAGTTCCTAGTCATAAGGGAAAGGGTCTACCAACTCCGATATATTGTCCTCTCCAGAGTGCTCAGTACAGTGCTCTGCCCAGAGTTGGCATTCAATCGTACCACCCACTGATGATGTTTAAAGGATTCTCTTGGTGGTTGGGGCCCTGGAGGGCTTCAGGTTTAGTTGCTTGAGGAAGTAGAGGTCCAGCAGGGGGCAGCCTGCACCAGGGAGTACGGAGGGAGTTTCAAAGAGCCGGCCCTTGGGTTCAGCAGAGGGTGGTACATAGGAGTTGGGCATGATTTACCATCTTCCCTAAAAATAAACAAATAAAAATGGTGGGATTTGTTAAGCGCTTACTATGTGCAGAGCACTGTTCTAATCGCTGGGGGATACAAGGTGATCAGGTCATCCCACGTGGGGCACACCGTTTTTCAATCCCCATTTGACAGATGAGGGAACTGAGGCACAGAGAAGTGAAGTGACTTGCCCAAGGTCACACAGCTGACTAGCGGCACAGCCGGGATTCGAACCCGTGACCTCTGACTCCTAAGCCCACACTCTTTCCACTGAGCCACGCTGCTTCTCTAATTGGAAGATGTTATGTTCCATGTATGATCTCAGAAGAACTTCCACTTCAAGGGCTGAATCTTGGATCATTCAATCAACCACAAGGGTTTACTGAGGGTTTACTGCGTGCAGAGCCAGGTGCTAAAAGCTTGGGCGAGTACAATCGAATTGGGATTCGTCATCCCTGCCACAAGGAATTTACCATCTAACCTTGGTTGTAATTACACCATTCTCTTTTATAAGTGCCGTGTTTCAGTGACCTCTTGAGGTCCCTTCTAAACTACGATTTGGGGGGCATTTCTTCAGAGAAATGAATATGCCCTTGAAGTATTCATACCTTCTCTACGCCTTGTGGGACAGGAAACTGTATTTTATCTGATTACCTTTTATCTACCCCAATGCTTGGCATAGTGCTTTTTTAAATTGTATTTATTAAGCACTTATTATGGTCCAGGAACTGTACTAAGCGCTGGGGTAGATACAAGCTAATCAGATTGGACACAGTCTGTGGCCCACATGGGACTCCCAGTCTTAATCCTCATTTTATGGATGGGGTGACTGAGGCACAGAGAAGTTAAGTGACTTGTCCAAGGACATGGAGTCAAAAAGTGGCGGAGCCAGGATTAGAATGCCAGTCCTTCTGACTCTCAGGCCTGTGCTCTGTCCACTAATAATAATGATATTGATGTCGGTATTTGTTAAGCGCTTACTAGGTGCAGAGCACTGTTCTAAGTGCTGGGGTAGATACAGGGTAATCAGGTTGTCCCACGTGAGGCTCACAGTCTTCATCCCTATTTTACAGATGAGGGAACTGAGGCACCGAGTAGTCAAGTGACTTGCTCAAAGTCACACAGCTAATAGGTGGCAGAGCTGGGATTAGAACCCATGACCTCTGACTTCTAAGCCTCTGCACTTTCCACTGAGCCATGCTGCTTCTCTAATGCATGCTGCTTCTCTCAAGTGCTTTGCCTCATAAGCACGTAATACCATTATTAATATATATATTAAAATTCTATTACTCTTACTATTTCTCCTTCTACTAATAACAGAGTAAAAGCTGTGCTGGGTCTATAGAGCATTATGAGACGACTATCAGCTTGAAGGAGACCAGGGTCGCAGACCAACCCAATTCCAGCAAATTTTAATTTCCAATCTAAATCTTCCACTGCTGAGATGAGAAGCTTTGATTCGATTATGTTCCTTTAGCAATATTCTATTAAATAGGCACTAATATTCAATATACGAAAAAGTCATGTCAACAAAGTTATTGCTTCAGTCAAATAACTGAGAGTCTTGGGGAAAAAAAAAAGATTTCAAACATTATACCAAAGAAAAAATCCACCAAGAATGATGTTTTTCTATTTTTAATACTGTTTGGGCATTCGATCTTGATCTGCTGGGAACTTCAAATTCACCCTCTGGACAAACGTCATCTTTAGCATTCTGGGCTGTGAATAATATCAAATGGCAGGGTAAAACCTTCAAATACAAAGATGACATTTATGGAAAATGTGTGTTAAAACCCATCCGGTACTTTAATGTCACTCTATTAAAAGATCATTATTATTTGTTCGGGTGGTGAGAAGGAGAGTTCTTTCCTAGCCTGTTGTTTTTAAAGTCTAAAGTGCACAAAATATGCTATGTGGCAAAAGTTTTTAAATATTAAAGATTCCCACTCATTAAAAATACATTATTTTAAAAAAGTGTTTGCAGCTAAGCTTTTTTATATTAAGGAGGTGGGAGAATCTCCCTTTCTCCATTTTCTCTTAGGTTAGGTTCAGAGTTTAAATTTTTCTTTTTAAAATTGAAGTATTTTTATAGTGCTTCAAAACTCTAGTTTACAGGAAAAGGTACTTCTTGGGTCTCATTATCTCTTACAAATTGTGACTATGTATATTGAATCAGAGCCAATTCAACGAAGAAAGCGGGACAGTGTGGTCAAGTCAGGTGGTAAAGGTAGATATTATGAAGTAAGAAATGGAATGCAGTTAAGAAACATGAAGAATATATTTAGTCAGTCAGTCAGTAGGAGGTACTTGAGCACCTAGAGAACTAAGCGGTTGAGGGTAAGCTTCTTGTAGACAGGGAACATGTTTTTTGCTTTTGATGTACTTCTGGTGTACTGGTAAGCTTAGTTAATATTAATATTAACTATTATTATTATCAATGACTATTAGTGATGGTTACTATATGTTATTAATATCAAGATATTAATTATTATTACTATTACTACTATTACTTCTACTGCTAACTATCCGTAAGGTGCTTACTCTGTGCCAAGCACTGCAATCAGGTCAGACACAGTCCCCGTCGATCTGACAGGGTCCACTGACTAAGCGGGAGAGAGGACAGGCATTTAATTCCCATTTTACAAGTATGGGAACTGAGGCACAGAAGTTAAATGACTTGCCCAAAGTCACAGAGCAGGCCAAGGGCAGACCTGAGATTAGAATTTGAGTCTCTCGACTCCCATTCCTGTGCTTTCCACTAGACCTGACTGTTTCTTGGCACATTTTACTCTATAGCAGCTCAGTGAATGTCATTTCTATTACTACTAGGAGAGAATAATAGAAGGAGTAATCATCATCATAATAATAATAATAATGATGGTATTTGTTAAGTGCTTACTATGTGTCAAGCACTGTTCTAAGCGCTGGGGTAGATACAAGGTAAACAGGTTGTCCCACGTGAGGCTCACAGTCTTCATCCCCATTTTATAGATGAGGTCACTGAGGCATAGAGAAGTGAAGTGACTTGCCCAAAGTCACACAGCTAAGTGGCGAAGCCGGGATTAGAACTCATGATCTCTGACTCCCAAGCCCGTGCTTTTTCCACTAAGCCACGCTGCTTAGAAGCCCAATCCTCGAAGAGCTTTCGGTCTAATGAGAGAGTTGAGGAGACATTATATTTACAAACAGAAGGACCCAGAGGAAGAACCTGGGTATGATTGATAACTGCAAGAATATAGAAAAGTGAATATATAAAAAGTGAGTAAAGTGGAGTGTATGGATATCTAATTAGTACCATAGTGCTATGACCTGTGGTCATGGTATTCAACCAGGAACAGCCTCCTATATGAGACGGACTTCCACGAGAGCTTCGAAGACAGGGAGGGCTATGGCTTGGCAGGTTGAAGGAGGAGGGAGTTTCGGGTAGGAAGACAGGCACGAACAAGGGATCAGAGGAAAAGGTTCTAGAACAAGGTGCAGAGGAGAAATGACGAACAAACTGGAAGATATTGGGAGATAGAGCAGGTGTGTAGGAGGAAGACAGATTCTGGAGAATAGTAAAGGCAATGGTTTGGGAGATTCTGTTTGTTTTTGAGGGAAACGGGCAGCTGTTGGGAGGATTTTGACGACTGGAATGATGTGAATTGAATAAAATTTTAGAAAGATTATAGGGGAGCAGAGTGTAGTATGGGCTGAACAAAGAATACGGAACACTTCCTGAATTTGTCTGTCACCTCTACGCAAGGACCATTTTAATCTTCACTGTTTCATAGCAATACTGAAGGATGTTTCTCTCTGTTACATACTAGAGATAGCACGGTGTCGTGGGCTAGTCACATCCAAGATAACTTGGCATTGAGAGTTTCAATTCCTGGCACATTCACCGAGGCCATGCCACCTTAAAGCAAAGTCACTTTTGGGCTTCGATTTTACCAGAAAAATTGAAAATCGGAAAGAGCAATATCAATTCGCCTCAGAGGCCTGGAGGAAGGAAAAATGAACACATAAAGGTTAAGATCCTAAAATATTAAAAAAATAAAAACCTGCCTAGATTCCAAGAAGCAAAAGTAGTCTGCAGACGTTTTCACTCAGATACCACACAAACCTCCTTATTTGTAATATGATCCTTTTATTGCTGAAGAGGGCCCTGGATTAATGGAGGGATACCTCTAAGTGGAGTAAAATCCCCTCAAAGACTTGTCCCATTTGTACAAATAATTTCCTGCAATTTCTATTTCTGCATGTCAAAAACCCAGAGGTAGGCGAATTCATGATAGAATATGGCCCTGACTTCACATTGCATCCAAAAATGAAGATGAGCCAAGCTGAAGCCAAGCCAGTGAAAATACTCCTGTCATTACTCCCTGTTGGCCAAGGTGACCTTATATCCTTCTTTCCTTCTTTCTTTCCTTATTTCTTTCTTTTCTTCTTTCTTTCTACCTGTATATATCATATACATATATAAATATATATGCGTATATATCAATTTATGTATTTTCTTTTGCCCATGTGTCTAGTCAGCTCAAATGGCTCGATTCATGTTTTGGCTCCGGGACCCAAACCAGACCCTTTGGCTTGGCTCTACCTGCAAACTTTCTGGCCTGCCTAAGTTTATAGTGAAGTGGTTTGAGTTTCTGAGAAGCTCTAAAACAAATAATTAGGATCTAGGATAAGGCCAGAGTTATACGAAACCCACTGGTCTTTGCTTATGTGGATTTAGTGACCCTGAGAATGTTAAATCAAAATGAGATAAGAACTACCCTTAGCTATATGGATTTAAAGATTTTAGTCCTCACCTTGTATGATGTTTCTTTTAACTTATTTGTATCAGTCTAAGTTTCATTAAGCTCAAGAGCCTTGTTGTTGACCAATTTCAGGTTCTTTACTAATAACTTTCAAATAAGACATTTGGCATTCAACCCCACTCACAGAATTCAGACATCAGGGCAGCATCAGGATAAGGGGAGGCAGATTCTTCCACTCTCCTCCTGGGGGCTTTGATCCTGCAGCACAAGAATGTGCAGTCTCTCCAACTGAGCTCTGGAGTGTCCAAAATGATGAGCTGCAACTTAGGTGGACCATGACTCCAAACAGTGTGCTAGGAGAATATTAAATTCACCCCCAGTATTTTTTTACAGGCCAAATGTGCTACCCACAAGAAGCCAGGGACCTTATTTCCCAACCCCTTACCTCACTGAATGGAGGAGGTGAAAACTATGGTTACAGGTAAATACCTGAACAGAATGGTGGGGTTTGTCTCCACTCTCTTCATGAATGAACATGGTGTCCATGCTGAAGCATGTTCTTTTTGATGGACCTAAGAGAACACCTGCCTCATCTTCAAGGTAGTCTCAATTCCATAGTGACTAGAACAACAAAAGTCTCTTTACTAATGATCATTCTGTACTAATCATGAATGGATGGAAAAGGAGGGAAAGATGGGGCAACCGAGAAGAGGTCAAAAGAGAACTCTCTGGTGATTGGATGATGCTTGAGCAAGCCAATAGTTGCTACAATCAGTTTCCTTGTCTGGGAGACTGCCAGTTCCCTGAATGTCCTTGGGCCAGACTATGAGTCCCAGGAAGCTTGTAACATACAAATTTCTCCCCTTTCCTCTCCCTATCTTTTCCATATGGACAAATCCCATGATGGCACAGTCCTTTCTAACACGTTTCCATTACCCGACAGGGATATGGTACGATGATAATTTTAGGGAACATTCTTCCAACCACACGAGTCTGTTCTGGTAGAAATGGATCCGCACATTGGCACATCTTGATCCAAGGTAGAAAGAAATGGTTACGGGCAGACATTAGCCGGTGTCTCGGTCTTATTGCTTTAAATTTCCTTTTTTTCCAATTTTTCCAGGAGGTGCCATGTGGAAAGAGCCTGGGAGTCAGGAGACCCGGGTTCTAATCCCACTTTGACCTGACCTGTTGTGTTACTATAACCCTTTAGATCTAAGTTTCCTCTTCTCGAAAACAGGGACAAGATTCCTGCTCTCTTAGAAGGTGACAAGGACTGTCTTTGATCGCCTTAACTTGTATCTAGCCTTGAGACTATCTAGCCTCGAGACTGTAAGGGACTGTATCTTCTAATTCTGTTGCATTATACTGTCTCAAGTGCTTAGCACAGTGCTCTGCATGTAGTAAGTGCTCAATAAATACCATCAGCTGACAGATGGATCAATATACCCCGGAGTTTAACATAGTGTTTGGCATAAAGTAATCCATCAGTCAAGCAACCAACCAATGGTATTTACTGAGTGCTTACTGTGGGCACTGTACTAAGCAGTTGGGAAAGTACAGTTCAACAGATTTGGTAGATGTGTCCCCTGTCCCCAAGGGAGCCTTCATAATGAGAATTGAAAAGATACCATCATTTGTATTATTTAATACAATGAAATAACAATGAGTGATAAGGTATCCGACATTCTGCTAGTGATAGATTTAATAATATCAGAAGGTGCATTGAAAAATGTCAGTTATGGTAGTATCACTGAAACCTCTACCCCCAACTCTTCAATTTCCATAGAATGAAGGCTACTTGCAGTGCAATTTTCTCATAAACTTATAAGCTTCTTCAAAAAACCTAATCCGCACATTATAACAGATAAAACTGTATCCGTCCCGCTCCCAACACCCTTCCAGCAAAACCCAGTTCCAGCATTTCTTTTGCCATTTTTTCCTATAATCCCCTTTCCCATGTTTTTGTTCATTTCTCCAAATTCTCCGTGATGCTCACCTTCCATGGTTAGTTCTACTACATCTAAACAATCGATTTTAGATTTTGAATCTTTGGAATGTTTTCACTTTGAATTTTTTCTCGATAGCTTTCTTTTGCTGAAACAAGCATGCTTGACCACCTTGGCAGTATTCTCCCTTTTGTTTCAATATCCATTTCATTTGTTTTACCTTAAGGGTAACGCAATTCACTGAATTTGCCCCTAATTTCTAGTTGAAAACTTGCAGATACGTTTCTGTTAAATTTATTTCACCCTGGAAATTTCATTAATCCTCTAATAGCTATTAGGGTAAAAATATGGCTGTCCTAGTTCTAAGATTGAAGAATTATATTTTATGGTTTGGGTGGTTTGCAGATTCTGAGTGGTTTCTCAAAGATTGATTCAAGTGGTTTATAGTTGGATTAAGTTGTGATAGGGGGACTATCCATTTACCGATGGAAAGAACTTCAAACGGACAGAACTACATATAATTCATTTACTCTGCTCTTCATTTGTCATTATTGCTTTTGGAGCAAAAAGACTTGTGGTTCATTTTCCTGGGGCATTATTGACTGTTCTTATTAGATGCATGTACTTGTAAAAGCAGATCTGAATTTAGATCAAAAGAGAGACTAACACTTTTGGGATTAAATCTTTGTTCTGGAAAACAGTGTGAGGTATCGTAACCTTTCCACATTCATTTGAGAATTTTGGTTACTGTTTTTTGACTTTACATGATCTAGGCCATGTATGAGGAAGCTTTAGGGAAATTCATATTCTATCAAGACTATGGGGTTGGGGGAAGTTCCAGGTGATGTCAAAAGCAGTTTATCTCTGCAATAATCAATCAATCATATTTATTGAGTGCTTACTGGGCACACTGCTCTGTATTAAGCACTTGGGAGAATACAAAGTAACAGAGTTGGTAGACATGTTCCCTGACTACGACGAGCTTTTATTCAATAATCCTTTGGTTAGAGACCGAAAAATACTCATGGCTGGCAAAACCGCAGCTGCTATGACCTTTGGCAAACTGAATAAAGGGAGTTAAGGACTTCCCAGTTTCTCTCTCTGTCTCTCTCTGTCTCTCGCCCCGCCCCTCAGACACACACCCACATACACACACACGCACACAGGCACACACACAGATTGAGAAGCTTTGTGGGAAGCACACAGTCAAAATAGATTTTTTATCTCCTTGTGGGGAAGGATGAACCCCTTCTTTCTTCTCTCCTAATTGGCTTAATACAGAGCTGAGCCCCTAAAAAATATTATCAATCAGTCGTGTTTATTGAGCCCTTACTGTGTACAGAGCATTGTGCAAAGTGCTTGGGAGAGTACAAATAACAGAGTTGGTAGGCAAATTCCCCTCCCACAGTGAGCTTGCAGTCAATACAACTATTACATTCTAAGTTGTTGCAAATGATCCACAACAACTTCTACTCTCGCATGAAGTAAATGCCTTGTCTAGTTACTGAAGCAATTAGGTACTCACCCCACCCACCTCATCTCCCCATGGCATTTGATAATAATAACCGTTGTATTGGTTAAGCGCTTATGTACACATCTATAAATTATGTATTGCAAATTTTCATGTATGTCAATATTTCCCTCTCCACTATAGACTTTAAGCTCACTTTGGACAGGAAACATGTCTATCAATTCTTTTACTCTTCCAACCACTTAATACTTTGCTCTGCATATAGTAAGCACTCTATAAATATCATTGATGATGAGGACGAGGACAACCAGTGTTGTCTCAAGACAATACTATTCCCCGTAGATAAAAGAGGAACTTAGGAAAGATCTCTGGAGGCTACAAGTATCGGACAGTGGAATAGAAGTTAAAATCCCTGGGGCTTAATGACAAGACACCTCAGAGAATTTCTAGAATTTAATGTGTTTTTTTTATAATTATGAAGGGAAGAAACAGGATACACTTTTTGCTGGCTTGAAGGAAGGGGACTCAAGGTGTTGCGAAGGTGGGACTGACAGGATTTGGTGATGGATTGCATTTATGGGTTGAATGAGAGAGAGGAGTCGAGAATAACACCAAGGTTATGAGCTCGTGAGAGTGGAAGGATGGTGGTGCCGTCTCCAGTGATGGGAAAGTCAGGGAGAGAAAGGGGTTTGGGTGGGAAGATAAGGAGCTCTGTTTTGGACATGTTAAATTTGAGGTGACGGGAAGACATCCAAGTAGAGATGTCTTGAACGCAGGAGGAGATGTGATCCTGGAGAGAGGGAGAGAGATCAAGGGAGGAGATGTAGAAGCACTCTTATTGCTAAAGTACATTCCTATATGATCTGTATAAATGTCCCACCTAATTTTTAAGGTAAAAAAATTAGCTGAAAAAGTGGAGCGGTTATGTGTTTCTGCCATCTAATGATTTAAAAAGGTTAAAGTGCCTTTAAGGCAGGAGAGAAGAAAACTCATTTGTCATCCCCTTGATTCTATTTATTGCTATTGTTCTTGTCTGTCCGTGTCGCCCGATTAGACTGTAAGCCTGTCAAAGGGCAGGGACTGTCTCTATCTGTTACTGATTTGTACATTCTAAGTGCTTAGTACAGTGCTCTGCACCTAGTAAGCACTCAATAAATACTATTGAATGAATGAATTTGTCAAGATCTGAGTCTTTGTATGCCAAGTTGCAGTGAGTAATGTTAATGTTTGTCAATCGAGATAAATGTTAAAGGTTGAGATCACCTTTAACATGGTCATTATGTTCAAATTTTGAAACTACTCTTTATCTGCAAAGTGTCACATTTGTGCTTTCAATAGATTCCCAAATTTTACTTGAAAGTAATTAGAAATAATACCACTTGTGTTAGTGGGTAATAGCTATAGAGAAAAAATATGATAGCATGCAATTATAATATTTAAAAAGTATAATTTTTGCATAAAAAAATAGCACGACTTGGTATGACACTATTTGATTTTTCCAAACAGTTTTCAGTTATCTCATTTTGCCCTTATCAACCCCCTGTATAGAAGCAGTCTGGCCTAGTGGAGAGAGAATGGGCTTGGGAGTCAGAGGAACTGTATTCTGTAACCAGCTCTGCCATTTACCTTGGGTAAGTCACTAAACATCTCTGTACAGGATTCAGTAAGTGTTCTCCCTCCTACTTAGACTGTGAGTCCCAGGTGTCACCTGGTTATCTTGTTTCCAATCCAGTGCTCAGTACAGCGCTTGGAACTTAGTAAATGCTTAAAGCATATTATTATTATCATATGAGGAAGAAACGGAGGTACAGGCAGGTTTCCAGCTAACTCCCTTTACAGTTGAGGATGCCACCATCCTCCCTCTTTCTGAAGGCATCGATCTTGGTATTTATCCAGTGCTAAAAAAAATTCTCACTGAACCCCGATGGACTCTGCCGCCCATTCCTGGCACCACCTCTTAATTCCCGGGCCCCCTCTTGCCGCTCGTGTAACTCCCATCACCTGGGAAATAAGTGGGCTTTCAGGTGGAGTGGAAGTGGCAATTTCAGTGGTGGTAAACATGCTGGCTTTTTTTGGTGAGGGGGATGGCTAGCCACCGGAGACGATGCTGGGCATGAAGCCCAGGGCCCTGGGAAAGAGCTAAATGGTAGGTAGACCTGGGGCTGCCACTCCTGATGACCAGGAACAGTAGAAAGCAGGGACTGAGGCCCCACCCATGCCCCAGCCCACATGGGAAGGGCCACCTCCCCCTCACCAATGCTGTGACCACCCCTCCTCACTGGCCTGCAGTCTCCACACCCCCAGTGCCTCCACGCGTAGCTTAGTGGAAAAAGCACGGGCTTGGGAGTCAGAGGATGTGGCTTCTAATTCCGCCTACACCATTTGCCTGTTGTGTGACCTTGGGCAAGCCACTTCACTTCTCTGTACCTCAGTTCCCTTATCTGTAAAATGAAGATTAAGACAGTGAGCCCCATGTGGGACAACCTGATTACTTTGCATCTCCCCCAGCACTTAGAACAGTGCTTGGCACATGGTAAGCACTTAAATAATACCATCATCATCATTATCATTATGCCAGAGTTGAGTTCACACTGGTTATGACTTACCTTAGCCTTGGTATTATCCTTTGCTCCTCATTCTGTTTCAACAGTGCTCTGCACACAGTGGTGCTCAATAAATACGATTGAATGGATATTGATTCTGTCACTAAATCCTATCAGTTCTTCCTGCACAACATTTTCCCAATCTGCCCTTCTTTTCCATCCAAATCACCCCCACTTTGGTTCAAGTACTTGTCTTATCACTGCTAGAATACTGTATCAGCTTCCTCACTAGTTTCCTCAACATTCAGTCTCTCCCCTCTCCAGCCCATCTAGCACTCTGTTTCCTGGATAATTTTTCTAAAATATTATTCTGCTCATTTCCTCTTCTCTCCTTTCCTCTAAAACCTTCGATGGTTACCTGTTCCTCTCTGCATCAGGCAGAAAGTCCTAATCACTGGCTGTAATGAGAACAGTGGTATTTAAGCATTTACTATGTGCCAAGCATCGTATTAATCACTGGGGTAGATACAAGACCATCAGATTGGACATAGTCCTTCTCCCACATAGGACTCACAGTCTAGAGAGAGGGGGAGAGGGATTTAATACCCATTTTACAGATATGGAAACAGAGGCACTGACAAGTTAAATGACTTGCCCGAGGTCACACAGCAGACAAGAGATTAGAATCCGGGTCACTTGACTCCCAGGCCCGTGCTCTTCTCAAGGCACTCTTTAAGGGATTCCATCAACTCTCTGCCTCTTATGTGTTATTCTCCCATTGCTCCATTCCTCTCAAACTCACCCTATTCCCTGCTCTTTTCTTGACACCAGCTCTGACCATTTGCTGACTCCCTTCTGACTGGAACTTTCCCCCCTATCTTAACTGACAGGCCACAGCCCTGCCCATCTTCAAAACTCTTCAGAAATACCACCCCCTTCAGGAGGCTGACTCCATTTAAGTTTTCTCCACTGCCACCTATACACTTCTGTATTCACAACCACCGGTAACACTTCTGGACATATAGATTTACCTATTTAGGCACTGACGTATCCCCAAATCCATCTTCCTATTCTCTTTTTCCTCCAATCTGTAATTACTTTTGTGCCTGTCTCCCCTGCAGTTTGTCACTTCCTGAGGCCAGGTATTGGGCCTACCAACTCTACTGTAGTCTTCCAAATGCTTAGTACAGTGTTCTGCACACAATAATTGCTCAATAAAGGCCACTGATTGTTTGATTCTAACTCTGTTGTACTCTCTCATGTGCTTAGTTCAAGGCCCTGCATGCAGCAGATGTTCAATACATACTACTGATTAATCGATTGTTTCATTTGTCCGAAGTGACCAAGTAAATCAACGGTAGACTGGAGTTTATGAGGTAATGACTTCTTAGTGTGAAGAATATTATCCTTTGAGAAGCTCTCCTTCTTCTTATATTAATTTATAGATAGCCCAATTAGAATTAATTCAGCAACATTTGCTCTTTGCAGGGTCTGAAAAGGTGGATTCATTTATTCTAGTTAAATTTTGATTTAAGGCTTGATTCTGCACTACTGGTTGTGCCTGTGAAACAAAAACAGAAAATCAGTGAATGGTATGTTTGCTTTCTATCTAACTCGCACCTACATCATCCTTTCCACAGTTTATGGCCCATAGCAGAGCATCATTTGGAGCGAATGGTATCAGAACTTAGAAGTTTAATTTAGGCACTATGGATTATGGTAAATCAGAAAAAAATGCTTATTCAGTTTCCTGGTCATCAGACCCAAAAATACAGGGCTGAGACTTCCTCCCTTGCTTTCGCACTGACATTTGATTCCTGGCCGCAGGAATAGAGAGATAACTTTTCCTGCAGGATCAATGACTTTTCTGCTAAATCCCCTGTCCACACACCTTACATCATGAGCCGACGACCTTCCCCTGCTGTTCAGTCATCTTAGGCTGCTCTCAGCTTCTGGCTGCAAAGGATGGCCCGATTCCGCTGGATTCGGTTGGGGTTTTCAATTAGATTGTTATGTACTTTTGAGAGGATGAAACAGGCATTCTCATATTGTTTACATACTGCACATTTATACCAGTTTTACAAGTAAATCAGTTTTACAGCTTGTACAAGTACTGGACAAGTTCTGGACCATCTTCTGCATTTTTAGGGGCACATACTTGCAAAATGCAAACCTAATCACTAGCAGATGCTTCTCTGGATGAAACATTCCCTTCCTTGGCTGTTCATTCTGAGCATTCAGCTGTCGGTATGGTATTCTAACCTCCTAACAAAGTCCATTTGCTTTCTTGCTGACATACCTGCCATGTGGAGATTGCCCTTCTCTGGATTTGATCAGATTTTCAGAAAAACCAATGAATCGAGGGGTCACAATCCTCTTAATCAGGAGCTGAAATGTCTGGGCTCGTTCATTCTTCAAGTCATGTCAATCAGTGTGTTCATTCATTCATTCATTCATGCATTCATTCATTCATTCATTCAATCGTATTTACTGAGCACTTACTATGTGCTGAGCACTATAGTAAGCGCTTGCAGAGTACAGTTCCGCAACAAAGAGAGACAATCCCTGTCTACAACGGGCTCACACTCTACAAGGGCGGAGACAGACATCCATATAAGAAAACAAGGCATCAGTAGCATCACTCTAAATAAACAGAATTGTAGATGTATGCACATCATTAATAAAAATAAATAGATTCATAAATGTGTAGATATATACAGACGTTTTGTGGGATGGGGAGGGGGTAGAAAAAAGGAAGTGAGTTGTAGAGATGGAGAAGAGAGGGGGAGCAGAGGCAAAGGGGGCTTAGTGTGGGAAGACCTCCTGGAGGAGGTGAGCTTTCAATAGGGATCAATCAATCATTGGGATTGCGGGCTTCTGTTTGCAGAGCATGTTACTAAAAGACTAGGGAGAGTATGATACAATAGGGTTAGTCAACACGATCCATGCCCTCCAGGAGCTTACTGCCTCGCTCGGTGGGTAGGGCGAGACAGACATTAATATAAATTTCATATAAGAGAAACCACAGAGTACAAGGTAGGTACATAAGGCAATGTGCACACATGCTGTGGGGCTGGGAGTGGGGGAAATATCAAAATGCTTCAGAGGTTCAGACCCAAGTGCGGAGACAATGTAGAAGGGAGGGTGAATAGAGTGGGAAAATGAGGGTTTAAGTCAGGGAAGGCCTCTTGGAGGAGATTTGAATTTACGTGCATGCCTGAGTTGGGCTAAAAAGACTGATACCTGACCCGCAGTGGGGTCTTTAGTGATTATAAAGAGAAAGGTACCGGATGCCATGTTGTCTAGGAGAAGCAGCGTGGCTCAGTGGAAAGAGCACGGGCTTTGGAGTCAGGGCTCATGAGTTCGAATCCCAGCTCTGCCACTTGTCGGCTGTGTGACTGTGGGCAAGTCACTTAACTTCTCTGTGCCTCAGTTCCCTCATCTGTAAAATGGGGATTAAGACTGTGAGCCCCACGTGGGACAACCTGATTCCCCTATGTCTACCCCAGCGCTTAGAACAGTGCTCGGCACATAGTAAGCGCTTAACAAATACCAACATTATTATTATTAAAGAGTTATTTCCCGGCAGAATGGTCAGCTATCGGGTACTGTGAGACCGTACCATGTGGAGGACATGCATTGTTTTATTTAGTGAGTAGAACTCTTGGAGTTAGGATTTTCGGGCCGCAATTGTCATTCCTTTTTTTTTGTCATTGTGGGATTGTTTTGGGATTGATTGAAGAGGCAACGAGATTCAATAAGTTTTTGTCTATGTGGGCTAAAATAGTTTCTATTTGCATTTTCATTTAAAGATGCTGAGATGTCGGGCACCATGGAACAGCAGGGCATAATGTTTTCAAACAGCCTCTGTGGCTTATACAAGGAGATGAGATATAGAGGGAACCAGTGCGATGGGTGAAAAATGCATGTATCGAGATCAGGAATTCCGCCAGGGAGACTACAGACCAATTCTATTTGGGACGAAAGCCTCTGTGGTGCAGTCCTAGTTCTGCCACAAATTACAGGGTGGTTTAGGACACTCTTGAAAGCTTTTGTTCCTTCCCTGTGAAATGGAGATAATAGTAGTTCACATGGGTTTGTTGTGAGCGTTGATGTTGGGCAAGTGCTCTGAATTCCTTGCTTGGAAGGTGCTATGCAAGTGCTTTATAATCATCGCTGTTTTTTTAAACAACATCCAGAGGTATTGGTGGTCAAGAAGAATCACAAGACTTGACTCTCCCCATCCCTCTTTCAGTCCCTCTTTGGCCGAGGTCCCAAGTGATTTCCGCCTGACCAAGCTGACAGCCCCTTCTCTTGTGTTTATTTTTGACTTTCTCCATTGCTTTTAACCCTCTCCTCTCCTTGGTGGACTTTTCAGCCACGGCTTCCAAAGTTCCTTTATTCTCCTGGTTCTCATCAAATCTCGGACAATTCCTTTTTTTGACCCCATTGCTGGCCTCTCTTCCGGCTTCTCCCAGCTATTAAGTGAAGGGGTTCTTCCAAAAGTTAGTTTTTCTCCTTCACAATTACTTCTTGGTGAGCTTATCTTGTGGCATCGGCCTTCTAGATTCCAAGCTTGTTGTGGGCAGAGAATGTGTCTACCGCCTCTGTACTGCAGTCTCCCAAGTGCTTGGTACAGTGTGCCGCCTTCATTTATTCATTCAATTGTGTTTACTGAGCGCTTGCGGTGTGAAGAGCACTGTGCAAAGTCCTTGGGAGAGTACGATATAACAACAACCAGACACATTCCTGCCCACAACGAGCTCACGGTTTAGAGAGGGAGAGCACAACACATTCCTGCCCACAATGAGCTCACAGTTTAGAGAGGGAGAGCACACAGTAAATACTCAATGAGTATGGTTGTTTGATTTCCCGGCTTGTACATCTTTGGCTCGCTGATCCCTTGATTCTCTCTTGACCTCTATTTTTCACTTGGGTATTCTTTAGTCATTTAAAACTGAATTTGTTCTAAGGAACTGGTTTTTATGGTGAGATTCAGCTCCAAATGGGGATATGACTGAAAAGGACAATGTAGGACCCATAGGAAAACCATAACCTACACACAAATAAAGCAAATCATTGGAGTAAGTACTCACGATTGATTGATTTTGCTATAATCAAGGCAAGTGCACAGGTCTTCAGAACTGAAGTCTCTTGACTGTGACTTGTTTGTCATTCTCAGTGGGACATTCCATATCAATAAGTATATGCATGATACGTATGCTGTGTGTTTGTGTGAGAACGTAGGTGTATATATGGGGGGGGGGGGAGAGAGAAGGAATCGACTGGCATTGTCATAAACCTTGGTCTGCTCATCACGCAAAATGTTTGTACCCCAATTCTAAGCTTCGACCCCTAAAACCAAGTCAGAAAATCTGAGTGCTTGATAGATTTCCGGAAACTTCTGGTTGAAGCCAGATCTGCTTTTTACTGGACGAAAGATGAGTCTAGACACGTAATTAACAAAAATATAATTCGACTCAGAGGGAATTCGTTTTCCAGTTGACCTTGTGAAGTGACTATCTGGAAATGATTTACCACTTCAGTCAATATGGTTAATGAAAGGATGTTTGAATTTAACAATCCCCATAACCATTTTTAACTTTTAATTTGCTCCTGATCATTCATTCTATTTCACACACCACTGGCTTCTTTTTAATCATTGCTGAAATTTTTTAACAGGTTGGTCTGGAGTACATTGATGTCCATAATTTACTTGTAACAAGACACACAGATTTGTGAAGCAACAGTAATTTCACAAGGATTACATTCATACGTTTTGAAAGTTGCAGAATATTTTAACAAATTTATAGTGTGAGCTTTAGGTAATTTGTTATACTTATAGGATCATAAGGTTGGAAATAAATTGAGGCATTTGTCCAGTCCATCGATTGGCCTTTTGGCTGGACTTCCTAGACGGCCGAGTAGTTATCTTAATTTTGAAGAACTTCGGGGAAGATTTTAACAACGTTCCTCACTAGCCCTAGTCCAGTATTTAAAAACAAATAATAATAATAATAATAATGGCATTTGTTAAGTATTTACTATATGCCAAACACTGTTCTAAGCGCTGGGTTATCAGGTTGCCCAACGTGGGGCTCACAGTCTTCATCCCCATTTTACAGATGAGGGAACTGAGGCACAGAGAAGTGAAGTGACTTGCCCAAGGCCACACAGGTGCAAGTGATGGAGCTGGGATTAGAATCCAGGACTTTCTGACTCCCAGCCTGGCTCTTTCCGCTAAGCCACGCTGCTTCTTTATGGATATGCTTCTACTTTAGCTTTATTGAAGCGCTTAGTACCGTGCTCTGCACATTGTAAGTGCTCAATAAATATGATTGAATGAATTAAGGACAGTTCAATCAATCTATGGTATTTATTGAGCGCTTACTCTACGCAAAGCTCTGTACTAAGTACTTGGGAGAGTACAACACAATATTACAGACATATTCCTTGCCCACAACGAGCTTAGAATCTAGAGTTAGAGACATTTTCTCCAGGAGTTTGTGTCCTGATGTTTGGTGGCCCAACACTACAACACTTTCCTGCCAATCTTCCTCGGTGTACTAGGGTATGTGCCCTTTATTCTAACACCATAAATGGGATTCTGAGATGCTCACCTGTCCGGAATATCTCATCAGCCCTTCTGTGAACTTTCATTCTTTTTCCCCCTTTTTCCCTTTTGCATCGGGTCAAGGAAAAACCCACCTTGCCTTGGTCCTGGTCCATAACTATTGCAAAAAACACAAAACTTGGCCAATAACCATTGCACAATAATTGCAAGACTCTTGCGCATTTGCAGTTCTAGCGGTCTTAATGAAAAGAATGAGGGGAAAGGGAGAGCCTGAGGAGGGAGGAGAAGGGGTAGAAATCAGCTGAAAGCATGAAATAAAAATAAATAAAATGTAAGTTTAAAAAAAAGTTAAAAAAGACACTTGTGAGATCTGGTTTTGAGAACCAAAATTGGAATGAGAGGAAGGGGGCAAGTTGTCTGAGGAGCCAAGATCATGACCTTCTCCCCATTTCTATTTCCCCCCTCCATCTGGAGGTGAGATGTGTGCTAAGGGGCAGAACGGTTTCCCTAGAATGGCGTCTCCCCTGGGGCCCTCCTTCAGGTGAGTGTATGGTTTTCTATGAGAGGTAGGGTTAAGCGTCAAGGACTCCTGGGTTTAGAGTTTGGAAGCTCAGAGCATGTGGTTTCAGATCTCTTTATGCTCCCTGGGTGTGTGTTTCATTTCTCAAACCCTGGAGCCTGGACAGTTTCAGAGCTTCTCTCAACACATCACCGGGTTGTTATGACCCCCACAATCCCTGGGAGGCATGAGAAGCAGGAAACCTAGTGGATAGAGCATGGAAGTCAGAAGGACCTTGGGTGCTCATCTCGTCTCCACCGCTTTTCTGCTGTATGACCTTGGGCAAGTTGCTTAACTTCTCTGTGCCTCATTTCCCTCATCTGTAAAATGGGGATTAAGACTGCCCGTTCTATGTGAGACAGGGACTGTGCCCAACCAGATTATCTCATATCTACCCCAGGATTTAGTACAGTGTCTGGCACATAATAACTGCTTAGAAAATACCACACATTATTATTATCATTATTTAACCCAAATGGCTTGGAAATGGACTCCCTATTCTGGAAAATAGATCCCGCTCCAGCCGTGCACGCCTGGGCTGGTTACCCATGTCTATGACCTAGATTCACTTGGGTCAGACCTGCCGGTTAGATAATGGGGCTGCAGCAGACAGGCTAAATTTAGCCTGTCTACTGCCTCGGTATCGAGGTTGGAGCTGGCGGGCTCAAATTGCCAACGTTCTGTTTTGCTTCACCAATCAATTTTAGGGGGTGAGTCTGGAGACTCATAACCTGTCAATTGACTTGCCTGGCAAGTTGGCAGAGCAGGATACTGACAGTCCATCAGTGAGAATCGGTCAAGTTGTTGAGTGCCCCCTTAAAACCCGAGGCTGGGCGAAGCCAGATGACGAATACTGGAGATGGGGCTAAGGGTCGCCTGCCCACAGAGGGGGAAGGACGGAGCAAAGTCTTTGAACCCTAGCAGAGGTCAAATCTGAGAGACAGCCCTCGGTCAGTGGAAGGGGCAAAGGCTGGCTGGCTTAGAGCTGAGGTTCCAAGTTGTCTGCCGAGGATGGGAGAGCAGAATTGGGCTTCCGTTGCAGGGGAGAGTTTCAGAAAGAAGGGTTGGATCTTGTAAAAACTATTCAACACTGATCGCTCAACCTCCTTGGGAGCAGAATTGAAAACTGCAGGCAAAGCTTGAGGCAGGACATGGATGAGTTCTCTCTTTTTATTTCAAATTCTATAAATGCTTTAGGATGCCTTAACAAATGGGATAACCATTCATGTAACTGAAACAGCTTAGCTGCCAAGGCAGGGAGTTGTACTAAGTGACTTGAAGTTTCTTCCAGCTCAGTACACAGTAAGCGCTAAATAAATACCATTGAATGAATGGGCCGTTAGGACACTGTGCATCATGGGGAGTAGGGGAGGGGGCTCATAAAATTGATTAGCTACCAGCATCAGGGAGTAGTGATGTGGCCGTTATGCTCTTTAAAGTTCATTCATTTAAATCCTTAAGCTGTTCTTCAACACCTGGAACATGAGGGGATGTTGTGGGATTTCAAAAATCCCACCATCACCCCTATCGTCAAGAAGGAAGACGAAAGATGGGATAGCCACTGTTATTGTGCCATCTCATTACTCTCCATTTGCTGGAAGATTATTATTATTAATAATCATATTTACTGAGCTTTTACTGTATGCAAGACACTGTACTAAGCACTTGGGAGAGTACTTGGACTGCCTGCTGAGGAATTTTGCCAACCACATACTTCCAGAATATTACTAGAGCTCCAGACCATAATGTGGCCCAGAAGACATGGTCTTTGAAGTACGGTGGTGGAATTTCTTCTGCACTATCTGCCAAGCTCTGTGCTGCCACCTGGGATTGAGACAGTTCAATCAGATCAGTCACAGTCCCTGACCCACCGGGGGCTCGTAGGCTAAGTAGTAAGTAGAACAGATATTTAATCCCCATTTACCAGGGAGTAAACTGAGGCTCAGAGAAGTTAGGTGATTTGTCCGAGGTCCCACAGCAGGCAAATGGCAGCACCGGGATTAGAACCTACTGCTTAGAAGAGTGTTTCACTCATAGTAAGCACTAGACAAATACCATAAAAACCTCCCAAAATTCAACGTGAACATTATTTAAAGTCCTAGAGGCAATATCCAAGAGTGACTGCTTGTTGCCATAGAAGCACATTTCCAAGAAGACATGAAAATGATTGTAAACTGCCTTACTGAATCAGTCAGGAACAGTGAACTGATGATATCAGAAGAAAACTGAAACAATATATCAGCCAGCATCAAGAAACCTTACATACCGAAAAAAAGATCTATTTGGTAATACAGAGTGAAACCCTGTCACAGAATTCTGCTACCAAGGCAGCACACTGATTAATGATGCAAGGATAAACAACGAAGATGAAAACAGAATAACAAAGGCTGTGTGGGCCATCTTCAGCATCAAGTGGCAAGACAGGATCATTAAGCAACAAATTTCTGGAACCAAGTCAGTCTCTTCACACTGAAACTATGCTCTTCAACATAGTTTTGAGGTATGGACCATTTGAGGAGAACGGATGATTGTTGGAAAACCCAAACGGCTGCTGTAATATGAGCTGAATCCGGGGTGCTGAAAATAGGAATTGTTTCAAGGATGCAAAAACCTGAGACAATATCATTTCTCAGCTGAAAACTGAGAGACAATGGGAAACAGATTAGCACGGTGAGCAGAAATCAAGCCAGAAATTGACCTTTTGAACCAAAGCTTTGAGAGGAGTCAAATGCAAAATTCCTGCTAGGCACCGAAAATGAAAGTACAACAGCATCCAAAGACCCTTCTGCGTCTTCCCTGTGTTGATAGGACAGTGGGCCTCATATTGGCTTTCTCAACCACACATATCCTAAGAAAACTTCACTGCTGGTGCCATCTTCTTGAGTGTGAGGGACACACCCATGTGCAACCATACAGTTTGTGTCCATGTTTTATACAGTTCACAACAAACTGCCGTGCAATAAATACTAAAGACAGCAACATAATGAAAATGGAAATCCTACAAAATATGAAAAAGCAGTTCTCTTCCAGTAGAGATCAAATACACTTGATAACCAAATAACATCTTGCCCCTTCTCCAAAGACCATCTAACGAGTCACCTCCTCCAAGAAGCATTTCTGTGTTCTTCCCTACTGTCATGAATAATCATAAAGGAAGGTCAATCCTCAAACCAATAACAAGGAATTTAGGGCTGGGAATCTGTCTGAAGAAATAGTTTAGATTCCTGCAGGTAAGTTCAGCACCCCTTTAGTACTCTTGTCCTTCTGCAAGTAGTGTTTACATATCATCCCATCAGGCATCTCAACATGTCTTTATATTATCTGTTGATTTATTTGTCACTTATGAATTTATGTGTGTATATGTATGTAAGCATATACACATGTATGAATTTACTCATCTTTCACATTTAAATCTGTTCCTTTACTCTTAACCGTACAATGTTCACCATATATGTCTATTTCTTCCCCACTAGCTTGAGATTTCTGAGGGCTGGTAATGTGCTTTTTATTTTAGTATGTTCCTCAGCGCAGGTACGACGTTCTGCACTTAGTAGATTTTTGACAAAATCAACCGATGCTAAAACTGGTAATTCTCCAGCATCCACAAAGGTTTAGGAATAATATTAGAGAAGCAGTGCGGCTTAATGAAAAGATCACAGGCCTGGGAGTCAGAGGACCTGCATTCTAATCCTGGCTCCGCCACTTGCCTGCTGTATGACCTTGAGCAAGTCATTTAACTTCTCTGTGCCTCAGTTACCTCATCTGTAAAATGAGGATTAAGACTGTGAAGCCCTGTTTGGTACAGGAACTGTGTCCAATCTGATTAACCTGTATCTACCCCAGCACTTAGAAAGTATCTGGCACATAGTAAGCACTTAACAAGTGCCATAAAAAAAAAAACCCACCAAAAAACCCAACATTTTTACTGATGGAAACTGAATCATAGTGAGAGAAAAAAGGTGTCAAAGGGCATAGCAGGGACTGAAAGCCTTGCTCAGCATATTGCCTACAATTCCAGGGCCCTGACCTCAGGACCCTTAGTTCAGGGAGCAGAGTACACTCGTTTATTTATCCCCAGCTTTCCCCCTCATGGCGAGCTGCATATCCACCTGAATGTCTTGAAGCAGGGTGGCTTAGTGGAAAAAGCATGGGCCCAGGAGTCAGAAGGACTTGGATTCAAATCCCAGCTCTGCCACTTTGATTCATTCATTCATTTGTATTTATTGAGCTCTTACTCTGTGCAGAGCACTGTACTACATGCTTGGAAAGTACAACACAGCAAATAAAGAGAGACAATCCCTGCCCACAGTGGGCTCACAGACTGGGGGCAGGCTGGGTGACCTTGGGCAATTCACTTCTCTGTGCCTCAGTTACCTCTGGAAAAGAATAATAGTGATGGTATTTGTTAAGCACTTACTATGTGCCAAGCACTGTACTAAGTGCTGAGGTGAATACCCCACCCAAATCGAGTTAAACACAGTCCCTGTCCCTTGTGGGGCTCATAGTCTCAATGAGGTAACTGGGGATTAAGAATGTGAGCCCCATCTGGGACAGGGACTGTGTCCAATCTGATTTGCTTGTATCCATCCCAGTGCTTAGTACAGTGCATGGCACATAGTAAGTGCTTAACAGATGCCGCAATTATTAATTATTATTATTATCATTATTGTGAAGCATGGGTTGGTGGGAAATGCCCAGAACGGACCTTCTCGCACCCTGCCCTACCTCTGCCAGTATATTAGCCAGCTCTGCACTATCCAGACTCCTCTGGGACGTACTCTGATATCGTTCCAGTTAAATTTCCGACTGCAGGAGTTCAGACCTATCAGAGTGTTTGTTCAGCTCCGTTGTCCTTGGCATATAGGAATGTGCTAGATAAATTCTTGTTTGGACACAAAGGAAAACGGGTCATCCTCTGCCTCTGCCTTCCTCCCTTCTGGCGGGTGTTTTCCCATGCAGCTAGTCCTCCGGGAGAATAGCCCAACAGCAGCAGCCTGTAGCCTGCCTGCAAAGCTGCCAGGATAAGGAAAAAAAGCTAAGCTGACCTCAGTGTCATTTTAGCTCTTTTCAGTGGGAACAGTCTGACTGATTGCCCAACTGCTATGTCGTCAGTGACTCCACCTTGACATTCCCCTGCTTATGCCCCGGGTCAGGCTCCCCTGATATCGGCCCCACTCACCCTGTGTCTGACACATTTATTAGACCAAATATACTCATCTCACAGACCTAGAGATCTCTCGTTTGAATGAACGTTTATAAAGTTGCTTATAGACAGGGCATGTCCTCATCCAAACACATCAGTGCGGAGGATGTCAGTGTGCAGGTGTCTGTGCCAAAATGGCCTGCTGACCCTGCTGAGTCAGGGTTTCCGTAGCTTGTTATTGGTCATTAGTTTCGATGATTTCCAAATTCCTCTGTCCCTTCTCACCCAGCCTCTCCTGTTGGCACTAAAGTCATCTCTGAAATAGTCCTGTGGGTGGGGAGGAGCAGGAGGAGGGGGCCTAGAGACCACCTGCCTACTTCCCTCCTTGCTCAACAGTTTTCGAGAACTGGGAGAGGGAAGGGGAAGGGGGAAACTGGGGGTCCGTGCTGGGTAGGAGAGGGAGGAGGGACAGGGACGAGCGAGGGTTGAAAAGCTGTCGAGTCCGTAGGAGCATCCAGGGTGGAGAGATAGGGGGCTTCCCTCCCTCCCGCTGACAAATGGGTAAGAAATTTCCTCCCCTGAGTGGATCTGAATGAAGATTCTCTCATCAGAGGGCCTCGAGTCCAGGTCCCCTGGTCCCCCAGAGCCTCTCCGGCCCAGAGGCAGTGCTTGGGTCTTTTGCTTTCTGAGAGTCGGGTCCCACCCTCCCTTCCCTGCAGAGTTCCCCCGACGTAGGACTTTGGCTGACAGGCGCTCCGCTGGGCCTACCTGGTGTTGGGCACCCTCCCATCCCCTTCGTTCTTCCCACAACCTCCCTGCTACCTTCTTTTTTTAATGGTATCAGTTAAGCACTTACTATGTGCCAGGCACTATACGAAAGCCCCAGCGTAGAGAATAGCTAATCAGGTTGGACACCGTCATGTCCCGCTTGGGGCTCACGGTCTTAATCCCCATTTTACAGATGAGGTAATTGAGGCATAGAGAAGTGAAGTGCCTTGCCTGGGGTCACACAGCAGACAGATGGCAGGGCTGGGATTAGAACCAGCGTCCTTCTGACTCCCAGGCCTGTTCTCTAGCCACTAGGCCATGCCGCTTCCCCCTCTCTTCTTCTCTCCCCTCTCTCTCATGACGTCAAATGCCATGTGGGTGGAGCCGTGAACTATATGGTTCTTTGCACAAGTACCACTCTGTTTCATCTTCAAGCAGAGGTTACCTACCCTGGCTCCGGAGGACAAGGAAGAGCAGTTGCCTAGCTCTCAGGAGGCTGCTACTCTGTCGTGAAAGCGATCCCGGGCAGGGGGGAAGAATTCTAACTTCTGCTAATTGAAATAGGCTGAAAAGCTAAAGCGTTACATATAACGTGAGCTATATCCCCTGAAGTGTGTTTCCAAACTACTGAATGTGCAGAATGTGGCATTTTCGAGGGTGGCTGCTTACCTACCTTGAACATTTAGAAAAACCCTCACTGGGTTAGTTTGATTATCATTTCAATTCTTGTTATGGAGAGTAGGTAACTGTTTTATGAAGCAGACTGTAATGCTTAACTGATAACTACTGTGTTAGGTAATATATTTAGGAAACATTTCCTTTATATTTAAACTTTAACTTGATTTATCTCCCTTTAAAAATCATTTATAAATTTGAAAAACCAAACCGTTTTAGCCATCCCTGGTTATTTTTTAGAAGCAAGAAATAGCGGGGTCATGGAAATTCTTGACGTTAGGAAAAGTAATTTCCCAGTCATGGTGGAAAGGTCAGTAGCTATAGAAAAATATTTTATAAAATCGTATCTACAGTAGGATAAATATAGGTTGTTGCCCCAAATCTTGTATTATTTTCCATTTTTAAAATAGAATGTCCCACTGAATGTTTCAGAACAAACCCTTTGGGCTAAAGAGATTGTCACACTATATTTTTTGAACAAATCCCAGTCCGTCAAAGGCATAGTTTTAGACGTTGTTGGTTTGTGAATCCGACATGTGCGGATGTGAATGTATTTAGCGGGAAATGTTGGAACTGTTAGTTTGAAGTTAGTTCAAGAAGGGTCAAAAAGATTAATGGGTGGAGAGACCTACAGTGAATTATAGAGGAAAAATTAGGGAAGGTACATTAGTACATCCACACATTGAGGATGGATGTCAAGGAGGGCAAACATCACATTTCCTCTGAAAGCGTCCTTTGTTGCTGTCAGAAACTTGACTGGATGGACCACTGAACTGATCCACTATAGCACTGTTAGGTTCCTAAAGAGGTTTATGTGTGAAAGAGAGAGTAGTGTAGGAGACAAATTTCTCAGTCATATTTCAGTTGGGTTGACATAGAGTCAGAAGAATAATCCAGTCTGCCTTGAAAGGCCTGGATGTCTAATACAAGGCAGGGTGAGGTTAAGCCTCTGGTGTATTTTCCCAACCCTCTTGTATGGATATTCTCCCAAGAGCTTAGTACAGGGCTCTCTGCATGCAGTGAATGCTCAGTAAATACCACTGATTGATTTATTGGTGCCCTGGGGCAGAGGAAGACCACTGGACCTCTAGGCCAAAGTTAGCACACCTCCCCCTCCTTCTTGGAGCACATATATGCACATATTCTTCCGCTCTAGACTTTAAGCTCACCATGGGCAGGGAACGCAAATACCAGTTCCGTCCTACTGTACTCTCCCAAATGCTTAGTATTATGCTCTGTAAACATTCATTCGTTCATTCAATCATATTTACTGAGCACTTAACTGTGTGCTGAGCACTGTAATAAGCACTTGGAAAGTACAATTCAGCAACAAATAGAGACAATCCCTGCCCACAATGGGCTCAGAGTCTAGAAGACGGGCTCACGGAAGCACTCGATAATTACCATAGATTGACTGATGTATGTAAGGCCCATTTCCCCACCTAGCAATGCCAGTGGCAATTGTAAAGGGAAAGGAAGAAGGAGGGGAGGGTGGCCATAGTGAGAAGTCTCACCATATGTGCCTATCAGACTCCTTCAGCATTGACAACTCCTAATATTTAGAGCTTGACTTTTTCCAGTTTGGGTGAAGAAGAATATGGAAACTAATGACTAAAATGAGGTTTGAGGATTATACAGGCCTTTGGGTTATCTACTATTCTTGTCACTAACTTCTGTGGGTAGTTATTTTTTGGGCCGTATTTGAAGGTGTAGTCACTTTAGTCAAAGACTTCCTCATTTCCAAAGAAAAGAGCATCGGCTTTCTTAGTTAGATTATGAGGAGTCCTGAAAAAAAGCCAGCTAGTGAGAGCAATGAGAACTGCAGAGGATACCAAGGCAACCAGCTGCAGGGTCATGGCTCTACTCTGCAACGGTCATAATGGGTCCTGGAAGTAAAAAATAAAACCTTTGTGGGGAAAAGTGGCTCTTCCCCTTTCAGCCTGCTGCTCATCCAACCCTGCTCCTAAGCAGTAAAGTGACTGGAAGCAAGACTTCCTTGAGAAACTATTTGCAGGTTTCTCAGGCCTTTGCTCTTTGATGCCCCTGGGAGTACTGGCCAATCAATCAATCAATCAATCAATCGTATTCACCGAGTGCCGACCATGTGCCGAGCACTGTACTAAGTGTTTAGGACAGTACTAGAACTTGAAGAGCTGATTTATTGTTTGATTGGATCCATCCAATTGTCAGAGACCATTTCATCATGTGGCTAAAGTCAGTGGAGACGTTCGGACTGGCAAGCTCTTTTTTTAATGGTATTTGTTAAGCGCTTACTATGTTCCAGACACTGTACTAAGCGCTGGGGTAGATACAAGCTAATCAGGTTGGACACAGCCCATGTCCCACATGGGGTTCACAGTCTTAATCCCTATTTTACAGAAGAGGGAACTGAATCACAGAGAAGTGAGGTGGCTTGTCCAAGGTCACACAGCAAGCACGTTGCAGATCTGGGATTGGAACCTGGATCCTTCTTACTCCTGGGCCCATACTCTTTCCACTAGGGTGCTCTTGGGTTAGTAGGGTGTGTTACATGATCATAGAATCACAGGGGTGGTTCAGAATCTTGAGATGCACAAGAGGCCATCCTCTTGCTTTGGGGCCTTGTACCTCGTCAGCCCAGTCTTTGAGGGATGGTGGAAAACCCATCCTGTTTACTAAATTCTTTTAAGGCTTAGCCAGCTGTCACTAATAGGGGATGGATTGTCTGTTAATGGTTAATGATTGTGAGCAATGGGGCGTGTCTAAATTTTGGACTGTGCAGGGGTGGAAATGACGGGTATTTGTCTCCATTAAAATATAACTGGATATGCTGAATAACTGAATGCGCACAACATGCCAGGGGCTTTGGACATGGTGGTTTGCTTGGTAAGGGATATTTCTGGAGGCCAGGAAATGCCCCTTTTCCCATTAGGGGATGGAAGCAGTACAATGATCAACTAACTACGGGATTTCTTTCCAGGGAATCCTGGGACCACATTTTCCCCAGACCTATTCAATGTGGCAGCAGAGATGAGGCCACATCAAAACAAGAATAACTTCAGACAAATCATAAAAAGGTCCAACCAAATATAATGTTTACGAGGGAGTAACAACTCCCTTCCTAGCCCTGTCTACCGATTCCCTTCTTACCTACAGTTCTGCTTTCCAAGAGCTTATTTCCCATAGTGCACCTGGCAGTGGGTAGTTGGGGGAAAAAGGAGAATGGGAGCCAAAGTAGGTGGAAAATTCAACCCAGAGAAGAATTACTCCTTATGAATGTTCGGATCCTTGGGAATCTCATCTCTCCCAGTGTTCCAGAGAGCATCTATTCTGGAGGGGAACTGGGAGGCCTGGCCAAGCTGAGGATCATCCATCACCCAGAGGAAAGTTGGGCAGTTCTCAGGTTGCATGGATTTGCTTTTCCTTAGTTAGTCCTGGACTGGTCTGAAGATGCTAGCCCAAACTAAATCTCAGGCCAGGACTAGAGTGAATCTGAACCTCGACCTATAAGCTCATCCTATCTCCCCATCTGAACATCACCAAATCATCATCAACAGGATTTGGGGAGCACCTAGTTCTGCAGAGAGCAGATCTTCTGAGACCTACACCTTTGGAAGAGGATTGGAACCAGCCCAGTTTCAGGGCGAAAGAGAAAGAGATGCCATTCTGTGTATTTGTTAAGCACTTACTGTGTGCCAGGCACTGTTCTAAGCAGTGGGGTAGACACAAGATAATTGGGTTGGACACAGTCCCTGTCCCACATGGGGCTCACAATCTTAAATCCCCATTTTACAGATGAAGTTACTGAGGCCCAGAGAAGTGAAGTGATTTGCCCAAGGTCTCACAGCAGATAAGTGCCAGAGCCGGGATTGGAATCCATGGCCTTCTGACTCCCAGGCCAGTGGTCTATCCACTAGGCCATGCTGACTCTCCATGTTTTAGAGGAATTCTGCTTGCTGTCGGTCTGCAGAAGCAGACATAAAGGCCGTCTTCTATTTCAACTTCAGGCAGCCAAGGAGCACCTCCCTTCAGTCACCTTTGGCCTCCTCTCTGTCACCCCTCAAAAAAGGAGATTCTCCATGATTTAAAGCCTGGTATTGATTCAAATAGAAGCAATCACACTTTTATTCTGTGGCCCTAGAATGCACAACCTGCACAGAAAGTTTCTCTCTTTGGAATAGAACTGTGGTTTCAAGGATAGAAATTTGAGTCACCCACGGGTTCTGCTTCCAAGACTTTTTCTTGCAACGTCTTGATCGGAGTTTGATGTTTTGCAGCTCCAGTCACATCAAATCCCGAGCCTGCTTCTCCTGTCTGATTCTCTTTGAGGAACCTTTGCTCTAAAAACCGCTTCCTCTTTCAGCAGATTTCCTATTTCTGGGCTGCAGCGATGGGGTCGGTGACCTTAGGAAGACAAAAATACTCTCACTTTTCTGCCACTTGATTGGATGAAGAACAACACCCTCTGCAGCCAGTTGATAGAAAGGATCGACTGAGCCCTCTTGCCTAAAGGCCCTATAATGGAGATCACTTAACTCTGGGGCAAGCAGAGATGACTCTAGTCTGATTCTTCCCAGTTTCCTGAGAACCTCTATCATACCAGCTCCTCATGGGAACTCCAGCACTCAAATCCTGTCATGGAAGCTACTGTGCCATTCAGTAGCAATGAAAAAGATTAAAAATCCACACATGGTTCACAATGAATCTAAACTCCAAGTCTAACATTTCAAAACCCGACGGCATTGCCAATTCGTATTTTTCATGGGAACGCATTTAGAGTTTGTTAATACAGATGTTGTTCTCATTAACTGAAAGCCTTAATCATGTAGCATGACAGAGGAAAGGCAAGGAAACAGAAGGGCTCCTGGGGCTCTGGACTGGCCGAGATCCCTCAAGCTCTCACCAACTTTACCGTCTTGCTCAGCGTCCTCTGAACTGGGCTGGCCCAGATTTCTGGTAGGCCAGATCATTCCCTGCTCCACCTCACTCTTCCCTCTCTGGCTTCATGTACATCTCTGAATTAGGGAATTTGAGCCAAGACTAGTAGGTGGATTAAGAGGAATGAAGAGCAAAAGCAAGAAATGACAGCCCTAAGGCTTGCAATAATATAATTAGAAATGGAAAATTGTCTGAGAGTGGGCAGGAGTCACTTGGAAATATACTCCCTATCATGTCATGGGCAAACACGCTAGTTGACCTCTTTCTATTTCAAATACTGCCTTCAGAACATCTCAGAACAGACCACTGCTCTAGTGGCTGTAAAGCTACTAGGATTTAATTTTCTTCTATGCCATTTTTAATACACTTATTATGTGCCAGACACTGTACTAAGCCCTAGGGTAGATATAGCTAATTAGGTTAGACACAGTCCATGTCCACATGGGGGCTCATAAGTCTTATCCCCATTTTACAGATGAGGGAACTGAGGCACAGAGAAGTGAAGTGAGTTGCCAAAGATCACACAGCAGACAAGTGGTGGAGCCAGAATTAGAATCCGGGTCCTTTGACTCAGGGACTATGCTCTATCCACTAGGTCGCTCTACTTCATTGCAATTTGCTACCAGAATAGAGTTCCCATTGCAAGATTTCACAGGATTAAAAGAAGATGAACCAATATTTAGCTCTGTCATTGTATTTTCTTTTTTCCTTCCTACATATTTATATTACTTTGCCCTTTTTGCTTCCTATTTCACTGAGCTGTTCCAGGTGAAAAAGACTGTCAATGAAGACAGTTAGTTTTAACCTATTGCTTTCCAAAAGCTTGAAGAACCATGTTTTGAATGGTTTCACTAAATCTGAACTTTCCAGTCACCAATCAAAACTACAGAAAGAATCCATTCTAGAAACAAAACCATGTTCTTCGCTACTTGCTACTGTTTCTAGTGTGAGAATCCAGTCTGGATTTGGGCAATTTTGTGGCAGCTGAATGGGCGTGAGGTGCTATTATTTCCTTTTCACCCCATTGTAATTTGGCTGATGAGTAGGGTTCAATAAAATGAGCAAATAACTGGGAACTCAGAGTCCTGGGTTAATGCCTTTGCTTTGATTTCAAGTTTCTCACTGATGCTAGAATATGTTATTTGATCTTTCTGGATTTAGTTTCTTTCTCCCTTAATTATCTATGTAACTGAGTTATTTGGAGTAAACAAAGTCATCACAACCAAGCAAGGAAAAACCCATTCTGAAGAATCCATGATGGGTGGGGTGGAGACAGGGTGGGGAGGAGATATACCTGTCTCCAACCTCTTCCCTGATCTAAATTGTCATCCTGCTCACATATCTCCCCTCCTCAAAACTCCAAAAGCTAACTACTCCTCTTTCCACCAAGCAAAACCTCCTGACCATTGGCTTCAAGGGAACCTCTTGCCTTCACCTCTTCCACCTCTGGCCTCTTGCTCATGCCCTTTCCTCATCTGGAATCCCTCCCCTTTCTTTTTGGTCAGACCATCACTCTCCCCATCTTCAAAGCCCTCTTGAAATCCCATCCTCCCCAGAATTTTCCTTGGGGAAATTTTTCTCCCAGTATCATATCCTCCCAAACACCACCTCAGCATTTTTGTCCACAGCCAAATGCAGCACTTACATTATGCACTGCTTTCCATAAACTATTATTTAATCTCTCATTCACTTGTAAATCCATTCTCTTTTACCTCCTAACTGTGAATAATCTGGTCCGCCTCCTTTAGCTCGATCCTTGAGGGCAGGGATTGTGTTTTTTACTGCTGTTGTTCTCTCCCAGGCACTAAATACAATATTCTGCACCCAGCAGGTACTCAATAAGTTCTCTTGATTGATTGATTGATATTTGATAACCACGGATCTAGAACTAGTTTCAATTCATGATCTCTGAGACCTGTGGAAGTGCAATCTGTAAAAGGGAAAGCCAGTAGTATAGCCCAGACAAGCACCCAGCTCTTTGAGGTGTGATTGGTAGAACAATAACAGCAAAGGTAGCTTTTCCTCCATTTTGTGTTTTCAGAGCTACAAGAAGTTGGCATGGAGAAACATTCTTATCTTAAGTGTAATATTCAAACACCCTGTAAGAATTATTAGAGACAGCAATCTGGACAAAAATTATTTGGGCATGAAACACACACATCAGAACAACAGAAACCCTAAGTATTGTACTGAAAGGGCAAATTTTCTCTTAAATTGTAACACTGCTGAGTTTCCTGATGGATAATTTTTCATCAGTTTTCATAGGAAAAGGAGACAGAGCCTTTTCCACCCAGTGAGATGCTTACTGACTCTCTTCTTCATTCTAAATCCGGGCTGCCTTACTTCTTTGGTGTGTGAGTTCATGCTCTGCTTGTGGGCTGGACCCTCCTCTCAAAGGTGATTTCTTTAAATTCACATAGAAACAAGATCTTTTCTAGAATAAATTAAAGGATCAACCACAAGGGATAAGCATAAATTAATGAATAGGTTGAACTTTTGTCTTCTAATGAGAACCCCGAGGAAGGCATGACATAGTTTTAAAGTCCCTAAGATGACAAGCTGCCCATTAGATTGTAATCTCCTTGTGGGCAGGTTTCCATATACGAGGATTTTTTTCTTCAGTGGTAAAGAGGCCACTGATGAACCTTCTGTCACCTGCGCACCTGGCTATCAATTTGGAATCTACACTCTATCTACTTTGGTCTTGGAGCTTGCTGGTAAAAGAAAGCAATATGTGTTCCACCATTTTGAGAAATTCCAAGGTGTGCATATTCTTACTCCAATGTCTCATTTCTGGGGTCATGAGAAAAGGCACGAGCGAAGCCTATTCCTTTTAGCCCGTGATGGCGGGGCCCGCCAGTTTGGGGGTTGAGGGGCGACCGAGTGTCACGTGGTCTCATTCAGTTATCCTGCGAATAGTCTTTATCCCGGAAAAAGCCCCTGGGTCTGTGCAGTCGCGGTTGGATCTCTCTCAGTTGCTGTGTTAACTCACATCGGTGGGGAGGGTGGATTGCCAGGCCAAATGGACTGTGAAATGTCAGCGTGATAGGAGTCGGGAAGAGACTCCCAGGGCTGCCTAAAAAAAGCAGCCTCTGCCCAGGAAAATGATAACCTTTTGAACTGTTTTAACTGGGGGCGCAAAGAAAGGGTTAAGCTTCTGCGATTCATCTGATCGGTTACTGTTCCATAGTTAAAGTTTATGAAATGGAGAAGAGCGAGGCGGGGAGTGCGTGCAACCTCATTGCCTTTGCTTATGTTTCTGGTTTGAAGCAACTTTGGAAAACAAGCTCCTCTTTGACTTGCTATGGAGATGGTAGGGCTGAGAGTGTGTGCATGTGGGCATAAGCTTGGGAGAGATTTCTATCTATCAGCTGGGCTCTTGAGCCAACTTCATCATTTGGTTCAGGCGGCCTCCCGCTTGCCAAGAGTCTAACCAGGCTCTCTGCAAAGGGCAGAGCCAAGAGGCGGCTCTTTTTTCCTGGGCACCCCGAGGGAGGCGTGTTTCCCCGGTCAGAGGAGAGAGGAGTCTCCTGTGCGTCCCTTTCTGCATTCTCTCCTTTGCTCAGGCTTGTGTCCAGGGAAAGAGAAGAATGTGCTGACCTCCCCTGGAAACTACACTCTGGGCTGCTCCGTGGGGGCCCCGAGTGGGGCTTTGCCTATGTACATATTGGGCTCTGTTAAGTCTCCCTTGGCAGCTACACACTCTTGCCAGAGTTTCCACACAGCAGCTCTGTGAAGGAGCCAGACAGGCCTGCAAGGTCCCTTTGGGGAGTGTGGTCAGGGGCGCAGCCAGCAAGCTCAAGGCCCCAGGATTTCAGGTAATCGTATCTTCCACAGAACAAGATGAGATGGGGGATGGGGCGCCATCCCAGGGGCAAGGTTCCTGATCCAAGACTGGAAAGGTGGTGTGGCCTGGAGGCAAGAAGGGTGGTGGGGCAGAGAAGTGAGACTGAGAGGAGAACAGAAAAACTGAGAAAGCGAGAGAGAGGAGAGAAAGAGACACAGAGAAAGAGAGGGAGGGAGGAAGAGAGAGAGAAGGACAAAGGAAAAAGGGAGGGGAGAGAATATCAGAGAGAAAGAGAAAACCAAGAGACAGCAGTCATAGCGTACAGACACGCAGCCCTCAAAAATTCCCCCTTCCCCTCCAACCACACACACACAACACACACCTCCTCTTCTAGGAAACAGAAACCTCAACCTACTCACCAGGAAAGTTTTCCTTCAGGGCATCTGAAGGAAGGGAGTCAGCCCCCATTCCCTCGGGCTTCGCCGTAATGGTGGCGGCCCTGCCTTCAGGGATGTCTGCTGCTGGGGGGGTCTGGAGGTTTACCCTCAGCTGGGCCCCCCAGAAAGAAGACCCCAGCAGCAGGAAGAGCAGGGCTTGGGGCAGGGTGGTTGAGGTGGGAGGAAGCATTATGGGGGGAAGGCTCAATCTCTTTTCTCCGCTACCTGCTGCTACTGCCGTTTGGGTGTGTGTTGAGGGGGTGACTGCTGCATCAACAGGATGGACATGAGGGACGAGGTCAGCCCCTGGGAACGCGGCAGAGGTCGTGGAATGGAATTGGAGAGGCCTGGGCTCTGACTGAAGTGTTCCCTACTCTGGTAGAAACTCCCAGTTTCTACCACCCAAGTCAAAGTGAGGCTGTAACTGACACGTCAGGGTGACACTCCACTTGTTCCAGTGAATGGGCACTACCAAAATCTCCCCGTCTCCTGAGGGACCAAAGGGCATTTGTTCTGCTCTCAACTTTGAAGTTTGCATCTCTTGAGCTGTTTTGCCCTTTCTATTCTTCCTTCACAATCCTTACCAATCATCTTCTCTAGGTGGATCCATTCTGTTCCTGATGGCAGTGCATCCTGACAGCTAACTTCAGCCCCTGAGGCCTAGCTTTCCTCTCTGAGGCTTTGTATCCTTAAATTGTTTCCCTTGACCTCTTTGCTTTTGGTTTCCCAGTTTCAATTTAACACCCAGTAAGAATAATCAATCAATCGATGGTATGAGCTGAACACAGAGCACTGTAATAAGCACTGAGTACAATACAGAATAATAGTAATTGTTAAATGCTGTGCCAAGGACTGGGTAGATACAATACAGTCAAATCAGACATAGCCCCTGTCTGACATAGGGCTCGCAGTCTTCTGGGAGGAAAGATAGGAATGTAATCTCCATTTTACCGATGAAGAAAATGAGGCACAGAGAAGTTAAGCAACTTTCTAAGGATCACACTGCAAGCAAGGATTGGAGCTGGAATTAGAACACAGGTCACTCTCTGAACTCTCAGGCCTTGAGCTTTCCTCTAGACCACACTGCTTCTCCAAACTCATCGCATATCTGCCAGAAAATTATTTTGGCTGCCTTCAAAGCCTTATTGAAAGCACATCTCCTCCAAGAGGACTTCCCTGACCAAGCCCTCTTTTCTTTTTCTTCAACTCCCTTCTGCATCGCTCAGAATTGCTCCCTTTATTAATTCCCCTCTCCCAGCCCCACAACACTGAAATACATATGAATATGTACATATATATGTATATGCATATATACACACACACAAACACACATATATATGTATTTATTTATGTCACACATTTATATATGAGAAGCAGCCTTGCTTAGTGAATAAAGCGCAGGCCTGGCAGTCAGACGGACTTGGGTTCTAACCCCAGCTCCACCAGTTGTCTGCTGTGTGACCTTGGGCAAGTCACTTAACTTCTTTACAGTTACCTCAACTGTAAAATGAGAATGAAGACTGTGAGCCCCATTTGGGAAAGGGACTGTGTCCAACCTGATTAACTTGCATCTACTCCAGTGCTTAGAACAGTGCTTGGCACATAGAAAGAGTTTAACAAGTACCATAATCATTATTATTGTATCTGTAATTTATTTATATTAATATCTATCTTCCCCTCTAGATTGTGATCCCATTGTGGGCAAGGAATGTGACTGTTATATTGTACTCTCCCAAGTGCTTAGTACAATACTATGCACACAGTAAGGGCTCAATAAATACGATTGACTGGCTGACTGATATGTCCTAGCCAGGGTGTCTGGGTTTCCTGGAGAATAACTCCAGTGCTAGGAGACTTTGTTATTTGTGATCCTGACCTGCCACTCGATGTTAAGTAGAGCCCCCTAAATGAAATGAAATGGCTCAAGAAGTCAGATGGGGCATTTGGGGGGAATCCCAGTCTCACAGTCATAGAGAAGGTGGACAGCCCCATGGCTCTGGAGACGTTTAGTTTTGTTCTGGATTCTCTGACACCAGGCTGCTTCTTCACCCTACTTGACAGCCTCCCAAAGGATGCACTAGTCCTCTTGGTTCTGTTTTCTTCTTCTGCGTCTGTTGTTAAATTGTCGGTGAGTGTGATGCCTACGTACTAGAATTCTGAGACAGTGTTCAGCTCTGGGTTGCCAATAAAGATTTTTGATTAAGTGTTTGGCTCCCCTGTTGCGAACTGGTACATCACCCCTGTCTCTTCAGGCCTATTGTCAACCTGCATTGCTTGGATGTCAGTAAATTAGATTGTAATTATATTGTAAATTAGACCGTGGATTGCCCCTCGAGGACCAAGACTATATATTTTACATTTGTATGTAGAAATTAGCGCAGAATGCTGAATGGTGCTATGCACACAATTAACATTCAAGAAATTCAAATGATCATCATCAGAATTTATCACCATAATAAATACCTTGAATTTGTTAAGCAAACAGATTTTTCCACTGCAACTTTCTATCAATTATCTTGTTTTTATTTTTTTTTAACCTCACAATATTACTGTCATGTGGAGGGAGGTAGGCTATATTTCACAGATGTGGAAATGGAGGCCCAAAGAGGATAATTGACTTGCCTGGGTTACACAGTAGTCAGTGACCAAATTGGGACTAAAACTTGGATCTTCTGATTTCCAGATCCATGTTCTTTCCACTAGACCATCCCATCCCTCAACATTCTGCCTAATGCTTCAGGCCGGAACCCCCCAATTCTCTGGCGGAATGTGAGCGGAAGCTCAGGTCCAGATGAAGAATTTTGAAGGTGTATGAGGAGTACAGTGAGGCAGGGAGGTCAGCAAGGAGGCTGGTACAATAATTAAGACGGGATAGGATAAGTGCTTGCATTAATGCGGTACCAGTTTGGACAGAGAAGAAGGGGTGGATTTTGGTGATGGGCAAAGGAACTTTGCCTTGTAGGCTACTATATTGTAAAAATACTAATAATGATGGTATTTGTTAAGCGCTCACTATGTGCCAGGCACTGAACTAAGCGCTGGGGTGGAGACAAGCAAATTGGGTTGGACACAGTCTCTTTCCCACATGGGGTTCATGGTCTCAATCTCCATTTTACAGATGAGGGAACCGAGGCCCAGACAGTGAAGTGACTTGCCCAAGGTCACACAGCAGACAAGTAGAGGTCAGAATTAGAACTCATGACCTTCGGACTCCCAGGCCTGTGCTCTATCCACTATGCCCTGCTGCTTCCTCAGCCTAAGTACTAAGGACTAAGTGGAAGTAGATTACCACTGCCTCATTCTGTGCAGTAAACTCTAGAACACTCCTGCTGCCCAGGTGAATTTTGACTTGTAGCAGATTGTCTTCCACTCTCTAGCCACTGCCCAAGCTAAGAATGGAATGGATATGCCTCTGTTCGACTCTCCTTCCCGCAATCAAGACTGGTAGATACTGGAAACTCTCCAGGTGCAACCCTGAGAGGGGAGAGATGATCTAGTTAGCTCATAGTGAGTGAATTATTTTAATTCTCTTTCAACTTTTAAGAAAAATTCCCTATTAGACGTCTACTGTTTGGCAAAGTATGCGTGGCAAGAGGAAAGGAGAAATAGCAGTCCTTCTTTAATCCCTTACTGGCAGTATTTTTATTTTTCATTGCAACGCGCTGAAGATAATTCATTCAAGCCAGTCATCCATGAACCAGATTAGAGAGAGAGAAAGGAGTTAAGTGATAAAGGCATTGACAACTGAACAATATTAACCAGGCTAACCAGGCACCAAAATAAATTATGGTCTTTGTGTGCCCACTCTGCAAAAGCCCAAACCTGCCCACGAGGGCATCTGAAATATAATGTTGTTTTACTCAACATTCTACTGAGAAATGAAATAAATTGATAGGTTTGAGATCTGGACAATTGAACTACTTTTTTCTTTTTCTTGGTTTTTTCCAAATGTGAAAGACATTTTGTGTCCCGGTGCAGTGTTCTACAAGGTGGTTGTACTGAGAACCACACTCAAATGCAGTGTCACCTCTTCTATTTATAAAGCTGAAAAAACAGATTGAATGCCAAGAGCACACCAGCACAGAACGGTCTTGTTTAAGCACTGGAGCTTGGGCCAGGGCAAATATGGATCTCTCATATAGGCCCCTGGAAAGGCAGCAATTAAATTGTGGCAGTCAGGCACCATAGCCGGGGGACTCGTAGCCCAAGTGGCCATGTTGTAGGAAGTTAGACGTTCCATTTCACCTCTTCGACTTGGTCAATCCCTTCTTGTTTCGGGTGGCTTGATGGACTATTCCTGGGGAGTGCAGTAGCCTTTCCTGCCCCACTGTTATTCCAGACTTCTTCCCCATTGCTTGGCTGTTTCAAATCCTTCAGCATGCTGGCAGGATGTCTGGAAAGACAGACGGACAGACGGACAGGACAAGGCTATGGTAGAAAGCTCTTGGCCAGGATAGATGACGTGCATTACTGGCCCCTGCTAAGGCTGGTGTGGTTTATCAGGAATTCACTGTTCAGACATCTAAGACAGAAAATGATGACCCTAGACCTTCACGGTCATACCAATCAATAGATAGAGTCAGAGTCAGATCCCAGGCCCTCAACCTTCCAGGCTCGTGCTCTTGACCAAATTTTCTTCATCCCCAACCCCATATCTGGGAATAGTTTCAAAGACATTCCAGCTAGAAGCAGAAAATAATGCTAATATCCTGCTTCTCAATTATTTCCTTGATCCCAAAGAAATTCTCCAACCTAGTTTTCTGTCATACTCAGGATTACAAAGCTGACCTTGACTAACTTGGCATACCCATTCCACTAACATGGCATCTCGAAGAACAGCCAGAGAGTCATGATTTATTGTTTTCCCACACAGGTCATGCTTGAGCCTGGGCTGATAGGGAAGAACTTCTTTAATGAGATGAATTCACCATTGCTAAGTTGCAAATTCAACTTAATGGTTATTTTAGTAAGGCATCTTGCCCAGGGTTTGACCAAGCCCAGATTGAAAAACTCCAAATTCCCGGCATGTCCTAGGAAGGACTCTTGGAAACACTACTCATTTTCTTTAGGAGGAAATTGATTTCCCTGGTTTTATTGCCTAATTTCTCAATTCAGATTCTTGTAAAGGGTAAAATCCCTGTGATGAAGTGGAGACAATGGAGGGTGGCAGGCTGCTCAAATTTTTTAGACAGAAGTGAGGCCTCCATTTGAATTGCCAGAGGGACACAAGTGACTGACAGGTTGCATCAGCCTATTCATGCAAATTTACCTAGATGATTGAGGCCTAGAAGAGACACTGGAGTATTCCACCCTGTCGGAGCCAGCTAGTTAGACAGAAGGCTACAAAAGTTCATGGTTCCCTCTGTTTTTTAATAGTGCTAACATGATGAGTTTCATTAGCAAGGTAACAAAAAAGAAGTTAGTGACTTGTTACTTTGTGAATGTTCTTTTGTGTTTGTCTCTGGAGTGGTCGTAGAGGGGCTTTGCCTTTTTAGGGGGGAAAGTTTTCCCAGAAAAAATATATTATTTGCCCCAAGCGTCTCCTTGTATGATAGGCCCATACTCAGGGTCAGCTGAATTCAGTGATCCCTGGAATACCACCTGTCCTGACTTGCAACCCTCTCAGGAATCTGGGCATTATTATGACATGACCCTCTAAACTTTAAGCTCACTGTGGGCCGGGAACTTGTTTACCAACTCTGTTGTATCATATTCTCCCAAGCCCTAGTACAGTGCTCGGCACACAGTGAGCACTCAATAAATATGATCGATTGGTCTGTGACAGAGAGCATGTCCTGTTTTTCTACTGCTGATAATCCTGTCTCTCCTGCCTTCCTGAGAGCGTAGGACTGTCAGCACCCTGGGCAGCTGCTGGCCGCTGAGTAATTCCGTGGGCCAGTGGGGATGTGGACATTATGAGTCTTACTGCTTTGTTTTCAAGAGTTCAGGCCAGCAAGTCCCAAGCAGATAATTACTTTGGAGAACTCTCATAGTGTTTATCATTCCATGATTGCTGATTTGCAAGCAGGTATGGGGCTTTCAGACTTGACCGGAGGAAAATAAAGAGGTGAAGAATTCGGGATTGTGGAAACAAAGGAGCCACGAGCCTCGGAGTAATGAGCTTTCCTGACATCCGACCCTATGATAAGCCCTTAACAAAAACCACAATAATAATGGCAATAATAAACTCCTCAATTCCATTTTGCTGATGTTTCAGAGCCACCATTTTGTATTTCAAAGAATCAGTGAGCACAGAGCACTTTGCTTCATTGTATCTCCCCATCACAATGCTTGTAATTTCCACATTACTGTTTTGGGTTGTTTTAAAATAAAATAAGTAGAAATATCTTCACAACCAGTAATTTAGTTATTTTAAGCTATCCATTATCACTTTCTAATGGACAAAGGTAACATGGATGCTTAAAACATACCTGCCCCAACTCTGGCACTCCATCAATATGACCTTTGGATCTGGCCATAAAAATCAACCATAACTTCACCACAAATGAGGATGACAAAAACAAGTTTTTTTTTTTCCTTTCTCCTGATAATTCGAATAGCCCTGCCAAACTTTCTGGCTTATCTAATTAAAATGCTTTAAGAGGATAATATTTTCCCAAGAGAAATTTGTAAAATTTGTAAAATTTGTTTCTAAGTTGATGAATGTTTTGCTTCTCCTTACTGCCATTTAAATAACCTGTTATATTTAGAGTTGTTTTTTTTCCCCAGTACTAACCTTTAGACAGTAAGGGGTTTAAAAGTATATTGCAAGGTTTAAATGAGAGCTGCAGAAATAGAATTAGATCCTTCTATGAAACATGAGGGTGCCAGTCAGAAGAATATCACAGCTTGTCTAGCTCTTTTGCAATTATTTATACAATTTTGTTTTAATTGTACTGCAGCTTAATCAGTGGCTGTAGCACAAATAATGTTACCTCACTTAAAAAATCAGTGGATTAGAGAAGCTAATGCTTTGAATTGAAATACTGCTTTACTTTCAAGGGGTTCCAACCTCTAAATATGTAGACTCACAAATAAGTGTCAGATGCATTCACTTATACCTTGGTCTAGGGGAAAAAATCCATACAAAACTGCCACATTAAGAGTAAAACAAAATGGGTGAAAAAATTATATTTATATGAATTCTGGAAGAAAACAGTCAACCCAAGGTGAGCCAATTAAAAGTTGATTCACTGTAATTACTGCTTCAAGTGGTATATGTTAAGTACTTTTGAGCTACAAGTGAGGATTTCTCGCTTTCTTGATCTATCCATAGCAAAAGTATTTAGCCCCCTTGTATGCCTATGTAGGGGCAGGAGCTTTGGAGCACTGGGGATGTATAAATGCACATAAATTCCTGTGTGTGTGTATGGGGGTGTTATTTGCTTAATCCTCTTATGTATCAGTACCTAGATTGAACATATTAGGCTGATTGGAAACAGTCCCATTAAGTTGCACTCCCAAGAGATACACTCTCTCCCAACTCTAAAGGAAGAGAAGAGAGAGAGAGAGAGAGAAGAGGATCGTATCTCCCAACATACTGGGTTGTCCACTTTAGAAATCCTAAAATACTAATCGTGCTCTGGGTCAATCATGGAAGTGCAATAGTTTAAAGTGAGATGGTCAAGGGGTCTGATGCAAGGGGGCTGTTTAGACATATCCACTTAGTTGACTTAAGCTCCCTGGGGGCAGGGAATGTGTCCTCCAACTCCATTATATTGTACTTCCACAACTGATCAGTACAGCGCTCTAAATGTACTTCAGGCTACAGTAATCAAAGTCTGCCCCTACTACAAGAGGACATATGGTCAGTATTCGTGAAGAAATTAATCCAAATGGATCGGGGTTAGCTCAAATTGTGGCGTCACATTTTTTGTGGCTCTTTGGCTGTCACACCGTCGCTGCAGTGTCAAGTCCTGCTGACGGTTGGTAGAAGCTAGTGACTCTGGCAACTGCCTGTGCCAGCTGCTGAAGCAGTGTAGGGAGGAAAAGTCGCAAGTGGCTGCTAAATCTTTTCCTTGTTGACTGCCTCGTTTTGTAGATCCCTGGGATCACAGTTTAGGATCTAGGTTTCTTTTGATTTTAAATGGTATTTGCTACGTGCTTACTATGTGCCAAGCACTGTTCTAAGCACTGGGGTAGATATAAGCTAATCAGGTTGGACTTAGTCCAGGTCCCACATAGGACTCATGGTCTTAATCCCTATTTTACAGGTGAGGAAACTGAGGCACAGAGAAATTAAGTGACTTGCCCAAGGTCACAGAGCAGATAACTGTTGGAGTCAGAATTAGAACTCGGTCCTATCCACTAGGTTGCGGTGCTTCTCATCTTGAGGGTTAACGCAGGGTTATTACTGTCAGGTGCTGGAAAATATTCAGTTCAGCAGAGCTGGAGAAGTGCAGAATCCTAGAAGGTCAGTGACAGGGTGAGTGTACTAGTAATAGTATTTATTAAGTGCTTATTGTTAGTATTTATTAAGCACTTATTGTGTTCACAACACTGGTCTAAGCACTGGGAGAGAATAAACCGGTGGGAATTAAGATTCAGTCCCTGTCCCTTGGGGGCCTCATAATCTATTCATTCATTCGATTCAGTCAGTAGATCGTATTTATTGAGCAGAGGACTGTACTAAGCGCTTGGAGAGTACAGTTTAGCAACAGATAGAGACAAACCACACCCAACAACAGGCTCACAGTCTAGAAGGGGTAGTGTGTGCGGAGAAGGAATTTGAGCGAGACACATCAGGAGTGATGAAACATAAAACACAACTCAAACAAACATACAAAATAGGCTCAAAGTCTCGGTGGTAAGGGAAGGGTCCGAGAGCACACAGGAGCAGCTTTTATCCCTGGCCCAGTGACCACGGAGCATGGCGGGACCACGGTCCCTCTGTGGCGGGAGGTAGGGACACGCTTCCCCTGGTGCTTTTCCTGATGGCAAAACAGGGGCCGAGTGTATGTCCCTTGTCAGTACGTCCCTTGTCAATTCTCTGGGCCTCATACCTCATCTGTAAAATGGGGATTAACGGTGAGCCTCACGTGGGACACCCTGATGACCCTGTATCTACCCCAGCGCTTAGAACAGTGCTCTGCACATAGTAAGCGCTTAACAAATACCAACATTATATATGTTTGTCTGGGTCATTGATCACCAACAGAGACATTTGCTACCACTCCCGGAGACGTGAAGCATAGATGACACAGAAAGAGTAAGCCGCTCCAAGTCAGGCAGCTTTAATCCCATTTCTTCCCCGGAGGGCTAAGCACTGGGCCACTGTTCAAGGTCCTGAGCACGGGCGGCTTGCTTTAAATGGGTGGGGTTTTAAAAAAACTGTTCATCTTCAAAATCTCACCCCTAGCCGACACAGTCAGCTCCCCATGGCCCTCTTGAAGATGCTCTCACAGGAGCAAACCATCACGAGTCCCAGTGCCGCTGTTGGATTCTGCCGCTTCTCACTGGCAGTTGAGCAGGAAGTGGGCATCCCTCCTTCTCCACTGGTCCCCTTTTAGCTCTCTTGGTCCCTCCTCCAACTGTCCCATTGATCTCCACCTCATGGTCCACTCTGTCATTTTAGAGCCACGTGTCTGGGAAGGAGCGGGGAGCCCATTGTTGGGTAGGGATTGTCTTTCCAAGCACTTAGTCCAGTGCTCTGCACACAGTAAGCGCTCAATAACTACGATTGAACGAATGAATGAAAAGCACCTTCAAAATACCAAGGCATTGGTGAAAGACGGGGTGCTAGGATCCTTCTCATGCTGCCACAGGTCAGGGGTTGGAGGTGTCCTTTGGCGGTCGCAGCTCCAGGAGGCACCATGGGCCGCGGTCCCGGGCGTGGCACCTTATTACTGGATTGTGTGTGGGAAATGGGTGGCGGCCACGGGCTGCTGAAATTGGTCCGGCAGTGGAGAATGGAGGCAGAGGCTCAAGGCAGAGGTGGCCCATAGCAGATCAGCCTCTCTGCTGCCCACCCTCCGGAATAACACTGGGCAGAAGCTTCATATCCTGCTTTCAGACCTATTAAAATCTGGGAGGACGCTATGGGTGTTTGTAAATGAAGACTGTTGTCCAGAGTGGAGAAGGATTCAAGGACTTTCCCTTAAAATCTTGTGTTCAGCTACTTAATTTATCATTGTTATTTTGGGTAACTGAAGTCGTAGTCGACTGCCATTTGGTGTCTCACTGTTAGTATTCTGTGCTCTACATATTTTCTCGTGCACAGACTGTGAGTCTGATCATTTTATTGTGCATTTATCCCAGTGCCTATCCCAGTGCTTAGCACAAAGTAACTGCTTTAAAACTACTGTAACTGAGTTATTGCACGTCCAAGTGGGTATTTGGGTATGCGTGCTTTCGTGTGTGTATGTGTGTGTGTGTGTGTGTGTGTGTGTGTGTGTGTGTGTGTGTGTATGAGTGATCGTCACACTCCAAGCCCAGACAAAACAAGCTACTTCTCTAGTCAGTCTATGGTCAAAGGGTTAAGGGTAGAGAGGATGTACGCCTTTCTCCTTCAGCATGTTTTATTTGCCTTCCACCCTTGGATCCGGTCCAATGTCCCACACGGAAGGATCTCCATCAACCATCCCAATACCTCTCCCCACCGCCGGAATAACGGTCCCGAATAATTCAATTTGGTGGAATCTAGACACAGAACAAAGAAGCAATCTACTCCTTCCCCACTCCCTCATTCTGGCTCCAGGTTTCTGCTTGCTGCTCAACTCCGGATTCTCGACATTTTGCTCTCCTCCCATGCTCCCTTTCTTTTCATCTTTTAGATTTGTGTCAGCACTCCTATGCCACGATACAGATGAGCAATCATGCAGAACAGTTGCGCTAGCCCGAGCAACAGGAAGAATCTCTGCCTGGCCTTTGTTCTTCCGGATGGAGATGATATACCAGGGCCCTTCACAGCCACAGCTCTTGCAGTGCGGTGCAACGTATCATTACAATCAGGACTGCTTGTTCCTGACTTTCTCAGCATCTGCATTGGCAGCTGGTCCTTCCCCCTCTTCATCAGGAAGTGCATTCAGGGCCATCCAGCTAGAAAGTTCTCCAGCAGCGTTTCTCTGGGCTGCAAAATGAAAAAACGAGGCTTGACTTGGTAGTGCTCAAATCTGAGGTCAAATGAGGTGGGTGGAAGTTAGCCTTTCACCACCAGGGAGTATTTGGGCCCAGGTACCCAACTCCGGCAGTGCAGAGAGCAGTGTTCTCCCCCACGGCCATTCCGCGGCTTCTTGCAGGTTCTGAATTTAAAGTGGATTCTGAGAGGACTTTTAGAGGAGAAAGTCCCCTCCCCGCCCCGTACACCGAAGAATTCATTTTCAAGTTAGGGCTTGGAGGTTCTCTACCTCTTCAAGTCACTAGCAGGGTATTCTGCCGGAGGCGGGTTCCTTTTTATCATCCATTTCCCTTTCATATTGCCTCTGTTCCTTCCTGGGGCACAAAATGTGTGGCCCCTCCTCTTTCTAGCTTGGCTCATTTCTAGGGAGTAGATGGAGGTTTCCGTTTTTCCAAGGAAAATCTCTTTTTCCCCTGCAATTCATCAAATAATTGGCATGAGTTTATTACTGAATGACAAAGAGGAGCAATGATTATGACGTATGGTGAAAAATTTCTTTTGAAAAATGTCCTTTTAATTAGGAAAAATCATGTACTTCTAAGTTTAACTAGAGTGGAAACAATGGTGGTTCACTGAGTGAGTTGCTTTGGGGTTTCTCCTGAAAGTGTTGACTTCGTGCAGCGGAGCTCTGGGGAATGAGGCAGGGAGATGACTCCCTAGTTGACGTGCCCAGCCGTCATTCTGAGAGCCAGAGCTGTTGCTTGCCTTCCTCAGCGGTCTTTACCAGTGATTGAGACAAATGTGTCTCTTGGAAAGAGGCTAATTGAGATCTGAAATGTCTAGTAACGTGTTTGTTCATTTATTTACGTATCTGCTGCTCTTTGGCTTTATTTACTATTGCTCTGACTCAGGGCTGGTTTTATTAATTTGATTTGGATACTGCCCAACTATGGCGCTTTGCTTGTGAGAGTGTTTAACGGTTTGCCCAAGGCCACTACCGCTATAAATGTATCTGGCTAGAAAGTTATTCTCCATGTCAGGATAGTATCGAGGCTGGTCTACACAGCCAGAGCAGAGCAGAGGGGTTTAAAAATAGCAGCTAAATATGGGACTGTCTAGACAATCAGTGCAGCTAATTCAAGCCACTTCAGTTCCTTTAAGTAGCCCAGCTAAGACATAGCCCTGATTTGACCAGGCAACCCCCCAAACAGCATCCTTTAAACTTAAAACCCCCCCCAATATTTATGGCATTGATCTTTCTGGAATAGAATGTTTTTTCAAACCCCTTTCCTTCTGCTCAATGCATTTTTATAATTATCGTTTGACTTTTTTACGTGGGAACTTATGGCAGGAGAGTTTCTCGAACAAAGCAGAATTCATCTTACATAAATCAATTTACTCTGCTCTAATCCTAACCCATTTGCACCACTACATCACTGTAACATGGCTTGAAATTCTTCCAGAATTTTCTTTCATATCTTCAAATCTGATCCAAGGGGAGATTTCGCTCCATTGAAGCGCAAGGAGTTTTCTCAGGTGAAAGCTTCCATTCGTCCTGTCCGGCAGGTTCCTTTCTTCCTAGAAGTCTAAGAAAGTCTCTCAGGGGAAGAGAAATCGGAGAGTTAAGAGATGAAGGGAAGGATTTGGGCAGTCATTGTACTTATGCTATCAGCTCTGCACTACTGGCGATTAGAAATAGTGTTGCTTAATGGATAGAGCATGGGCCTGGGAGTCGAAAGGACCTCGGTTCTAATCATGGCCCTGCCAGCTGTCTGTTGTGTAATCTGGGGCAAGTCACATAACTTTTCTGTGCCTCAGTTTCCTCATCTGTAAAATGGGGATTTATACTGTGACCCCCAGGTGGGACATGAAATGTGTCCAACCTGATTAACTTGTATGTACTGCAGTCTAGCATACAGTAAACACTTCAATGTCGCCCCCCCCCCCCAAAAAGTTTTTTGCCAAGCACCTGGTATCAAATGTTTTGCAAATACTTAGAAGTCATACATGTTTAATACCATGCTCTGCACACAATAAATGTTCTATAAATAACATTGATTGTTTCACTAAATTTCTCACCTCGTGGGTGCTTTTGTTATCGTTTCACTCTCTCCCCTTCTCTTTTCCCTTATCCTTTCCCTTTTGCTTTCCCTTTCTCCCTTCCCATGTCTCCCTCTTCCCTTTTCCCTCCTCTCTCCCTTTTTCCCTCTCCTTTGCCTCTTCCTTACTTCCTTCTTTTCTCTCAGGTCACTTTCCAAACCTGCTGCCCACCTGGCCCTTGGCAGCTTTCAGAAACTGGGGATGCCAGATTTACCTGATTGCTTACTTGCACTGGTTGTGAAAGTTCCTGGGACCAAGGCAAGAGGCAGCCAGTAGGAATGACACAGAGAGGAATGGCAGGTGCTTTGTAGGGCTTAGTAGCATGAATGGGGACAGTGACCAAAAAGTTGGAGAGGAGTGCGGCCAATCTGCGAGAGGCCCAGGGGAAGGAAAGGTATCACAGTACGTGGTCTTCTGTGAGTCTCACTAAATAATAACAATAACAATAATTCTAACTGTGGCATTTGTTAAGCACTTACTAGGTGCCAGGCTCTAAACTAAGCTCTGAGGTAGATGGGAAGCAGCGTGGCTCAGTGGAAAGAGCCTGGGCTTCGGAGTCAGAGGTCATGGGTTCGACTCCCGGCTTGGCCACTTGTCAGCTGTGTGACTGTGGGCAAGTCACTTAACTTCTCTGTGTCTCAGTTACCTCATCTGTAAAATGGGGATTAACTGTGAGCCTCACGTGGGACAACCTGATTACCCTGTATCTACCCCAGCGCTTAGAACAGTGCTCTGCACATAGCGCTTAACAAATACCAACATTATTATTATTATTACTATATAAGCAAATCGGGTTGGGCACAGTCCCTGTCCCTCATGAGATTCACAGCCTTAATCACCATTTTACAGATGAGGGAACTGAGGCACAGAGAAGCGAAGTGATTTGTCCAAGATCAAACAGCAGACAAGTGGCGGAGTCGGGATTAGAACCCAGGTCCTTCTGATTCCCAGGTCCAGGTTCTATGTTACTGGGATCCTTCCACTCCAGGTGTCCCCAAGTAGTTGACCCCAACCGCACCTGATGTGGGCCTTTCCCAAATGGCCAATCATATAGTGAGAGGGGATCCCGGGCAGGTAGAGCCAGGGTAGCGTCCTGGCAGAAGGTAGAGCAAAGGGGTGGTCTCGGGGAGAACCAAGGTATTGATAATAGAGGGCCTGGGGGATAAGGAGAGAAATGTGCTACTTGAGCCCTGTTTGGGGCAAGGACTAAGTCAGAGCTAATTATCTTGTTTCTATTCCAACACAGCACAGTGCTTGACACTTTGTAAGCATTTAATAAATACGATGGCTATTATTATTTTTTAAAATCAATCCATCGATGGTATTTATAGAGCACTTGCAGTGTGCAGAGTATGGTAGTAGGTGTTTGGGAAAGCACAGCACAATAGAGTTGGTAGATAATCATAATAATAATAATGTTGGTATTTGTTAAGCGCTTACTGCGTGCAGAGCACTGTTCTAAGAGCTGGGGTGGATACAGGGGAATGAGGTTGTCCCATGTGAGGCTCACAGTCTTCACCCCCATTTTACAGATGAGGAAACTGAGGCACAGAGAAGTGAAGTGACTTGCCCACAGTCACACAGCTGACAAGGGGCAGAGTTGGGATTCGAACCCATGACCTCTGACTCCCAAGCCCGGGCTCTTTCCACTGAGCCACGCTGCTTCTCTAATAATGTTGGTATTTGTTAAGCGCTTACTATGTGCAGAGCACTGTTCTAAGTGCTGGGGGAGAGACAGGGTAATCAGGTTGTCCCATGTGAGGCTCACGGTTAATCCCCATTTTACAGATGAGGCAACTGAGGTACAGAGAAGTGAAGTGACTTGCCCACAGTCACACAGCTGACAAGTGGCAGAGAAGGAATTCGAACCCACGACCTCTGACTCCCAAGCCCGGGCTCTTTCCACTGAGCCACGCCCACAAGAAGTGTACGATCAAGAGGGAGAGATGGGTGTTAAAATGATTTTCAGAAAGGGGAAATGACGGTGTGTAAGATATGCATAGCAGGATGGCATAATGGAGAGAGCATGGGACTGGAAGTCAGAAGGACCTGGGTTCTAATCCCAGCTCCACCACTTGTCTGCTATGTGACCCTGGGCAAAGCACTCCACTTCTCTGTGCCTCCATTACCTCTTTGGTAAAATGGGGATTAAGACCTTAAGGCCCCTGGGGCACAGGGACTGAGTCCAACTTGATTAGCTTGTATCTACCCCAGTAGTTAGTACAGTGCCTGGCACATAGTAAGTATTTAACAAATACCATAAATACTATAACAAATACCATTAAAAAAGGGGCTGTGGAGTTGAATGAAGGCGGGGTGAATGTCGACTCTGTCTGTGACTCTGTTTCTGTTAGTGTTGCTGGGTCTTTTCAAACCAAGAATCTAAAGTCTTCTTGACCTTTAAATTCTTCAGCTTTTCTATTCAACATTCCTGCTGTGGGCTGTGGTGGCTATAGAGGCCATGACCACAGAAAGCCTCCAGGGAAGCAGACTGATAGAGCCGGATCGAGTAAGACAAGAAGTAGGGCAGATGCAAATTTCAGTGTAACTCCCATGGTTTCTGTAGTTAGTTGAACATCTTCTGCAGGTTGATCCTAGGAGTTTGTATTTCATCTGGCCCCCTTGGGCTGTGCGTAAAGCAGCCACAGTGGGAATCCTGGGAATCAGCTGTGGAGGCAGGAGAAGCAGTGTGCCCTAGTGGATAGAGAATGGACCTGGGAGCCAGAAGACCTGGGTTCACTTGTCTGCTGTGTGACTTTGGGCAAGTCACTTAACTTCACTGTGCCTCAGTTAACTCATTTGTAAAATGGGGAATAAGACTGTGAGCCTCCTGTGAGATATGGATGCGTCCAACCTGATTAGCTAGTAACTACCTCAGCATTTAGTAGAGTGCCTCACCCATAGGAAGCACTGAACAAATACCATAAAATAAGCAAACAACCGGGTAGACTTGAATGAGGTGTCATATTGACTGCTGTTCTCTTACCTCTTGACTGTAAACTGTAAGTGCTCACTAAATACAATTGATTGGTTGATTGATTACCTGCTTCTGTCACTGCTCTCTGCTCCACACAGGGTGATGTTCAGCTGTATGAATGTATACTTTTGCATATGCAAGTGCTGTTTCTGGGTAAATCTGCTGTCCTTGTCTGCATTCTATAACTTTCTTGCTTTTCTTCGGCATCTTGCTTTGTCTCCCTTTCTCTTTTTCTCATCCTGTCAATATCTTTCTTTGTGCCTCTCTATGTTTCTTTGTCTTCTTTTTCTACCTCTGCTACCTGCATCCCATCAATCATTCAATAGTATTTATTGATCATTTACTCTGTGCTAAGCACTTGGGAGAGAAGAGTAGACATGATCCCTACCCTCAGTGGATCACTGGGCTTGATCCTTGGAAATCTCGCCCCACAGGAAATATGGTCCTTCCTTGTCAGCTGGTAGAAACTGGGGAGTAATTCTTCGCTTAGCTTTGTTTTGCTTAGTCAAATCCACGAGTGAATGGTACTCAATAAATAAACACCATTGCCCACAGTCACACAGCTGACAAGGGGCAGAGTTGGGATTCGAACCCATGACCTCTGACTCTCAAGCCCGGGCTCTTTCCACTGAGCCATGCTGCTTCTCTAGTAAACACCATTACTACTTTTGCATGGCATCACCTTTGTGCCTCTATATGCCCTTATGAGAATCAAGTTCAACCCTTTGCCTCTTTTTGAATGCTAACGGTAAATAATTTATATTTTGGAAGAAAAGGGAGCATGAAATGAGTTTTCTGTAAATCTTGCACTACATCTTGGGATTAAATCCTTCTACTTCCGTGATTATGCATGATAATTTTTTAAAAAACTGTATTTTCTAAAAGAAATGTTTTATTTATCTGATCTTCTCAGCTAGATAAAATCGTTTAAAATTCAAAGTAGAGCTGAGCTCATATTAATCTCTTACAGTGTTTTGGACCCTTTTAACCTTAGAAAGAAAATCACTTAGGTTCCAAAAATCTGCTTTTCCTTCCCTTAAAAGAGTAAAAAATACTATGTTGCTGATCAATTATTTAAATGGCCTAGTCCAGTATCTGCTTACATTGCTGGATTTTGTGGTGCAAGGTGAATTCAAGAACCCATAGGGGCTGATGGGAGTAGTGCTTTTGGAAAGCTGAATATGTGTAAGTGCAGGACAACTAGAAAGTAATAAAATAATTAAATGAGAACTGTGGCTCAGCTGCAATGCAAAAACATTGCAATTCTAAGTGGGAAAATTGATGGGGACAGGTGGTGCAGTGGGAGCACATGAGGAAGAACTTTCTCTGTCTCTTTTTCTCAGAGTTCTTGGACACCAGCAGGAGGGAAAACAACCCCACCTTGGAGACAAACCTGGACATTCCTTCTCCCATTAAAACAGAGAGTGGGCAGAAGTTGCTTTCCTAGTTCGTAGGTGATTTGGAGGTCTGAAGTCCTGGACTGGTAGAAATTTTGGATTGGGTTCTCAGAGCTGCAGTTCCTTGATCAGAACCCATGCTATCTTATGATTCCTTGGAACATGAGCACCTGGTTTCCCCCCACCTCCCTTTCTCCCCCCACCAAAGGACCCGGAGAGGCCTTACAGCTGTGGGAATGTCCTGGTGTCTGCCTGTCTGTCTAGACACTTAGTGCACATTCTTGCTTATTTGAGTTCATTTTTGAGAGCAGCTGATTTTTGAACAGTTGAATTTTTGATTAAGGGAATTGCTCTGTGTGTGACTATTACCCTTTTCTTCCCCCCCCCCCCCCCCCCGATTCTGAGTTTCATAGGCCCAAGGTATGATGCCATTTTTGCTTTCTTTGTCATTTCTAAGCATTTAGCACAGGTGTCTGCAAGGGGGAATTGATCACTAACTAGATGGGATGATGATGATGAGGTGGGAGGAGAGAGAGATGAGAGTCTGGTACCCGGATGGGTGACTTCTCTGCATCCTCCCTTCTCCCTTCCAGGACCTTCTGAAGCCGCCCAGGAATAACTCCGCAGGAACTGCTGGGTCAGGTTCAGGTGATCGTATTTTCCAGAGCTCAAAGTGGGCTAGGGAGCGGTGTCCCTAGGGACATAGAGCTAATAGACAGCAAAGGAAGAATGAGAAAGAGAAATAGAGCCAGAAAGGGAGAAAGAGAAAGAGACAGAAACAGCAAAAGTGGCAGAAAAAGGCAACAGGGGTGACATCCAACCCCCACCTCTTCCCCCCCACCACACATACACCCTCACACCACCACACAGGCATCCTGCCAAGTCAGCTAGCTAGCCATTCCCTAGAATCCTATCCTCAGTGCCAAGAGTTAATGGGTGACGAGGTCGGTGATGATGATGGCAGAGGCTGGGATTCCTGGAGCAGCACAGAAAGGCAACAACACTGAAGGGCAGTAACAACAGCCCTAGCAGAAGAGAAGAGCAACAATCCTTTGTAGCCTCTCCAGTGGCTAAGACAGTGCCTGCCACTTCCGCTCATCATTTCTATTGGAGTCACCGGCTGCTCGGCCAGGTTTGCCACCCACTTATACTGGAGGCCTCTGGGAAGTGTGGAGTGGACAGACAGAACTGCAGCGAGCCTGACAATGCACAGAATGGCTGAATTATGTTAGCTGTGGCTTCTTAATAATAATAATGGTACTCATTAAGCACTTATTATATGCCAAGAACTGTTCTAAGCCCTGGGGTAGATACAAGTTAATCAGATTGGACATAGTCCCTGTCTCACCTGGGGTTTACACTCATCCCCATTTTACAGATCAGGTAAAGGAGGCCCAGAGAAGTTAAGTGACTTGCCCAAGATCACATAGCAGATATGTGTCAGACGCCAGATTAGAACCCAGGTCCTTCTGACTCCCAGGCCTGTGCTCTATCCACTAAGCCATGCTGCTTCTCTTCGTGACCCCCAACTAAGTTACTGCCCCCCCGATACCTTCTGACCTAAAGTGGGATGATTAGAGGTTAAAAGGTCTGAATTTTCTGGCTACCTTTGAGGCTCCCAATCACATTTGATTAGGTGTGTGGCTAGGAGTGTATGGTGATGGGTAAAGGGGAGAGCTAACAACTACAGAACCTTGTAAGATAAGATGATGCTTTTCTCTCCTTCCTGGGATGCAGCAGGTCAGTGGGAAGATGGGGGTGAAGGAAGAAAAGTTACAAAAGGCTACCTGGCTATAGCATAGGTTTCTTCATGGGGGAATTGATCACTAACTAGATGGGATGATGAGGGCGAAGAAGACGATGATAATGATGATGGGGTGGGAAGAGAGAAAGATGAGAGCTATAAATGGCTAGCAGGCGACAGGAAGAGTTCAGGCCAGTGAGCCTGAAAGTACCTTTCTCTGAATGTGCCTTGCGTTACCAAGGAGGAGGGCCTCAGAAGTATTAGAAGTATACTGAAAGCTACACTGCGACTCCAACTTTGAAGAAAATACCTTCTGCAGGCAAAGCCATGAGAAATGGAAGAGCATCTGTGGCTGATTACAATACTGCAACAATTGAGAAACAGCAGGGCCTAATGGATAGAACATGGACCTGGCAGTCAGAAGAACCTGGGTTTTAAGCTCAGCTCCACCATTTGACTACTTTGTGATCTTGGGCAAGTCATTTAATTTCCCCGTGCCTGAGTCACCTCATCTGTGACATGGGGATTAAGATTGTGACCCCCATATGGGATATTGACAGTCTCTGACATGATTAGCTTCTGTTCACCCCAGCTAGAAGGAGAGAACGAGATTTTCAGACATACACATGAGCTTATTTTTAATGTGTGTAACACGGAAGACATGCCACTTCAGAGATGTAATCATGATCATCATTTTATGAACCCTATTTATTTATTCATTTATTAATTTTCCCTAATCTTAAAGTCACCAATATAGTTACATGCTTTCTCTTGCTCTGACTTTTGTCTATCTGCTTTCCCCATTAGAGAGTTAAGCTACTCGAAGGCAGGAAATGTGATTTTTACTGGGCTCGCCCAAACACTTGTTCATAGTGGGCATGCAGTAAATAATGCTGAATAAATGGATGATCCATTTCAATTTTATAAAGCAGAATTTCAAAGCCCCACCCTTTAAAGTTCCAGAAGCACTTTGAGCATCTTCCCATCCTCCAGAAACTCTGTTCCCAGAAGTTCTATCCGAAGGACTGAAGTTGGTGAACATTTTTTCGATCTGCTCTGCATGGGAGCAGATGGGAATAAACAAGTCCACAGCACTTAAGTACATATCCTTATACTCAGTTGCTTTTCCTATCTGAAATTATTTTAAGATCAGTTTCCTCCCTTAGTTTAGTTAATCTGTTATATATGACTCTTCCAAGTGTTTAGTACAGTGCTCTGTCCTCAGTAAGTACTCTATAAATACCATTGATTGATTGAAGATTATGTTGTTGTTGCTGATGATACTCCTAATTCAGGTGGATACCTGAAGATGAAAATATGACTGTGGGACCACCAGAACATTCCCCACTATTTGATTATGCTCTTCCCATCTCCCAGTCCAGGAGAGAGAAGACTAAAATTAAATACTGTATGATGCAACTTAGGACCTGAACTAGCATCATGATCATTAATACTCTTCATTTTGCTTTTTTATTTACCATTTCCTTATTTGAACAGTTACTTATGTTGAGTCATCTCTTGGGAAAGTGAGGTTTGCCTCCAGTGAAATTGCTTTTCACTCAGCATTCCTAAACTTGAAGAGACTCATAGAAATTTCATAATGGTTTCATCTTCTTTGCTACAGAAAGCGGTGTGGCCTAGGGGGTAGAGCATGGACTGGGAGTTAGAAGGAACTGAGTTCCAATCCCTGCTCCACCACTCCCAGTGCTTAGAACAGTGCTCGGCACATAGTAAGCGCTTAACAAATACCAACATTATTATTCTTTGCTGTGTGACCTTGGTCAAGTCACTTAACTTCTCTGTTTCAGTTACCTCATCTGTAAAATGAAGATTTGAACTGTGAACCCCACGTAGGACATGAACTCTGTCTAACCTGATTACCTTGTATCTATCCCAGTGCTTAATACAGTGCCTGGCACATAGTAAGTGCTTAACAAATATTTTTAATGATGTTCAAATCTCAACTTTGTAGATTGTGAAGTCATGTAAACCTGATAGTGAAGGAGGAAGCGCTGTATCACTGATAATACAAAAATTAGATTTTCAAGTTGTATAGATTACTTTGAAGGTTAAATTTTGATGGTGAATGGTGTCTTCCATACATGCTGCATAAGAAACACAAACATAATGATGTTCATTCATCCTTCTGCATGTGTGGTGTACTTCCTCACTCCCCCTAGGCTGTAGGTAGATATTATTTCAAATCCCTGCTAACATATGGTAGTTGGAGTTTTCCTTTTGGCATCTAGATAGACAGCCAGACTGTAAACCAAGTTTATAGCAAGCAATATATTTTCATTCAAGAAAAAGCATTAGTATTTCCTTTAACTTTTAAGTGGGAAAGTTTCATCAGATTACTTGGAACTTTCATCTATTTCTTTTCCACCTGTTTGTAGTTACTGTCACATCATGTCTCTGTTTCACAGTCGGAAAATAATTTTATATCCAGAGAGCTTTCGTTGGTTCAGCGGCTCTAAGGAGTTTCAAGCATCCTCCTCTATTTTCCCATACAACTCCTATCCTAATTTGTGGGATTTTCAGCTCAGTGATGCTTACAGGGATGTTTATGATAATTAATGAGCAACTCGGTATCCGAGGACACTCCAGACAGGAGTTCTGCCAGCACGGATGTAGTATCTGGGTCAATTAGCCAACAGGATTGGACTTACTAGATTCAGCAACTATGGTCTCTTTAAAATAAGCAGGGTAAGCAAGTTCCTAATTATTCAATGTAAATTTGTGGGAAGCTTTCTGCTATTAACACAGTAGCTGCTAGATGTCTTTGAAAAGAATTTCAAAATTTATCATTTGCTTTTCCTGTTTTTCAGTTTTAAGATAAAAGTCGTGCATTTTGGAAACTTGATTTTCATCATGAGGTTCTCCATTCCTTCCATGAAGAGTTAGTTGTGTCTTAGGATAAGGAGCCAGGAGAGTCTCTCTGCTTATTCTTCGGCCTCCCTGCCCTGCTAGGGAACCAAATGACATTGGTGAAGAAGGGCCACACCTGTTCAGGATGGTTCTCCCATACTCCCTCACCTGAGACATCCTCCACCTGCAAATATCTGTTGCCCTGAGTGTAGGTTGTTAAGCATCTAATACGCCAAAAGCAATGTTTGAGGAACATAATAGTGCAGAAGGATTATTCGGTAGTCCATAAAAGGAAAGCAGCATGGTCTAATGAAAAGGGTATGGGTCTGGTAGTCTGAGGACCTCGGTTCTAATCCTGCCTCAGTCATTTGTCTGCTGAGGGACCTTGGGCATGTCACTCAAATTCTCTGGGCCTCAGTTGTCTCACCTGTAAAATGGGGATTAAATCTTCCTCTCTCCTATTTAGACTGTGAGCCCCATGTGGGACAGGGACTGTGTCCACCCTGATTATCTTAGTACAGCGCTCTGCACATGGTAAGTGCTCAATAAATACAATTGAATGAATGATTATCTTGTATCTACCCCACACTTAGCACTTAGCCTTGGCACATAGTAAGCTCTTAACAAGTACGAGTAAAAAGAAAAACATAGAAGCGGCACTCAAAAGTTAATCTCTTTGGGGATTTTTCTCATGTTTGCTTTTGTATCTGGCAAATCAGCCTGGTATTGTCAATCTGCAAAAGCCCTGTGGATTGAGAATCTAGAAAAAATCCACCAGAGGCATTAAACATTTGAATACTCCATAGCTCAGTTTAGTTGTTTCAGAGCACAGTCACATTAATAATTGGGGTATTTGTTAAGCACTTACTATGTGCCAAGGCTGTTCTAAGTGCTGGAGTAGAAACAAGATTTTCAGGTGGGACCCAGGCACAGAATACACACCCAACCTCTCTGCAGAAATGGCAAAAATGCATTCAGTCTTTGGAAGCTGGAACCAGACTGCAGGATTTGACAGCCTCCTGACCTTTTGTACCTGGGAGTCAGAATGAGGGGACTTCTTCTCTGCCTCTGTGACTAGAGGTCAATATAGTGTCAACGCTACCTCATCAACATAATTAGATGAACTGACACCTGGTGCAAAATCTTCAAGTCTTGAGCCTTTTAAAGCAAAGTGTATAACCAGCAATTGGCATGTTCATTTATGTATCATCTTTTCCGTATTCAAAAGCTGTCTGTGACTTATTTGATTAAGCATAAAAATAACTCTGTGAATGTCATTAGATGTGCTGATGAATATTCAATGTCTGGTCTCTTGAATCTGTATTCTGGGGAGGAATTATTAAATTGCCTGTAAGTCTTTCCTCTTGTAAGAACCCGAGGGTACTCTCTGTAGTCTGAAGGAATTATTTTCCTATTGAGTGTTTTAGAGGTTTTAATTTTTTCCACTTCCCATTGAACAAAAAGGAAACAGCTGGTAAATTAGTGAGTACTGGTTCAGTGTATTTGGCTACTGTAATCTCATCTTGCCTCTTCGGCTAATTGAACTTGAATATTTCAAAACTCTCCTTGTTGTTAGATGAGAAGAAAATGAATTTTTATTTTAAAGTCTGCCTTTTTCTTTACTTTGCCCCTAGGCAGCATTCATCCACTTTCCTTTCTCTCAGTCTGTCCTGTCTTTTGCCGCAACTCTTTTGGTTAGATTGTTTCAAAGTCCTTGACTAGTACTAAGGACTTCTTCTTAGTCAACATTATATACCTTCTGCTCTTCCAGTCCAAGAGCCCTTTCAAGTGTAACATTACTGAAGACTGGAAACCCACCTCACCCCTTTTCAGATGTGATCTTCACTTTATAATAATAATTGTGGTATTTGTTAAATTGGTTTCTCTATTTGTTAAGTGCTTACTGTGTGTTGAGCACTGTTCTAAGTGCTGGGGCAGATACAAGGTGATCAGGTTGGACACTGCCCCTTGGGACTCCATTTCCAAATTCTGGGAGGGGCAATCAATGTAAAAAGAGTATTAATTTTTCTACACATTTCAGTACCAAAATTTAATTAGCCATGTAAAAAAGTTCAGACCCTATTCTTGTAGCCAAAGAAATAATACTCTGAGGAGCTGCAATCTGGCATCAAGATATCTAAATAACTGATTTTGGGGGGCAGGGGGTTGTTGTTACTTGTAGCATCAGACATTGATGTGCAAAAGTCTTTTGATATATATACGTTTGTGGGGCAAGGAGAAGGGAATGTAGCATCTCATAGAGATGTCTTTGATCTTAGACATTTTCAGTCTACACAGTATGATAATAATGATAATGACTTGTGGTATTTGTTAAGTGCTTACTGTTACTATGTGCCAAGGACTGTACTAAGTGCTGGGTTGATGCAATATAATCAGGTCCCACATGGGGTAGAGGGCCTTGACTAGAGGTGTCTATCTAGACATCTCAACCTCCCAAACAGCTTTTCTCTGGGTGATATGGACAAGTTTGGAGTGAGTGGCGTAGGAGGGAGGAAGCACCCCACCTGGATGAGATAGACTCTATCTCCAGATATAAACAAATTCAGGAGACGAGATCTCTAGTTCTTCTAGACAACAGGAAAGCATCTAGGAAGGTACAGCATATAGTTTTGTAGAGATGAGGGACTCGCTTTGGACCTATAGAAAATATCCCTCAAGAAACCAACCTCTAGGGGATATTTTTACCAAAAAAACTCAAGCAATTTTTTTTGCTCCAGATGCAGGTGAATTCTCAGGTTGAACATTTTCTCAGACTATTTCTAAAAAAAAGCATTTGAAAGGAAAATGACCATTTGTTTTCTTCTCAGTCACTTTGCAGCTGGACAGGTGAATTTCAGTAGTGTCTCTGAATTAGACTCTGAGACACCAATAACAGTGAATCTATTTTGAGGTGAATTAAGATGCATACAGGGAGAAACAATATTCAGAATTTTTCAGCTGAGGATTGAAGGGAGATGGAATGTCAAAGAGGAGAAGAAATGGAAGATGCCTTAGGAGCATGTTTATGAGCACAGGGAATGTGGGGCAAATGGGATCTCTGAATTAAGGGAAAGATGGGAGGAGGAGAATAATGTTCAGAATTGAAGCATGGCTATTCCCCTGCTTTTATAATCCTAGAATTAGACTATCATTTTTCATATTTTACTTTATGCTCTCACATTCTCTAAATGATAAGATCTTTTTATGATGCTATAAAACTTGTGATGCAAGACTCAAATAATGTAATTCATAAGGTTCTTAGGTGTAGCACTTCAATAAGATATGATATTCCTTTCGCTTGACAGTTGAACCAAATGGTTTCTTATAGGTAAAGTCTAAATAAAACATTGCATGTTCTATTTCATCTATACAGCTCAAAGTGCTCTTCAAACATTGAGCAATTTCACAACAACCGATGATTTAGGTATGTGGGTGGCCCAATTCACCCTTCCCCTGAGATGGGGGAACTTACCCCTACCTGAAAACATTTTAGTGAGTAAAACTGAACTGGAAGGAGAAACATATTTGATATTAGGGTAAAAGAAAAGCATAAAAGTATCAGTTCATGAATCAGAGTAGAGCCACTGTTATCATCATTGTTGATAATAATAAAAATAATGACGATGATAAAAATCGTAATAATAAAAGCACTTACTACGTGCCAAGCCCTTTACTAAGTAGGAGGGAGAACAGGCTGTAGACTTGCAGAAGAGCCAGGCAGGGATTGAAAAAGTGGTGGAAAAGTGACACAACAGGCATACTGTTAACAGAAAGATGAATAAAGCAGAAGTTGAATTAAAGCAGAGAATTTTTAGATTGGCTAAAACATGACTTCTATTCATTGCCACAGATCTGTTTATAAAAGGATGAGGGAAAATTTTAAGCAACCAGTTGAAAACTTTGGCCATCGAGGAAACTCCTAACATGTAAAGTGGCTCCACTGTCTTCTTTACTGAGGAAGTTGAGATTCTATCAGGAGCTGACATAGAAACAGTGTAAACCAGCGACTCATCAAGGTCCTTATGCCTAGGGCAGGTTCTGGTCAGGTCCAGCTAGATTAAGATTGCTGAATGCCCGGTGAAATAAACCCTGCATTAGGTTGGTAAAACTGTGTTGAAGTACTAAATCCCTCAGTGAGTCTGAGTCTCTCCACAGGAGGAAAGGGTCAGAGCTGCTGAACCTGAGCAGGAGACTGGGGCAAGGTTAGGGGAGATGGACATGTCTTTTAATGTTGGCCTCCAAAATGACTCCTGTGACCGATAATAATCTTGAATGTTACACCCATTCTCCTCAAGAGTCCCTAGAAGCAGTGGAGGCGAGTTTGATCCCAGCCCTCTGAGTAAGTGGTTGCTGTAAACTAAAAGCTCCCAAACTGCAAGGTGAGGTATGTTTGAGTGCTTACCTGTATTTCCACCTGGAAGCTGTTTGGTTTCTTCGCCAGATCCCAAGTCCTTCCTTTCTGGAAGTTCAAACCCTACTTGAAGTCCAAGGTAAAATCTTTCGAGGGCTAAATCCCGATTGAGTGAAGTATCCTTGAGTGAGTTTCTATCTATTTCTGTCCCGGTTGATTGCCTGATTCTTTTCAGGAGAACCTCGTCCCATTCCAGGGTTGAGAAAAGAACATTTTAGAAGCCAGGTGTTATTAACCATTATCTTTATTAGACCTCACAGAGGTGTAAACTATACATACAAATACATTAGAAAGATACCCTCTCACAGCAATGCTTCACATTTTGGACCTGAAACCAAGAGGGCTGCAACACATTTCCATACATTCTACAAACCAAAGGGTGTGTTAATCGTTACGTACACAGAATGACAAAGCCCTTTTCTGTTGGCAAAGTAGATGTAATTTGAAAATAGGTCAGCGTGATC